>NW_027551562.1:4728128-4858704 GCF_008692635.1 Crocuta crocuta | reverse complement strand
CGGGGCTCAAACCCACGAACATGAGATCATGACCTGAGCCGAAGTCAGATGGTTAACCGAGTGAGCCTCCAGGCGACCCTCTAGGAAAATAGCATTATGCTCTCATGACTCTGAGCCTTTGCATATGCTACCTTCCCCCTTGAACCTGCCCTCGGAGCTCAGTCTCCATGTCATGCCCCCTGGGAAGCATTTTCTGACCTCCCTTTGCCTACTCTGTTTCCCCTGAGGACAGTCAGGTCAGGGATTCATTCCTCTGGGCAGCGCTGGTCCCTGGGCTTTCTTCTCTCCTAGCATATAGCACCTGCAAAACTCAGAACAGTAATTACTTAAAACCCACGCATGCGCATGCACACACACACACACACACACACACACACACACACACACACACCATTGTCTTGAGCCCTGAGCTTCAGGAAGTAGGGGATTCTGTCTCTGAGAGTCAGTATAGCATAACAGTTAAGAGTTTTAGGAACTACACTGCCTGAGTTCCAAGCGTGCCTCTGCCTCTTTTTAGCCATTTGACCTTGGGGGAATTATTTAACCTGTGTCTGGGTTCCTCACCTGTAAGGGTGGGGACAATGATAGTAACAGTACTGCCTTAGACCAGGGCAGCCTGGGGCACCTCCTACTGGGATCCTTCACACTCACTTCCAGACTGTTTGGGGCTCATGGGACTCCAGAATTCCCTGCCCAAGTGGCCTCTACACCATCCGCCTGCTGGGCCTCTAGGACTTCTTCCCTGGTGTGTTCTCCTTACGGCAGACAGCACTCCCAGACCTGAGCAGTGGCCAAAAGTCCGCTGTATGGAAGAGTTTTCTGAACTGAGCTTGAACTTGTGACTGGATTAGAAGAGAAGGGGACGGGGAACTCCTTTTGTGTGTTGACCCTACTCTGCACGAAGCCATGTGGTACATGATGCAATCCCTTCCTCCAGCTGCCAAATCTTCATTCCCATTTATCAAACTCATAAATGCCCATTGTGAGTGGAGTGTGCATGTGTGTGGGTGTCTGTCCCTTGCAGAAATGGGGAACAGGCTTGCTGTCATGCTGGGGTCAACATGGCACATGACAGAAATGCATGGAAAGCAAGGGACCTGAGAGGCTGAAGAAACTCCTTGGAAAGGAGGCTCTCGGACTCGGTAGAAATCACACAGGCTGGCTCTCCATGGGTCAGGGAAGTATCAGAATGTGGCTGCCACAATTGCATCTGTGTTCCTTGGGGGCAGGAGACGGGGCTGATGTGTGAGTTACATGAGGAAAGAAGCCAGCACTAATGCACACAGTCATTCCGGGCCCTTGAAGTGGGGAAGGGAACACAGTACCATCTCAGGATAGTGCAGACTGATTGGATAATGACTGAGATCAGCAGAGAGCTGCAGGTGGCTCAGAGATGGGAACCCGGGGAGAGGGATGGTCTAGACAGAGGGGGAGCCTCATTGGAACTGATTTCCTTGGTCTGTCACTTCTCACTAGGGTCTCTGCTTCTTAAAACAGATGCTGGGTCACATTCATCTCTGTGTTCCCGGGGTCTATTGGAGTGCTCGCTGGCATCAAGGCACTAATAAATGTTTGTTGAATGAACAAATTAATGGAGATGTTTTTGCATACAAAACACAATATGTTGCTTAAAAATTCAATTTGCGCTCAGCTTTGCAGATGTGCATCTGTTTGAATAGTTGGTTATTTTAATTACATTCAGTTTTTTCTATGTAGCATTTATGAAGTGGACTGTGGCGCAATACAATTAACCTAATCAGCATAGAAAGCTAAATAGGATTATCCAAGGTAGATTTTGACCCTCCGTTATATGATATGGCTACCACTGTTCTAGACAGATCAAGAGGCAGTGTGGCCCAGTGGGATGGTCACGTCCTTTGGTTACACCACCTAGGTTTCAATCCTAGCTCTGTCCCTCACTACCTGTGTGAAGTTGGCCAAGAGTCAAATTCTTCCTCTCTTATATGAGGGAAGTAATACCTAGCTCCTGGGATGTGAGGTTTATGAGGGATAGCATGAGTTTATAAGGAATATTTGGTAGGATTACCCTAATTTCGGGCAATGCTGTTCAAGTCTGTCATCACTGTGGACTTGAGGTGAAGGCAGGTAGGCTGCTTTAGGAATCAGCTACCATTCAGAGTCCAAGTACCATGAATGATGGGAAGCTCGACTCAGCCTGGCTTTAATCCAAGTCTCGTGACCCAGTGTTCATCGAGATTCAATATGAAGTCTGATCTCAAGTACTGAAACAATATTTAATATCGGCCCATTGTGCCACCGAGTTCTGCCGTAATCTGTTTTCAGATTTGCTGAAGTTTTCTTTTCGATTTTATCAGCAATTATTTCAAATGAAATTGGCACCAGGCAATTGGATTATGGAATCGTTGACTCTCATATCCTAGTAGATGGTGGAAAGCAAACGCAATTTTCACCAGTTACCTGTCAACTACTCCGTGTTGCCACAGGGAAGAGAAGCCTTGGCACAGAAAGACAGAGAGGAAAAGGATCTGAACGGATGAGAAAGTTGGACTTGGGTTCTTGCGACAAGCTTGGCTTTGTTTGTAACACAGGACTCAAAAGCTGTCATATATCAGATCCTTATTCTTTTCACAGTGCAGATTCATATTAATCAAACTTCCCACCACTAACAATAACTTATGCTCATATACTAAATGTGAATCCTTTTAGATAACATGTTAGCACACCTGATTCTCCAAATAATTCTTCAAGAGGACTAGGTCAGATGAAGGACATGGACGTTAGGGCCACAGAGAACCAGATTTAATTGTTACTCCAGAACAGAGGTGCTGTTGGGAGAGGTCACTAAAAGGACATGGCCACCAGTTAACCCCTAAGTTGGATCCTGAAAATTGGAGTCTCCTCACCCCTTCCCCTGTGCTTGGAATGTGCCTTCTACCTGCCACCCCCATTCTCAGAAGCTGCCCCAAAGATACAGCCTTGAGATAGTGATGTGACATTGAGACCATCTTGATGGTATACATGACAACCCATTTAAGACTTCTATATAAGTTTACAAGATCTGGCTGGTGGGTGTAGAGATCTTTCCATCATGTGGAGCCCAAGATGAACCTCATAAGACCTCTTGCTTATTTCACCCACCACCTCCTCAGCTAGAATGGCCTTCCTCTTTCTTCTGCCTTTCCCTGCCTCTGCACATGGGCTTGGTTTCGGATCACACTCGCAAAGCTCCAGAGAGATGCTTCATCTGAAGATAGAAATTATAAGACCTTCTGGCAAACTTGTCATGAAGATCAAAGGAGGTGGTAATATACAGGAACGTCCTAGTCATTCTCGAGTCGTCCCTCTTTTACAGATGTAGCTCATCTACTCATCTGTTTGGTAAGTAATACTTCTGATAGATCCCAGGTGGGGTAGAATGCACTATTATTCTCAATTAGTTCCTCTTTCCCCGGTGAGAGAATTACACATCCTGGCCATTGCCTGGGTCTTTGGACGTGAAAACACATGCAACAGACTTGAATTCAGTCTGAAGCATTGAATAAAACATTGCAAACTCACGGAGGTTTGGTAGTGGGAAGGTGTTTGCTGACAGTGAATGCTGACAAATACTTCGTGTTTGGGACAGGGGGTTAAGGAAGACAGGTCCTGCATCCCGCCTCACAGAAGTTACAGTGTAAGAAAGAAAGCAGTCCTTACCCAAGGAGTTATAACAAACTCTCCAGGGCTGATTGATGGGCAAGGGAGGAGCTACGGATCCATCCTGCTTATGGGGTCAGTGGCCACAGAGGAGGCTGCAGGCCTGGGCTACTTCTTGTCTTGTCAAAGAGCTGCAGTATGGATCTCATGGTCAGTAAAATAATGGCCTCTCCAAATTGCCCGTGTCTAAATCCCCCAGAATCTGTGAATGTTTGTAGTATGCAGCAAGGGGAAGGGCGATTGCAGACAGTTAAGGTCGTTCATGGGCATGTCTCAAAATAAGGACAGTCTTTGGGATTACCTGGGTGGCTCTGATGCAATCCCAAGGGCCCTTGAGAGTGGGTGAACAGACCCCAGAGTCATGGTCAGAGTCTGAAGGAGATTGGCTGAGGCTATGCAGTTGGCTTTAAAAGTGAGGAAGCGGCTACAAGCCAAGGAAGCCAAGGAAGGCAACAATGGCCGGAGAGGCAAGGACACGACTCTCCCCTGAGCCTCCAGCGGCCCGCCACTGCCCTGCTCTCAGCCCAGCAAGACCCACTTCAGACGTCTGACCCTCCAGAACTGTAAGATAACAAGTGTTGTTTTAAGCCACTGAGTCTGTGGTCATTTGTTCCAGCAACAAGAGGAAACTCCTATAGGCTGGGCCCCGTCTACGTCTGGAGCCTTTGGGTCCTGAGGGATGACGTCCCATCTCCTCTACCATGTGCCCTCATTTGCTCTGAGCCCCTCCAGAGGAATCGGTTTGATTTGCCTTCAGCACCAACCCTACTGGCATCGGAGGAGCTACACGGGCCCATTGGGCCATCAGCCCAATATCCAGTTTCTGATGGTGATACCCAGGTGGGGTGGCTCTTGGTATGGGAGATACCTGGGCATCAGAGGGTGTCAGGAGCAAAAATTCCTGTCCCCTCCCTGTTTCTGGACTAAGAATAGAATTGCCATGAGACAGATTAACAGGAGAAAATCAAATTCAGTGGCTTAGGTATGAGCCAATCCACATAGACGTGAAAATTCCAATCGTGGCAAAATGAGGTGTGTATGTCATCCTGAACTAAGGAAAAGTGGGCAGGGGTCTGGGACTTCAAAGGGAAGGAATGCACTTCATAGAACAATAAAAAGCGGGGCAGATGTTTGGTAATTTGTTATTTGTCCTGCAAAAAAAGATGGGTCATTCAGATAAAATTGATCTCTGCTCATAACCCTTATTCTATAGAAGACCCCCCCTGCAGTTTACATTCTTCTGTGTAATCAAGGGAGGGGCAAAAGTTTCTCTTGAGCCCACAGGCTCTTGATTGCCTTCAGCTCAAAATAATTCTTATGCCAAAGTGAGGGAGGAGGTCCTGAACTCCTCCAAGTGTGGCCCAGTCCACCTCTTGATTTGACAGATATGTGGCTAAGATTTAAAGACGGGGAACAGGGGCACCTGGGGGGCTCAGTCCATTAAGCATCTGACGTCAGCTCAGGTCATGATCTCATGGTTCGTGGGTTCGAGCCCCATATCAGGCCCTTTGCTGTCAACACAGAGCCTGCTTTGGATCCTCTGTCTCTCTCTCTCTGCCCCCCTCCCGCTCAGGCGCGTGTGTGCGTGTGTGTGTGTGGCATGTTCTCTCTCTCTCTTTCAAAAATAAACATTAAATAAATAAATTTTAAAAATTTAAAGAGGTGAGCGGCTTGCCTGAAGGGCAGAGTCCAAGGGGAAGTAATACTTCCTACTCTCTGGAATCTACTCCAGAGCATCTTCCACTGAAAGGCAATGCAAACCACTGACAACAGCTCACCCTTCAAAGCCTGGTGCTTATAGGATAGTCTTGATCTGAAGAGGATGATGGGAGGGGGCGTGGGGAGATTGCACACGGGGCCTTCATCTGTCTGAAGGGCAGCAGGAGGAAGGTAAATTGCTTCTGTGCCTGGGAAACAAGGGCGGGTACTTGCCTGGGGGGTAGGGCAGCACTGTCTCTTCTAAAAGAACTCCAGTTGAACAGGGAGCTGGAGAAACCTACACTCCCCTCTCCCTGGCAGCCGGCAACCTTGAACTTTCTGACTGCCTCCGAGGCGGCTTCCAGCCCTGAGCTCCGGCCCTGGTGAACAGCGGTGTAGGAAGGTCACGCTCCTTGACGGTATCTCTAAAGCTTGGGGTCTCCTCTTCCCCTGGACCTCCCCACCCTCCCTTTGGCCAGATCAGCGGGCACAGCTTTCAACTTTGTGCTTTGTCACAGAGTCTTTGTACCATCTCCTCCTCTATTCCAAGCCACCGGGAGATACATTTGTCTTACTTCAAAACAAGTCCAAACAGTCAGCTGCCGTTGGGCGAAAGGCACCACGCTAGGGTTGAGCTCATTTGCGAGCAGCTCTGTCTGAGGTTCCGATCAGGCTCGCCCAGCACGGGCCAGAGCCTCCTGCGGCTTCCGCTAGCCCACTGGGCTGACCTTGTCCCGCTTTCTGCCATCCCCATCTCTCTTTTGTAGAGGAAAGGCTCTGAGTGGCTCCATTACCATGGGGCCGGGACAGAAGTCAGCGATCACCATACCTGGGCTCCAAAGGACTCTCTCAGAGCCTCTGAAAGCCTCAGAGCAGCCTCCGAGAAGCATCTGATGTTTCTGCCGGGGAGCAGGCTGAGTTCAGGACCCGGAGAACTGAGTTGGAAACACGCAATTAGCATACACCTCGGTTCCTTGAGGCCCCAGCCAAACCTCCCTTTTCCCCCAAGTACCAGTAACAGATTTCAGATGTTTTACTTATCCCTGGAAAATACCAATTATGGCCTTACTCTCTTGTTTTTGTGTGCAACAGATTCTGTTGCGGGGTGGGAGGGAGGGTCCGTGAGAGCAGATGATGGTAGGGGCAGGCTGTGGGTCCCCAGAGGCCACAGCAAATTTCACTAAAGCAGTGCCCTGCATTTTCACTCTCCGCTGAGGACCCAACCTGGAAAGGTCACTGCCCTTGGTTTGGATTTCAGTGTGTGTGTTTGCAGTTTTGCATTCAGGGCCCTTCCCGGCGTGTGGTTTTCCTTCCCCCTCTTCTGTGTTGCCTGCATGACAGAAAAGAAGACCCAGACAGGAGGACAGAAGGGTCCCCATTCCGTCTCATTCCCAAACAAAGTCTCTGGTGGAGGGGGGTTGGGGGTGGGATGGGGGGTAGATCTTTCCAGATTTGTCAATTGCCACTGAAAAAAAAAGTTCTGAGGAACTGTAGGGAGGGGTGTGGATACCATTCAGGAGTAAAAAGGAAGAAAGATTTTTTTTCTGGACGTTTTGAGTTAAGAACAAATAAACAAACAAACCTGGGCTTCCTGATTGTGTAAGCAGGGATTTGGGGGGCTGGGGAAGTCACTCGAGTCCTGGCTATTTTAAATATTGTTTAGAAATTACATTTTATTTTAGAACATTGTTCTTTTCTGGGTATGATCCCAGACACTCATAAATAGTCATCTTCTCTACTTCATTAAGATCATACTGGGATATGGGAGTTTCCAGCCTCATCCTGGGCCTCATTTATAAGGTTCCTTTAGCCGGAGATGGAAGGTAGAGAGAGAGAGGCTCTGTTGAATGGTGTTGTGCTGGTAAACTCGATTCACAGGGGCACGGGGCTCTCCATTTTCTGAAGTGAGGTTCAGAGTGGTTGAGTCCCTCCCTGGGTGTCTACGGTAAATGAAGGGATGGATGAACCAGATCCCCAAGCATTGGCGATGCGAGTTGGTGCCTCCAAAGCGGATTGGCAGTCCGCTGACAATGCTACGGCTCTGGCAGCCTCTCCCTCGGGCTCCAGTATCTTCTCTAACCACCTTGTTGTCAGTACTAACTCTGTCCTTAACGGGCTTTCTGGGAAACTCTTGATCCTCTCTCCCCAACCATCCTGGGAGTCCAGAAATAGATCCTCCTCCCCAGCGCTGCAGTTATCTACTGCTGTGTCACAAACTATGTGAAACTTAATAGCAAAAACAATTTAATAGTGAAAACTGTACCTTATAATTTTGTGGCTCCTTTAGGAGTTCCTTTAGGACTCAGCTGAGTGATTCTTATCTTCCATGTGGCTTTGATGGTGGTCACTATGTGGTGTTTGGTTGGCCAGTGCACTGCTCTGGGGGATCCACTCACATGCTCGGTGCTCTATGGGGAGAGTGGGAAGCTGGGCTCCACTGGATGGTTGTTGACTGGACTGTCCACACATGGCCTCTCCAGCATGGTGGTCTTAAGGTAGCTGAACTCTTCCCACGGCCATAGCTACAGACTTCCTGCACAAGCTCTACAAAAGGTCACGTCTAATTCCCTCCCCTTGAACATGGGCTACTAGCCTCAGAGGTTTGTTCCTACTGAACTTCTTATGTACATCATTGGTCCATCCAGCCATGACTTTCCAGAGGAGAGAACACAGAATTCACCTCTTGGTGGCAGGAAGGTAACAATTTGCAGCCATATTTTTAATATCTCTACAACCAGTGTTCATTTCAATAAATCACAACAGCTGTTCAAGCCAAAACCCTGGTGGTCATTCTTCATCCCTCCCTCTTCTTCCCCTCCACACCCAATCCACCAGCAATCAGTGGATCTCAGTGAGTGAATCTCCCTCCAAAGTATTTGCAAATCCATCCTTGTCTCTCCCTCTCAACCCTGCCCTAGTTAGAGCCACCACCGTCTCATCCATGGGGAATGCCCATAGCTTCCTACACACCCTCTGCTCCTCTCTCGTTCCTCTACAGTCTTACCCACACATTACCAGAGGGATCTTTTCAACACTATGAATTGGATCCTATCACTGGCCTACTGAAAGCTCTCAATGACCCTCCACTGTAGTTACAGGGACTGAAATAATTCTTTACACCTCTAACCCATCTATGTCCATCTCTTACTGTCTCTTCCTGCTCAAGTCAAAATGGCCCACCCCAGGGCCATTTTGCACATTGTTCTCTTGGCGGGAAATCTTTTTCTTCTAGGTTCTTTTGTGTATCTGTCTCCATCTTGCCCTTGAGGTCATTGCTTAAATGTCACCATCTCAGTAAGTGAGACCTGCCCTGACCACACCCGCTAAGAACATCCACATCCCTTTCCTATAATTCCCTCTCTTTATCTTGTTCTTGTAGTGGAATTGGAATTGACACACTACAGCTCAGAGCGCACAAATGCTAACTTAATTTCTTCTCTGTAGGTGATCTCATCTTGCCCCAGAGTCTCCAGCTGTTGGAGACAGGGGTGGTTAGTGGGTGGCGGGAGAGTGTAAACTCAGTTTCTTCTCATCTAAAACAATCTAGAACAGCCCCTTCAGGTAAATTCAGTCTCTTGGGGGAAATACTCCATCCGTTCTAAGTCTACCACCTCAGAGCTTTCTTCCCTCTTTTATTGTTTTATTGTTCCTTTTTCATTCATCTGCCCAGTTGCTTCCCAGATACTCAGGGATGCTCTGTTTTCCCAAGATAGGGTTTCTCTGCTATCTAAAAGCAGAACATTCCTAAGAAAACGCCACTAAGCCAAAATGGCATAATGCAAAGAAGCAATGAGCCGTAATTTATGTGGACAATTTTTTGAACATCCCCCCACCAAACGATAATCTCCTTGGCCTGTCCTTATACCTAAGGACACATCTTGCGAACAGACCCCCGAAGTTAGTGGGGACGAAGCACAGATGCTCACAGACCCCAGGTCAAAGCTCTAGGGCAGATGTTGAGATACTGAGTGTACTTCCCGGGGAAGCAGCCGGGTGGCGCCACTCTCCTCGCTCGGGGGCTGCCTCTGTAAGGCACCTCGCTGAACCCCAGGGTCGTTCTTTGAGTGGTATGTGGGAACCCTCTTATAGGTGAAGGAGGGATGGCCTCACCTTCTCTCATCCTTTTCCATGTGCTTAAATTGAGGAAAGGCTTTAAAATTACTCATGTAAACTACAAGTACTATAAAAACCACAAGATGGGTCACCTGGGTGGCCTAATGGGTTAAACATGGACTTCAACTCAGTTCACGATCTCGAGGTTCTTAGTTAGAGTCCTGCACCGGGCTCTGTACTGACAGTGCAGAGCCTGTTTGGGATTCTCTCTTTCTCTCTCTGCCCCTCCCCTGTTCTCCCTCTCTCTCTCAAAATAAATAAACTTAACACACACACACACACACACACACACACACACGAAACAATTTATATCAGTATCTCCTTGGTTTCTCCAAAAAAGGGGGAAAAAAGCGAGGCGGAGCCTCAGGAACAGAGGCTGGTTTCAAGTCCTTAAAGAACTTCTTTCTAGTCCCTTCAAAGAAAGAATCCACCTTTAGGTCTGAGAAAAGCCAGAGACAAAACTGTGAAAGCAGGAGCTGGGAGAAAAAGCAGCTTGGGACCCCGCTGTGGGAGGGGAAACGGCGCATTAAAGACGAGATGGAAGTCTCTGCGGAATGTGAGTTCAAAAGGACCCGCAAGATGATCCGCGCCTGAAGTTTTCAAGCCCGCAGAGCAGAGCGCGAGGGATGCGCTGGGGCTGCCTGGTGGCGCGGGTGTGGACTGTCTCGCAGCTCTTGTTGCTTTTCCAAGCGGAGCGTTTCTACTTTTACATTCCTTATGTTGCATTTCTTTCTTTCTTTTTTAAAATTAATTATTTATCTTGAGAGAGAGAGAGAGCATGCAAGCAGAAGAGGGGCAGGGAGAGAGGGGGAGAGAGAGAGTCCCAGGCAGGCTCTGCTCTGTGAACGCAGTGCTCCAACTCACCAGCTGTGAGCTCCTGACCTGCGCGGAAATGGAGAGTCAGACGCTTAACTGCCTGAGCCCTCGGGCGCCCCGGATGATGCATTTCTGCACAAGATTTTGCTTGAAACGTGGATTCTGCTGTTGCTGCCTGAAATGCGCCGGGCACAGTTAGGTTCCTTCGACCGTGTGCAGGGGAGGGAAGGAGGCCCTATAGAGTGGAACCCTCCCACGCACACAGCTGGCTGGAGGCAGGAAAGAGCTGGCACCTGCCTTTGGTGTCCAGCAGGGAACCCACAGCATGAGTCGGTTCCCGAAAGAATCTATTCCCCCTGTGGCAGCAGAACTATTCCTGAGTCAGAGCAAGTGGCCAGGTGAGGGCCCCGCTGGCTGCTCCGTCCCCTGGCAGCAGCCAGCACCAGGCTGACCTGCGACCCCAGCCCCACCGAGGGGCGCATCTGATTAACATCCCTAGGACAGGACCAGGAAGGTTTGACAGGGAGAGAAAAATACCTCTTCCTACATTCATTTGCATCAAAATGCTCTCCAACCTTTCCCTACAGAGACTGCCTTTGTTTTCCCAGGAGCTCTGTTATCAACTTTCCATAAATCTGGCAGTCACACGCCTCATTTGCATATGCCCAATTGGGCTCTCTAACATTCTCTGGGTTGTCATGACATTCAGAGAGGTGAGGCAGGAAAGGACCTGCTGTTTGAGCCCTCCTTTCTTCCTGGGTTTAGGTGTAAGTGCAGGATGGGAGTGGGAGGGGCTTCCATTCACTGAGCATCCTCGGGATCAGGCACTGTCTGCCCCAGGTGCTCGGCTCACATGCATCTAATCCAATCCTCAACAAAACCCTGAGAGGTCAGTATCTATTAGTTAGAATAGGCTATGTTCTGCTGCAGTAATGCATGAACCTGGANCGTGCGAGGGGGTTATGGGTCATGCAAATCCAGCCCCTGTTGCAAAGTGGATGCCTGAGGGGATCCGCTTTCCTTGGCTGTAGCTAGGTCTCTCTTATCAAGTCTAAAATCAAACTTGTTTTCCTACCTCTGAGCTGGCTCACTCCTTCCTACCTATGAGCTAGAGTACACAAAACATTCATAGTTTTCCTATTAACATGCACCCTATTCCTTGGGAAATGACCCTGCCTTGTGATGGGGGGGGAAGGCAACTCCTTCCTCCCCAGATTCAAATGAAAATGCCTCGCACGTTGTGAATGAAGTTAAAGAATATCACACTGCAATTCCCTCTTGTTCTTACCTGGGAGAGGAGACTAGAGCTCTCCTCTAGTGAGAATGAATCGGTGATGCCGATTTCATATGCGTGACACGCAATAGCACGTATGCAAACACTTGCAACACGAATTGGGGGTTTCATAGGTTTGGTTAAAACTTTTATTATTAGTTATAAACAATCAGTTTTAATGAAGCAGTACATCTGCTCCTAGAAAGTAGAAGTGATTATTAGGATCGCAGACAAAACATTCCCACTCACAGAAGTCCTAATGAAATGAAAACAGTAATTACCATGCCAAAAATATTGTTAAGTGTTAAAATTGACACCGGGAAAATGAAACACTTTGCTTAATTTTTGATAACAGGACATGTTGAGACATGACATGCATGGCATTTCGATTGACACAAAACGTTGTGGGTTTTTTGTTTTTTTTTTCCTAGCTCAAACACATTTCCTGTGTTCACATTCTGCTTTGCGATGTGATTTCCTGAAGTTTGGCTGGGCTCCAGCTGATTGTAGAGGACCACGGGCCCAAGTTCTTTTCCTTTCTTCCTTTACATCGCCTAAACTCAAGAATTTTGCTTTGTTGATGTCTGTCCTTTTATTTTTTTTTATTTTTTTATTTTTTACAAATAGTTTATTGTCAAATTAAATGCATGTCTTACTGTGATCTGGAATCCTATTGCTTAAAAATGTCAGTTCTCTCCCCAAGAGAATCAACATGCTATGGACAGAAAGACTCAGGACCCACAGAGATCTGTTACACCACGCTTCACACCATTGTTCCTATGATATCTGGCCCCGCATAAGCAAAATGTAAAGTGGGGACCATTTTACATTTTGTCTGATGTTTTGGGGTAATCAAAACATTGCCTAGTCAAAGAGCTTACAATTTCTATTTTAATACACCCCCCATAATATATTCACTTTTCTACAAACAAAAGGAACGCCACAAATTTCAGCAGGTCGACATTCTGAAAAGGCCCTCTCCTCAGAGTGCTGAAATCAGCACCATTTGAACAAAGCAGGCTGTCCTTTTAAGAAAAATCCCTCTATAGAAGTGCTATAATTTCCCTGTTACAAAGAAGCCTTTTTCCAAGCACGTAAAGTGCCAGTTTGTTCAGTGTGACCTCTGCTTTCATTCTATCAAGGTTGTATCTGATTACAATATAAGACAGATGAAGGGGATGCCGTTCTAGGCAGAGAAGAAGAAAAAGTTTTAGTCTTGGGTCACTCGCAGAAGTGGCTCCTCACCGTTATTGGCGATGTTTTCGGTAACATTCTGGGGTGGTGCTCCTGTGTCAGTCCAAAAGGCCTGTCTGGGGTATATTTGCAGGTGCTTTGATGTGCTTGTTGGAAGCTGACCCACATGGCTGAATGCTGGGCTGTGCGGGTGCTTTCCTTCTGGGACATCGGCTGGTAGACGTGGTGGACGCCGTGTCCACACAGCCTGTTTGCACCCTTGGGTCATTTGGTGGCCTAAGCCTCCACTGGCCCACGGACCTAACCCCAAGGGCAGTGCTGTGGCTTCTTCTTCTTTTTTTTTTTTTTTAAATATTTGTATTTATTTCTAGGATAGAGAGAGACAGCGTGAACAGGGGAGGGTCAGAGAGAGAGGGAGTCACAGACTGAAACAGGCTCCAGGCTCTGAGCTGGCAGTCAGCACAGAGCCCGACGCGGGGCTCGAACCCACGAACCGCGAGATCATGACCTAAGCGAAAGTCGGACGCTTAACCGACTAAGCCACCCATGCACCCCGCAGCGCTGTGGCTTCTAAGGGAGCTCCATGAACTGTAAAGGGCAATACAAATATTTTTTGCGTATCCCTGGAGACGAAACCCATGCTGGTTTTAAACCTCGGAGCCAGGTTGTAATACTTGGCTCCACTACGTAGCCATTCTTGCTATCATTCTCTATTCATTGTGTTAACGTGGGCTGCTTAGTTCCCTATGCCTGTTCCGTCATCCACCTACCAAGGTTGTCAAGAGTTAAATGAGATGATGTGCGTCATTCTCCAGGCAAGGTGCCCAGTACGTAGTAAGAGCTCAAGAAACGTCAGGCATGCTTATTATTCGTAGTTACGGTGCTTTTAAGAAGGAGACAAAGCCCTGAAGTTCTTGCCTCCCTGAGAAGCGTGGGAGAGACGGTGGCTTGTCATAGTAGAGGTGACAGGGACGGTGGAGTTAGACTTGTATCCGGCTCCCAGTTCTGAGACCTTGGTTAGAGCCCTTTATCTTTTGTCATCGAGCTTCCCAAGTATTGAGATGGAGATAAAACTTTCCGCTTCCCAGTGCCCGGCCTATAGGACCATCTATAAATGTTTTCTGAGTGCAGGCATGAGATAACAAATGTAAAGCACTTGGAACGGAGCAGATGCTTTAAAAATATCATATCGTGCTTAAGGACAGGATTATCCCCATCTCAAGGGGGGTCTGTGACCGCCTCACCTCTACCTCGGAAGCACGACCCAGCCTCACTGCCACACCTCTCTGCCCAAACCCTCAGCCCCTGCTGGGAGGAGCCAACACCTCCCCAATGTCCCTGCGCCCATTCAACACTGCCAGCCTTCCCTGCCCAGCAGTCCGGAAGGATCTTTCTAAAAATATGGAGTAAGTCGTGTTGCTGCCCGGCTTGAACCCTCCCATAGCTTCTCACTGTCCTCAGAACGAAGCCATGGTCCCCACACCTTCCCGGTCCCCGGCTACCCGTCCAGCCTCATACCTTCCACGCATTCTCATCTGGCAATATCACTGTTCCTGCTACGCTGCTACCCATTAAGGACCTGGCTGTTCCCCCGCCCCTGGACTTTTCTTCACCCAGACTTGTCTGTCTCTCTCCATTCAGGATTCAGCTTTCTTTATTAAGTTTATTTATTTATTTTGAGAGAGACAGTGAGCAAGGGAGGGACAGAGAGAGGGAGAGAGAGAATCCCAAGCAGGCTCCATGTTATCAGCACAGAGCCCAATGTGGGGCTCGATCCCACATACTGTGAGATCATGCCCTGAGCCGAATCAAGAGTTGGATGCTCAACCGACTGAGCCACCCAGGAGCCCCTCTTCATTCAGGTTTCAATTCTCAAATCCTCCCTCAACGGGGCTCCCTGACCACCTTGCTTCCCCTCTGTCCCTGTTCAACTTTGGACCACAGCCACCTCTTTTCCTCCATGGCACTTGTCACGCCTGACACTTTCCTCCTTGTTACCTTCATCCTTGTCTCTCTCCCATGAACTCAACCTCTCTGAGATGAAGTGTCTTGTGGTCACCCTTGTGTTAGAAAGCCTACTACAGGTCTTGGTATGCAGTATGTGCTCAATGAATGTTGGCGTAATGAATATAGATAGCTTACTACGTGGCAGGCACTGGTGAAGCTGTCCACGATTCAGAGATGAATGGCTGTTTTATTCTCAAAACAGATAAATATTTCAAGAGAGAGAAGCATAAGATATTATGGAAGAACAAAGGAAAGACAATGTCATCTAAATAAGATGGGGTAATGGGGGAGGGTGGCAGAATCTTCCCAGGGTGGCCAGATTCCTGAATCTTGAAGACTGTGTGTCAGAAGATAATGCTCCCTCCCCATCAGATGCAGATAGATTACCTATGAAACACTCTGCTCCTTTCTTTTTTCCTTCTGTGCAGAGAAAGCCCTGAACCTTCCACCTCTAGCCTCAGGCCTTTGAATTCAGGAGGGGACCATGGGTGGTGGGTTTAAGGGAGCAGAGAGGCCGGCTGGGGGGCTGGGGCCTGAGGATTAACTATTTTTGCCGGGAGGGGATGACTCCGATGTCAGAGCCCACCAGCCTCACAGTGCTGTCGAGAGGGGGGTGTTGGGGAGAGGCTCTCACAGCAAACATGAGAAATGTGACAAGTTATATGAAGCACTGAGGGATATCCCTGAGTTTCTCAAGAGTGAGGCAATTGTTCCCACAGTCATAAAAGCGCCTTGGCAAGCAAGGACAGTAAATGTCATAAAAGGGGAGGACATTGTTGGAACTTATAAAGGAGGAGGGTGATTGTGTGGTTACATCCTTCATAAAACCCTTCAACAAGTAGAGGGAGGGAAACAGCGTCAGTAGAAGATGCCTCCATCGTGCTTGCTAACCTAGACAAGATCGGGAGGCTGAGGAACGACAGGTCCATGTTACTGTTCTAGTGAATAAAGGCGGCCCTGGGGGAGTGACCTGTCATTTTTGACATATTCCATGAGTACCATGAGTAGAAAACTCACTGGATTAGAATCAAGAGAGCTGAGATCTGGGTCTTTTTTTTTTTTTTTTTTTTTTGAGTTACTGTGTGGCTTGAGATGATCTTCAATGTATTCGTCAAGATACTTAACAACTAAATGCTATAGGAAACTGGTTCCATAATCTTGGCTTCCTAACATAGTCAATGTTTGTTTCTCTGACATCACCATGCAACATGGATCAGCAGAAGATTTTCTCTTTATGGTTGGTGAGGGACCCAGGCTAATGGGCATACTATTTTTAATACATGATTTTCAAGGTTATCCTAGATATTAATCTCCAACCGCAGTTGGGAAACAAAGGACATGGAAAACCACATGAGATATTAGGGATCTCAGAACTTATGAACTACAATTACACATTATCCCTTTCCACTGACATACAATGATGGAATAGTCAAATTTCCCACTCACAAAAGGAGGGGAAAGGAGGCACGTAATAGTTGCTGATCCATATACCAAAGTAGGAATCCTATACTGTAGACATCGTGAAGGAACCAACATGTCCATTTTCCTCAATGATCTTAGATTTAAACCTCCAGGGGAATCTATCCTCATTCATTTTCTTCTGTGAGTGCTTTTAACATAGGTACTGGGGAGAAGCTGTCCTTGGGGGCTGTACAGTTTTGGAGACTGCAGTTTACTATGGAAAGATGGAGAACTGAAGGTTGTTTTAAGTTTCAAATCATCAGGGATCTTTTTAGTCTGAAATTGTGGTTTCCTTGCTAATACAACCCTCCCCAAACCTTAGTAGACATATGATCTTTTGGCTTCCGGTCAGTCCCATGAGCCAATAACAATACCCAAAAATCTTTCCTGAACTTATTTTCAAATCTACTTCATTTATTTTGCTTTTTCACTGCCCTGCCTTTCTCTCTCAGCTTCATGGTACATGAGGCTGTTGGTATTAAGTGGGAAGACCACATTCTTAATCTTATCATTGTTGCAAGGTTCATTTGTTTGCTTATTTAGATACAAGACTTTCTAAATCTTATTTTCTACCATCTGGAATCTAGAGTCAGTCAGCTTTTCCAATCCTCCAAGGTCCCGCATTCTGGACTCTCTCTATTCTCTTTTATTTTTGCTTATAATCCAGCTAATGGTCCCCTAAGTACATCTTGTTTTTTATAATGCTTTGTCAAACAACCTATATTTGCCAAGCACTCTCAACATTTGATTTTCCACCAGAGATGAAACCATTACTACCTTCAGATATAACCCGTGTCCGACGTCCTGTTCCTTGGATCCATCCCTGTAGCACATTCTAGGTGTTCTGAGCAGGAAAGGATTTAATATAGGCAATTAGAATCTTGCTGAGTCATTGGAAGTGTTAGGGAGGAAAGGTCAGGGAATCCATTACACCCCCATCCAAACGCTTGGGGGGAGAGACAGACAGTAAATAGCAATTGTATTTATTTATTCAAAATTACGATGCATGTTATATAAGAAGTTCCAGAGTACTCTGACAGTGGACTGCTGAGTAACCTACTGTAATTGAGAAATGAGGAACAGACTCCTCTTATTTCCTTTGTTCAGGCTTCAGTGGCAGAAGAGACTAGCATTCTACATTTTTCCAACACAAGTGTATTGTGAAAATTGGCTCTTGTAAGCCATACTGATCAGATAGATTTTGGGTAGAAAAATTTTAGATAACAACAAAGGATTTTGATTAAAGTATCTCGGTTCAAAACTCATCAGTAGGATGTTTTATCCTCCATCACTTCCAAGATAAACTCTGAACCCTTTAGCATGACATGTGAGGGTCTTCATGACCTGATTTCTAAACTCTTGTCTTTTCTGTTCTTGAGTACCATGCCCGCATTCTGTGACTGTCTTACAAAATTCATCTTCCTTCTATGAATTTGGCACATGCTCTCACTCCTCCTTGCTAGGTTGTATCTTTGACTCAGAATGCCCTCACATGGAGTTCCCCCCTAATCTGAAGAGATATTTAAAAATATTTTGAACTAAGTCAAGTTGGAAATCAAACTTATAAAAACTTGTTCGATGTAGTAAAAATAGTGCTGTGAGATTAATTTATTTCACTGGTTTTACTGATGAATTCTACAAACATTTAAAGGACAAATGATACTAGTTGTTCATAATCTCCCCTAGAAAATAAAGCAGAGAATGGAGCCTAGGTGGCTCAGGCAGTTAAGTGTCCAACTTTGACCCAATGATCTCATGGTTTGTGGGTTTGAGTCCCACATCAAGCCCTGTGCTGACATCTCAGAGCCTGGAGCCTGCTTCGGATTCTGTATCTCCTTCTCTCTCTGCCCCTCCCCCACTCACACTCTGTCTCTCAAAAATAAATAAATGTTTAAGAAGTTAAAAAATAAAGCAGAGAGAACATTCCTAACTCATTCTATGAGGCCCAAACTACCCTGACACCAAAATCAGTTAAAAAAATTACAAGAGAGTTATAGCTCAATATCTCTCATGAACATAGATATAAAAATCTTCAACAACATATTAGCAAGTGGTATCCCATAATGTATAAACAGAATTATATACCATGACCAAGGGGCATTTATTTCAGATATACAATGCTGGTTTTACATCTATAAAACAATCAATGTCAACCACCATACCAACAGGGTAAAGATGTAAACTCATATGACCATATTAATTCATGCAGGAAAAACTTTTGATGGTACCCATTCATGATAAAAGCTCTCAGCAATCTGGGAATAAAAAGGAACCTCCTCAACTTGAGAATAAACAACTGCAGGACACCTACAGCTAACATTGTACTTAATGGCATGAAACTGGATGCTTTGTCTCTAGATCAAGAACAAGGCAAGTCAGCCTCTCTTGCCATTCCTATTCACCACCACACTGGAAGTGCTGGCTAGTGCAGTAAGACAAAACAAAGGGGAAGAAGGGGAAATAAAAGGTATACAGATTGAGAAGGAAGAAATAAAACTGACTTTGTTCACTGATAACATGTTTGCTGATGTAGAATATCTTTAAACTAGCAAAAAAAAAAATCCTGTAAATAATAAGTGATTGCAGCAACGTTGCAGGATACAGATTAATATAAATAGTGAATGACTTTCCTGCATACTGACATTGACCAATGGGAATTTATAGTTGAAAGAATTAAGATTTATAGTCCCAACTGCAGAATGAAGTACTTGGGTATGTACAAAATCTGTATGTGGAAACCTACAGAACAGTGATGAAAGACATCACAGAAGATCTAAATAAGTGAAGAGACATTCCATGTTTGCATGCAAGACTCAGTGTTAACATGTTAGCTCAATGTTAAGATGTCAATTCTTTACAACTTGTTCTGTAGATGAACAGAACCTAATAAAAATGTCGGTAAGATATTTTGTAGATGATCAATGAAGTGATTCTAAAGTTGATGTAGAAAGGCAAAGGACTGGGACACCTGAGTGGCTCAGTTGGTTAAGCATCCAACTTTGGCTCAAGTCATGATTTCATGGTTCATGAGTTCAAGCCCCACATCAGGCTCTGTGCTGACAGCTTGGAGCATGGAGTCTGCTTCTGATTCTCTGTCTTCTTCCCCCTCAGTCCCTCTCCTGTTCTCACACACACACCCTCTCTCAAAAATAAATAAACATTAAAAATTGTTTTAAAAATGAAAGAAAGACAAAGGACCAAAAATAATCAACAAAATACTGAAAAAAAAAAAAAAAGCAAAGGCGGCAGGCTAACAATACCCTATTTCAAGACAAACTACAGAGTGACAGTAATCAAAGAGCATGGTATTGGTGAATGATTAGACTCATTAGTCAACAGAATAGAATAGAGCCAGAAATGGACCAACACAAATATAGTTAACTGATCTTTGGCAAAGGAGTGAGAAGTTCAATAGTGAGAGAATAATCTTTTCAAAAAATGGTGCTGGAAAAATTGGATGTTTATATGCAAAATAATAATAACAATGTAAAAACAGGCCTTACATCTTTCATAAAAATAAACTTGAAATAGATCATAGAACTAAATGAAAATCGAAAACAATAAAATATGTAGAAGAAAGTATGGGAATCTACATTTACTTCTCTCTGTGTGGAAGATACTGTTAAGATTTTGAAAAGCCAAGCCACATACTTATAAAACACTTATTTCATAAAGGATTTATATCCAAAACATACAAATAAATTATAACTCAACAATACAAAAGCAAACTACTTAATAAATGGACAAACAAATCAATATCTAAAGAACAAATAACCCAAATTAAAATAGGGAAAAGGAATTGAGTAGACATTTCCCCAATGAAGGTGTACAAATGGCCAACAAGCACATAAAAGGATGACCCACATCATTAATCATTAGGTAAGTGTAAATCCAAGCCATAGTGGTATACCACCGCCCACTTGTTAGAATGGGTGCTATCAACAAACAGAAAATAACAAGTATTGGAGAGGATGTGGAGACATTGGAGGACTTTTGCATTGTTGATGAACATATAAAGTGGAACAGTCATTATGAAAAAAATGTGGAAGCTCCTTAATACATTAAATATAGAATTACCATATGATCTAGCAATTCTACTTCTGGGTATATACCCCAAAATATTGAAAGCAGAGACTTGAAGAGACATTTATGCACTCATGTTTATAGCAGCATTATCTGCAATAGGCAATAAGAGGAAGAAATCCAAATGCCCATTAATAGATGAATGGATTTAAAAATATATAGTATATACACACAATGAAATATTATTCAGCCTTAAAGAGGAAAGAAATTCTGACACACATTACAATATGTATTAACCTTAAAGATATATGCTTTATTAACCTTAGCTTATGCTGAGTGAAATAAGCTAGACACAAAGGGATGGATATTTTATGGTCCCACTTATATGTGGTTCCTGAAATAGCCAAATTCACAAGGACAGAAAGTAGATAGACGATTATCAGAGGCTGTGGGGAGGAGGGTTGGGGAGTTATTGTTAAATGGCTGAAGAGTTTTATTTTTGGAAGATGAAAAATATTTTGGACATGGATATTGGTAATGGCTGCACAAGAATGTGAATGTACACTTAAAAATGGTTAAAATGGTAAAATTTATGTTATGTATATTTTATTGCAATTTTTAAAAGGGGAAAAAAGTCTGAACACACTTCACCAAAGAAGATACACAGAAGGCAAATAAACACTTGGAAAAATTGTCAACATCATGTTATTAGCGAATTACAAATCCAATCAATAATCAGATGCTACTATCCACCTATTAGAATGATTAAAATTTAAAAAATAGGATAGTGCCAACTAGCATACCTACCACCCTTATCTTGGTTGCTAATACCATTGTCCATTTAAAGGAACCAAGATGCCCTAGGGAAATAGGTGATTCTAAGACTGGAGCATGCAATCTTTTAGTGACATGAAGTATTTTTGGGGGGATATATACCCTAAAATATTGAAATCAGAGACTTGAAGAGATATTTATATACTCATGTTTATAGCAGCATTATCTGCAATAGCCAAAAAGCTCACAACAATGGAGGGGAATCTACCAAAAGGACATAGGAGCCAACTGAAAGAGCTCCCGATGGCCAAAGCTGGAGCAAATCAAGCAAAAAATTAAAGTGCCATTGGATTATAATCCAAATTGTAAATTAAATATTCATGGGTCATACTGATATAAATAAATGGTTGAATAAATAAATAAGTGGGGGAGAATGGGCAATTCTTCAGTATAAACGAATTCCAAATAATTTATGTAGATATTCTGCCCTCAAGGAAGTAGAGCACAGTGCCCCACTCCTTAAATTATATCCTTCTTAAAAGTACAATATGGAAAGGAGAAAAGAGAGTGACTTTACAGTTGTAAGTCTGACAAATACTAGCTCAGCCAGAAGATCAAGGTTAACATTAAAGGTGATGTCATGTTGATAGCGTGTACCCTTGATATAAAAATGGCACTTTTCCTCTTTAGTACATCTTTTAAAAACCCATAACCAAAATTTAATCATAGGAAAAATATCAAACAAATTCCAAGTAAAGGGCATTCTACAAAATACCTGATCAGTATTCATCAACACTGTCATGGCCATTAAAAACAAGGAACATCCAAGAAACTGTCACAGCCAACAGCTGCCTAAGGAGACATGATGAGTAAAAAAGTAATGTGGGATCCTAGGTGGAATCCTGGAAGAGAAAAAGTTCATTAGGTCAAATCCACAATTATATGGTCAATTAATCTAACAAAACAGGAAGGACTATCCAGTGGGAAAAAGACAGTCTCTTCAACAAATGGTATGGGGGAAAACTGGACAGCAACATGCAAAAGAATGAAACTGGACCACTCCCTTATACCACACACAAAAATAAATTCAAAATGAATGAAAGACCTAAATGTGAAACCTCAAATCATAAAAATCCTAGAAAAGACCACAGGCAGTAACTTTTTTGACATTGGCCGTAGCAACCTCTTTCTAGACATGTCTCCTAAGGCAAGGGGCAAAAAGGGCAAAAATAAACCGTTGAAACTTCATCAAAATAAGAAGCTTCTTTACAGTGAAGGAAACAATCAACAAAATTAAAAGACAACCTATGGAATGGGAGAAGATATTTGCAAATGACATATATGATAAAGGGTTAGTATCTAAATATACAAAGAACTTATAGAACTCAACACTCAAAACACAAATAACCCAGTTAAAAAATGGGCAGGCGACATGAACTGACATTTCTCCTTAGAAGACATAGGACACATAAGAAGATGCTCAACATCACTGGTTGTCAGGGAGATGCAAATCAAAACTACAATGAAATATCACCTCACACCTGTTAGAACGGCTAAAATCAAAACACAGGAAACAACAGGTGTTGGTGAGGAGTGGACAAAATGGAACACTCATGAGCTGTTGGGGAGAATGCAAACTCATACAGCCACTAGGGAAGACAGCATGGAGGGACCTCAAAAAGTTAAAAAGAGGAGGATCCATGGGGCGCCTAGGTGGCTCAGTCAGTTGAGTGTCTGACTCTCGATTTTGGCTCAGGTCATGATCTTACAGTTTGTGAAGTTGGGCCCTGTGTAGGGCTTTGCACTGACGGCACGGAGCCTGCTTGGGATTCTTTCTCCCACTCTCTCTCCCCTTCTCCTGCTTGTATGTGTAGGGCTTTGCACTGACGGCACGGAGCCTGCTTGGGATTCTCTCTCCCACTCTCTCTCCCCTTCTCCTGCCTGTACATGCATTCTCTCTCTCTCTCTCTCTCTCTCTCTCTCTCTCTCTCAAAATAGATAAATAAACATTAAAAAAATAGAATGATCCAGCAATTGTACTATTGGGTATTTCCCCGAAGAATATAGGAACACTAATTCAAAGGGATATTTGCAACTCTATGTTTATAGCAGCATTATTTACAGTAGCCAAATTATGGAAGCAGCCCAGTGTCCACTGACAGATGAACAGGTAAAGAAGAGGTGGTATATATATATATTTAAATACTATTCAGCCATAAAAAAGAATGAAGTCTTGCCATTTGCAATGACATGGATGGAGCTAGACAGTATTATGCTAAGTGAAATAAGTCAGTCAGATAAAGACAAATGTCACATGATTTCAGTCATGTGGAATTTAAGAAACAAAACAAACAAGTAAAGGGGAAAAAAAGAGACAGCAAAAGAAATAAAAAAAACAGACTCTTAACTGTAGACAAGCTGATGGTTGAGGAGGGGATGGGTAAAATAGGTGATAGGGTTTAAGGAGTGAACTTGTGATGAGCACCGGGTGATATATAGAAGTGTTGAATCACTATATTGTGCACCTGAAACTAACATAACACTGTATGTTAAATAACTGGAATTAAAATAAAAACTTAAATAAATACACACACACACACAAAATTACTATTGATACAGTTGCAAAAAGAAACTAAGAAATGTAAATAAAGTATGGACCTTACATGATAATGTAAAAACATTGATTTAATTGTAACAAATGGACTATTACTAATGTAATGCATTGGTAGTAGGGAAAGTGAATGTAGGGTTTATGGGAACTTTTTGTATTATCTTCACAATTTTTCTGTAAATCTAAAACTTTTCTAAACTTAAAATTATAATTAAAATATGAAAACTGGGGGTTCTTGGGTGTCTTGAGACTCTTGATTTGGGCTCAGTTCATGATCTTGGGGCCATGTTAAGCTCTGCATTAGTGTGAAGAGAATTCTGAGATTCTCTCTCCATCCTTGTCTCTGCCTCACTCATTCTCTGTCTGTCACAAAATCTTTTAGAAAACGAAAGGTAAAAAGTACGTTATATTTGACAAATTATACAATAAATAAAGTTGAAGTCAATCCAATTGCTGGAATAGATTATTGTAAATATTCTCATGAACATTCAGAAAATAGAACGATCTATTGTGTAAGCATTTAGAAAACCAAGAAGTGCAATAGAAAAATGGGCAGAATAGAAGAAATACATATGGCCAGGAAACACATAGAAAAATACTTCTCTAATTACTAAGAAAATTCAAATGGAAACAAATTAACACTTTCACCTCTCAGTTTGGCAAAGATTAAAGATTGATAATCCTGAGCTGAGAAGATGTGTGGAGATTCACACTTTCACACATTGTTGAAGGGGGATGAATTGGTTAAGACTTTTTAGAAGGAAATTTGACGATGACCATCAATCAATTTAAAATTGCCCCCTTGGATTAAGAATTCTGCATTTTCAAAAACATTCTAATTAGAAATTCATTCTTGGGCACAAATATGTGAATTCTAGGGAATTAACTAGAAATTTATTTTTTAACGTTGAAAGTGGAAACAACCTAAAACCCTGATAGAAGGGAAGTGGCTCTACAACCCGTGGCATGTTCGAGAAAAACCCTGCATCCGAGCAAGCAAAAGGAGTCAGGCACTGCAAGGAACTATGGCCAATTCTTATTTTAAGAGAAAACAGCAATTTATAGACCGACAACTATGTTGTCATCTCCTGTGTGTGCACACACGGATTGCGTGTGTTTGAGAGCTAGGGGAAAGATTGCAAGAACATACAACAATTAGTTAAATCTGTCCCTTTGGGGAAGGCACAGGGTCCAAGGGATTTTCTTGCCCTTTGCTATGTATTTTAGTACAACTGGAAATTTTCCCTTCAAATGAAAATGTACTCATGTTTCTTGTGATACTAAGAATAAAGGCAAACAAGAAGAAAGCATGTAGGCCAAGCCATGGTGATTTCATTCTCTCTGAAGTTACCTGGGAGCCTCTCTGATTTCATCAGACCTTCCTGCCCCAGGTAGGTCTGAAGCACAGGCTACCTTTGTTATCATGGCTTACTGGCATGGCTGACCGTTCAGCTCCCTAAAACGTATCTCCGAGACCAATAGTGATGACTCATGTATAAAGCCAGCATCTCTCAAGATCTGGAGATTTGTATATATGGGAGATCACACATACACATTCATAGGAACCCACGAGATATGTGCATTATAAACATACCTCCCACTGATTACACACCTCACTGTGCTAGCAACGGTAACACAAACCACAATGGACTGTCAGAGATTTCAGAAAGCCCACAATATCAAGAGGCTCTTTATGTGACACGTTTTATTTCTGCCCACACAGGATTTTTTGATGGCTGCCTTTTGTTACAGCTCATTGTATTAACAGAGTGGTTTTTCTAAGGTGCTATGCGGGATGTATCAGTCAGCTAATGCTGCAAAATAACCCCACCCCATCCCACAACTCTGTGGCTTACAGCAACAGACACTGATGTTTCCCATGAGTCTGTGGCTCATCTGGGCAGTTCTGCTAACCTATCCAGGCTTGGCTCATCTTGGCTGGGCTCGCTGCTCCTGTGTCTGCCGTCAGCTGACACGTCTCATGGAGGCTGTCGATTTAGGATAGAGCAGCCAGTTTTAGTGAAAGAAAATACAGGTCACTCACGTACGTTTGAGTTTCACATAAATAACAAATAATCCTTCAGTATAAATTATGTTCCAAGCAATTCCTTGTCTAATGCAACCCTGATCTAGAAATGTCTTCGGATAAAATGATCCAGCTCTCTTCATTTTTCTAACATCGCTCCAGAAAGCCAGCTGGCAGAAAAAAGGAGACTTTTCCCGAATAAATTTTTCCAACATCCCAACGACCAAAGTAAGTCACGTAGATGTGCCCTTCTTTGAGAATGAGAGGGAGCCACAAAGGTCATAGACACTATATAGATAGAGGGAGGTTGTTACATAGGCCTTCAATGCTATAGAAATATAGGATTTCCAGGAAATTCTTTCAAGGATTCAAGAGATAATCGTGAAGAACAGATCTATTCCTGATTACCTGCAAAGCCTAAGTGAAAGAGGCTCTACTACCCAGCGTGGAGCCTGCTACAGAGTAAGGAATAGATAAACGTTTGTGACTTGAACTGAAGGCTGAATCTAAATGGGGTCTGTTTGGGGGTCAAATGATTTTTTTAAATTTGAAAAGATGCATAAAGTAGCATGAAGGACTGTATGCAGACCCCCTCAGCACTGAGTGCCTGTGCAGTTGAGATGGGTGTAGGGAGGGTGTAGACTCATCTCCATCTTTGCAGCCACTTGCCAAACAGGTTTTGCCCTTAATAGACCACACGTTCTTTGACAAGTCACAGGGCCTCTCAGGGACTTTGTTTCACTCTGTAGAATGAGATGTGTGGAAAGGACACAAGACTTCCCAACTTGTGTTCATGGCAAAACACTTTCTTTGACAAATGTTTGCGAGAAAGGAATTAAAATATTGAGCTGCTTAGATTAAGTGGTCCTTGAGAAGACTTGGTGGATCCAGCTGATCCTCAAAGCACTCCTGGAAGTATCTGGACCAGATGGTGTTTATATGCTCTTGGAACATTGAGAATTACAGAGATTACACACTAGATCAGACTCTTATCTGCCAGTTTACCTCCTACAAAAATTTCTGACCAAATCAGGATAGTTCTTGCGAATGACACTCCCAAGCCTGAAGTTGTGCAGTGCACAACCTGTGCAGTTATTCACAACTGCACAGTTGTCTGTTTTGCAGAGAACGTCCTTTATCTGATGTTGAGGTCTATCTACTTCGGGGGGCTTCTGAGGGAATGCTGACAAAAGCTTTCTCTGTGATCCTGTATGGAAGAGTTTTTAACTATTTTATTTTTAATGTTCTCAATTGACAAAACACAAAATTGGCCACCCTACGTTGGTCTTCAACATATTCCCCCAAATTTTGCTGATACATTAAATTCCAAATTCTGGGAACCGACAGGTGGGATGTGGGACTCCTTCCTTTGCACAGTGTCCCTAGCAGAGGGTGCTCAGGCTACAGCCGCCCAGACTGTGAAGCGTCTGTAAGTGGAATAGGAACCAAATCAACTTGACAATAAACTATTTGTAAGAAGAGAGAAAGAAAGAAAGAAAGAAAGAAAGAAAGAAAGAAAGAAAGAAAGAAAGAAAGAAAGAAAGAAAGAAAGAAAGAAAGAAGGAAAAAAAAAAAAGGAACCAGTCTGGCTCTGGTCTGCAGTTCCAGAAGAATTGTGGGGCGGGGACATACTTACAGTAAAAAGATCTTTACCCGGAAGGAAGGTGTCTCAATTAGGATTCTAGCTTTGCCACTGTAGTAGGTCATGTAACTGGTCCTCCTCCTGTTTACAAATCAAAACAGGAAAAATAAGACCAGCTTGTACTCCACGGTTCTGGTGAGGGTCGAACAAACGAATGAAGGTAAGAGGCCACTGACACTTAAAACATCCTAGAAATGTGAGTTAAGACCCGATTGTGAAAAATAGCAATGCTGATAGTGTTGAGACTGTTACTCTTTGGGTCCTTGCTGCGGGCTCCTGGGTCACCTGCTGCCGGAGGCCCCCGGAGCCGCTCTCCACTGAGCCATGTCTGCCTCCCAGACCCACTCCGTGCCCTTGTCTCTCCTTCTGCAAAGTCAAATGTTAATATGCCCGGCTCCTTTGTGCTCCTTGTTAATAGAAGTCCTTGTCTTTCAGCAGTGGCCTTGCTCGCTGTCATCGGAAAAGGGACATGCGGGCGGGTTTGCATTACTCCGAGTGACAGGCTGGAAGCGCGTCCCTCCCCTCCCTAGCCTGGGATTTACATTTGAGTGGGAAGAGCTCGAGTCGGGAGCTTCAGGACTTGCCCCCACAGCTCCATCCTGTATCCCATGACCCCGGCACAGGACAAGTGTGCCAAATGAATGAACGGAATGACAGTGGTGGTAATGACAAAGACCACTTTGTTCTATGGGCTCTCTGTTAATTCACTGAATTCTTATCCCAACTCTAGGAGGCAGGAACTTCATTATCCCCATGTTACTGGTGAGGAAAGGAAATGGCATGAGATCTGAAGCTAAGAAGCTTTGGAGCCTGAGATTTAAACACAACATTCTCTCCAAAATGTGAGCATTTAGAGCCATTCAACTATATGATGTTGCCTCATTTAAAAAAAAAAAAAAAAGGAGACTTCAAGGATTTTGAAATGGATGGATTGCATGTCCCCTCTCTCAGTCCTGATCCTGCCTCATCAAATATCTCACAGCACCTGAACGTGTTTACTCCCTCACATACCTTAGTCTTGCACATTCCTTTCCCTTGGTCTGGAGAGCTGTTCTATTTCACCTGGATGAATTCTGACCCTTTTCATGACTCAGCTAAAAGGTCATTTCCTCTCAGAACAAGAACAGCCTTCCAAGAATACTTCTTCCTCTGGGTTCCCACATCGTCCTGATCTGGGTATTACAGTTCAGCACAGAGCCCTGCATGTCTGTGGACACATCTGGGGGATATTTGTCGTTCCTAGACTTTGGAGCCAGACTCCCTGAAATCCTGGCTTTGCCACCTGCAAGCAGTGTGACCTTGGGGAGTTGACCTAAACTTCTTTGCCTCAGTAATTTTTATCTGTGAAATGGGGCTGATGACGTTCTGAGAAGTAAATGAACCCATTTCAGTAAAGGACTTAAAACAGTGTCTGGAGCGTAATAAGGGTTTTACATGTATTCACCACAAAACTCCAAACTCTTTAGAGCTGAAGCCACATCTTATTTTTCAGTCCCCAGTGCTGGTATAGTATCTGGCATCTAGGCACTCAATGAATATTTGTGGACTAACTGAATACATGTGTTAGCAGCTCTTGGGAGAAGGCACAGGGACTCACAGGCACAACTAACAGACCAAGGTAAAGAGGAAGGAGAGCGTGCAGAGTACAAATGTCCCTGGAATCCCAGGCACATGGGGTGGGACGGGAAAGAGTAGTGGGTGACATTCTAGAAGAGAGTAATGATGATACACATTCTTACAATGAAAATGATGGTGGCAGGAAGGAATGAGTGTAGCTGTTGAACACCAATATAGTGTAGGGGAGGGGGCCTGGAGCTGGGGATAGAGAGGCTTTGTTATCGGTTGACTGGGTGGCTGTGGGTGAGCGTGTGACCTAAGGAATTAGCAGTTGTTAGAGACTGATTATCTGTGTCTCTCCAAACTTTCGTGTAGTGAAGCCCTAGCCCCCAATTCTGTGGTATTTGGGGGGTGGGTAGGGCTTTTGTGAGGTGATTAGCTCATGAAGGGGGCCCTGGTGTGATGGGATTGGAGCCCCAGGAAGGGCATGTGAGGAGAGAGTGAGAAGGAGGATGTCTACAAGACTCGCTGGCCCCGATCTCAGACTTCCAGCCCCCAGAACTGTGAGGAAGCTCTGCGCTGTGTCTGCCACCCAGTCTCTGGTATTTTGTCATGCAGCCTGCTCTAGGCTAAAGCAGCAGCCGCTCTCTTTTGTCTTTCTGCACCTTGCTTTTCTTCTCTCAGCAGCATGGACTGTAAGAATGTAAGTCATCAGTACAGTCCCTTTGGAAGGACAGTGAGGGAGTTTCCGGTGTGTTTGCTTTTACAGAACCTGTGACAATGAACTTCTATGTGCATGTCTTCTATGCCCACATTGAAGTGTTTCTCTGAAGAGTATACCCTTAAGTGGGCGGCTGGGAATGGCTTATGCATGTACTTTATTAGTCGTTGCCAAATGGCTCTCCAAAGTTGGTTGCACCAATTTATACTCCCGAGTGGGGAGGTTTTTAGGATGTCTTTGAACACTCATGTTCTATGAATTTATCATCTCCTCCCTTTCCTGTAAATGTCCTGCATTCTCCTAGAAGGAGGCACATCACCCTGGGACCTGGGGAGGATGCGATTGTACATTAAGAGTGAGGCTGATTACCACAGGCCAGAGAAAGACAGTCATGGCCAATGAAAAAGGTGTGTCTAGCTCTGCAGTAATCCCTGTTACATTGGGCAGTGCCTGGGCAAGTCAGGCAGTCTTGTTTAAATTAAGTACTGGGGGCCATATGCAATGCAAGGAATTGCTGGCCAGTGGACCACATAGTCTTTGAATGTCTGTGATGTGCCAGCAGCTGCACAGGGCAATGGGGACACACAGATGATGTCATCCCTGACCCCTCTCTCCAGCAGTTGAAAAGCAGTCAGACAAACCCTAGAGGTAGGTGATTGCTATTGAGGGCTTCATTGTTCAGTGAGGCTCCAGACTCCCTTACTTTTCCATTCCATCATCAGTCCGTTCATTGTCATGCTTGTCATCTCATGGTTGCAAAGTGGCTGATGCAGCTCCAGGCACCACACCATGTTTAAGGCAACGAAAAGGGAGCAGAAGCAATTCCAAATGGTGCTGTCTTCTTCGTTAGGAAAGCAAAGGCTTTTTTAGAAGTGTCCAGCAGTCTTCCCTTTGTCTTCTGTTAGACAGCACCCCATCTCATTGTCACTCCTAGCTACAAGAGAGGCTGGGGAAGTATCTGGTTCTCCAGCCTCCACAGTGGAGGACGGTAAGAACAAGTGGTAAGAGTGGGGAGAGCATGGATGGGAACAGCAAGTTTACCAGCCAGACTACAATGCCTGTTGTATATGCTGTACTAGCATCTGACCTTTTTCTCTGCAGCAATTACTACACCAGAATTTAGAGATGACTTGTATTACATTTTAAGAAGGTGGATGCTCTTGTATGTTTTAACATTGCATAACCCGTGAGGACAAGACTGAGTCTGCACTCCCATATTTCCTAGAAGACCGTGGTCCAAATTGTGTGGTTAATGAATGTCTTCTGTGAGTTATGAGGCACCTTTTATCTTCTCTCTACTCCTTTTCAGATTCCACACCCACTAAGTTCTTCTTAGCTCTCTCTCTCTCTTAATGTTTTATTTATTTTTGAGAGAGAGATAGAGACAGCATGAGCAGGGGAGGGTCAGAGAGAGAGGGAGATACAGAATCCGAAGACAGGCTCCAGGCTCTAAGTTAGCTGTCAGCACAGAGCCTGATGCAGGGCTCGAACCCATGAACCGTGAGATCATAACCTGAGCTGAAGTCGGATGCTTAACCGACTGAGCCACCCAGGTGCCTCGTCCTTAGCTCTCTCTTGAGGCCTCCTTCCAGGTGCACCCATTACTCTTCTCCCCCCTCCAACTGCCTCTTTGCTCCAGGCTACCCTCTAAGAGCAATTGCCTATGACCCTTTAATGGGTGGGAGAATGGACTGTGGCTGGTCCACATACTAACTGAGAAGCTAGAAGTAGACTTAGTTTCCCTAAGTTTGAATTAGCCAAAGGCTGGGAGCTTGAAGGGTGCAGTGGAGAGGTGACATCTGCAATCTGGGAGAGCACAGACTCACCTGTCTATGGGGTATGGGGAGAAGAAGTTGTCAGAGTTGAGGATCTAGGCTGTGATATAAGAATAGCCTGGTCAGAAATAGGCTAGAAGTATGGGCAATTGACCAGAATACTGTCTCACTTTGCAGGCCATGATGGTTACAGGGCCAGAAATAGCCTAGAGGACACTTGATGTGTCCTTTGCTCTCATGGGACTTAAAGTAAATGAGAATAAGACTGACCAATGATAATAGTGCAAGGAGGGCCATGATAGGCAGCCACAGTGTGCTCTGCGCACCCATGGTGGCGAGATCCCTTAGCACTGGTGTTTCTCCTTGGACAGAGGGAGCATGGAGGGAAGGTTTTCTGGGAACTTAGGGACCAGTGACTCCACAACAAGTAGAATTCAACGTGAGGAACCTCACATTATCCGAGTGGAGCCCCATCCACTCAGGCCTTTCAGCAGTTTTACTAGAGTAAGAGTGTATCTTGGAACAAGTTGAGGATTCTGGTCAGTCTCTGTCATGCACTCCCCCCAGGTCTTGACCTGAATCATCATCTCTGTCTAGAGGCATTGATAACTGTGGCAAAGCCTCAGAAAAATTGATGACCAGCAGAAATTGATGAGCTGATCTTAAAATTCCCAAGGGAAGGCAAAGTTTCCAGAATAGCCATACAATCTAAGAAAGAAAAATGAATGAAGATGAAGGACTTACACTTCCTGATTTCAAAACTCACTGGAAGTCTATAGTAATTAAAGGAGCGTAGTACTACCATAAGGATAGACAGATAGATCGATGTAATAGAACTGGAAGTACAAAAATAAGCCCATACATTTATGGTTAACTGATTTGTAACAAGAAAGCCAAAACAATTCAATGGAAGAAAGAATAGTCTTTCAGGAAACAAATGGCAATGAAACAACTGGATACCCATATACAAAAGAATGAATTTGGACCCCCTACCTCACACCACATATAAAAATCAACTCAAAATGAATCGCAGACTGAAAATGAATCATAGATCAAATAGTAAAAGCTCAAACTATAAAGCTTTTAGAGTAAAACAAAGGTGTAAATCTTTGCAATCCTGGATTAGGCAATGGTGTCTTAGACAAAGGCACAGTGGAAAAAAGAAAAAAAATAGAAACATTAGACTTAATTAAAATTAGAAACTCATGCAAAAGGACACTGTCAAGAAAATTACAATTCAACCCACAGGAAGGGGAAAAAATGCAAATTATATACTGCTAAGAGTCTAGTATTCAGAATACATAAACAACTCTTACAACTCTTACATCAGGACATCAAGACAGATAGTTTTTGTTTTGTTTTGTTTTGTTTTTGTTTTTGTCTTTTTTTAATGGACAGGGGCACACAGGTGGTTCAGTCATTTAAGCATCCTACTTTTAATTTTGGATCAGGTCATGATCTCACACTTGATAAGATCAAGCTCCCTATCAGGCTCTGTGCTGAGAGCATGGAGCCTGATTGGGATTCTCAATCCTTCTCTCTCTGCCCCTCCCCCCACTCGCACTTGCTGTGGTCTCTCTCAAAACAACAAAAAAATAAACTTTAAAATGGACAAAGGAATTAAATGGACAGTTCTGCAAAGAAGATATACAAATGGTCAATAAACATACGAGGAGCGCCTGGGTGGCTCATTTGGTTAAGCATCCAGCTTTGGCTCAGGTCATGATTCCCTGGTTTGTGGGTTCAAGCCCCACATCAGGCTCTGTCAGGCTCTGTGCTGACAGCTCAGAGCCTGGAGCCTGCTTTGGAATCTTTGTCTCCCTCCCTCTCTGCCCTTCCTCTGCTTGTGCTGTTTCTCTTTCAAAGATAAATAAATGTTAAAAAAAAATTTTTTTATTAAAAAATGAAAAGAAGCTTCACATCATTAGCCATTAGGGAAATGCAAATCAAATCAGCCCGAAATTTCACTTCATGCCCTCTAATGTATGGACTGAATGCTGGTGTTTCCCCTAAACTGATAGGTTGAAGCCCAATCCCCAGTTTGATCATATTACGAGGCAAGGCTTTTGGAGGTAATTAGGTTAATCATGAGGATGGAGCCCTCATGAGTGGGATTAGTGTCCGTGTAAACAGAGACCTGAAAGAGATGATCCCTCACTTTCCCATGTGAGGGTACATCAAGAAAACAGCTCTCTACAAACCAGGAAGAGAACTCTCACCAGACACTGAATCTGTTAGCACCTTTATCTCAGACTTTGCAGCAACTAGAACTAAGAGAAATAAATGTTTGTTGCTTTAGACCCCAGTCTATGGTGTTTTTGATATAGCAGCCACCCTGAACTAAGGCAGATGGCTGAAATACACAGACAACAAAAAGTGTTGAGTATGTAGAGAAGTTGCTAGTGAGAAAGTAAAATGGTGCATCCACTTTGTAAAACAATTTGGCAGCTCTTCGTATGGTCAAACAAAGACTTACCATATGACCCAGCAATTCTATTCTTAGGCATATACTCACAAGAATTAAAACAAGTGTCCGAACAAAAATCTGTACATAAATGTTCACGGCAGTGTTGTCCATAATAGCCCAAAAGTGGTAACAACCCAATTAGTGAATGGATAAGCAAATGTGGTATGTCCATATACAGGGATAATATTCAGTCATTGAAAGGGGTGCAGTAATGGTACAATATAGACGAGTCTTGAAAACATTACACTAATTGAAAGAAGTCCGACCCATAAGTCCACGTTTTATGATTCTACTTATTCAAAATGTTTAGAAGAGGCAATTTTATAGAGGCAGAAAGCAGATTAGTGATTGTCAGGGGGAGGAGGAAGGGAGAAATGGAGACTGACTGCTCACAGGTGTCAGACTTTTCAGAGTGGTGACAATATTCTCGAATTAGATAACGGTGATGGGTGCACTATTCCATGAATGTGCTAAAGCCCACTGAACTCTACAACTTAAAGGGATGAATTTTATGGTATGTAAATTATACCTTAATAATAACAACAATAGTAATAATACAAAGATAGTATAAGTCAGAGGTTTCCTGAATCCTGGATTTGTTAAACATTCAGTGTTTCAAAATAATTTTGGGTCTGATGAGGTTTACCTTCAAAAAATTTTTTTTTTACTATATAAGATGTTAAGTGAAAAACAAACAAACTCTACTATCTACTACCACTCTAGTTTTGTTTTAGAAAGAGTATTCTGATTTCCCACATCAGAAAGTGAGGATATACTCTTAGAATAAAGCTCAGTTCTCTAAATTGACTAAACTTAGCTTCATGAAAAACATGCTACATTCATGTATTCATTCCAAAAAGTGCTGGTGGAGGGGCGCCTGAGTGGCTCAGTTGGTTAAGTGTCTGACTTCGGCTCAGGTCATGATCTTGTCATTCATGGGTTCGAGCCCTGCGTCAGGCTCTGTGCTGACAGCTCAGAGCATGGAGCCTGTCTTCGGATTCTGTGTCTCCCTCTCTCTCTGACCCTCCCCTGTTTGCGCTGTCTCTCTCTCTGTCTCTCAAATATAAATTAAAAAATTAAAAAAAAATTTTTTTTAAATGCTGGTGGAGAATTTAGCCTGCATCAGGCACCACACTCAGCTTTGGGCAGGGCTGAGCTCCCTCTGGAACCCACTGGTACCGTGAACTGGCCATCATCCACCCTGGTTGGTAGTGACCTGCTATGCCATAGTTTGAAAACCATCTTTCATGCTGCACCTGCAGAGGAGAAAGAAACAAACATGCTTCTTCTCTCATGGAAAATATAGGCTTGTAGGGAGCCGTACACATAAATCCATAATGAAAGATTTGGACAAATGCTCTGAAGGACAGGAAGAGGAACAACAGAAGATACACCTAGAGTGTCACAGGTGCTTTTTCTCATTTCGCCTTGGGCTGGTGAAAACCTCACAGGTTTGCACTGATCTGGTTCTGGAGAACGCAAGAGTCAGTGAAAGGCTCCCTGAGAAATGTGTGAGGTGACAAGTGTTAGATGAGAATGTAGGATTCCAGTGGAAGTTGTTGGCACTCCGGCCGGAGGTGTCTCTGTCCTGTGCCACCCGCTTGGGCAAACTTTCAAAGTGAGAAGCCAATCTGGTGAGAACAGTTGGACAAGAAGGTGTGATCTGTGAGCTTATTACGTTACTTGTCACTCTCCCAGGGAAGCCAAGAGAGAGACCTTGCATAACAGCCATCCTTTTTATCCAACCAGAATCTTCCAGGCAGCAATGTGTTCCTCTGGAGACTGGGAGGAGGAGGAGGAGGAGAAAGGTGTCAGCAGATGGCTTCCTGTGTCAGGTGCCCTAACAGCTCGTCTCTTGAGCAGGGTTACCTGAGCTCCTTCTGATGGCCGCAGAGAATGGGCTGGACTGGGCTACGGAGCCATAAGGAGATTTGGCTTCCCTGGGGGGGCCTAGGCCTGGGGTTGCTTCCTGAGCAAAGAGGAAAGCTAAAAGCTTAAAGAGTGAACCAAGACCAAGTCTGCGGGGAAAGNAAAAAAACATAAAACACAAATAACCAAACTTGAATGTTTGTCCAAATTAAAAAAAGAATTCCTTTCGGCCAGGGGGTGGATGACCATGTCTCTCGGACCAAATCCAGCCCATAGACTATTTTGTAAAGTGTGAGACTGGAGCCCAGCCACACCCACTCGTATACATATCATCCACGTCAAAGCTGAGTGGTTGTGACAGAAACCATATGGCTCACAGAGCCTAAAATGGTGACTATCTGGCCTTTCACAGTAGGAGTTTGCTGAGCTTTGCTCTAGGTCTTTGGCACACTTCATTTTATTTAATCAGACGTATTATAGCCATTCGTTCAAGCAAGAAATGCCAACATGAAATACGCCGGGGCCTGGGAAGGGAGAGCTAGAAGATCCCCTTCTTCCTTTCAGAGAGCTCTTGGTTTTGCTGGGTAGGTGGTAGTTACCACGGAAACGGTCAGCAGAGTGGGCCACTGGAGGTGCCAGAGGGGTGCCTGCTCAGGTGAGCTGGGGCGGGAGGTCAAGGGGGGCTCCTGGGTGACCTGGCCCCAGCTGAGTTGGCCTGGCCATCACAGCCACCTAACTACTCACAGTGAGGGCCCTGGGCCAGCAGCACTGAGGTCACCTGAGTGTGTGTGAGGGGTTTGTAATCTCCACCACCTGCCCATTCTCTCCTCAGGTAGGAACCTGCATTTTAATAAGCTCCATAGGTAATTTGTCTGCACATTAAGATGTAAAAAGCTTTGATTTAGGCAAATTATGTTACAGTTAAATTCACTTGTGCCCCCATCAAAATAGTTTGCACATCTGGCCATGGCCTTTAGAAAAGGCCCTGGATTAGTGGCAAAGGCGTCTCTTCCCAGCCTCAGTCTTTGAGGGTCTGGCAGATCAATGGGCGCGGTGGGGTGGGTGGTGCTGGGGAGATGAGCTCAACAAGGAGGGAGAGAGACTTGAGGGTTGTGTCTGAGCCAGAATCTGTACAAATGCTATGATTCAGACAGAGAAAACCCCAGTCGTCAAGGTGAGAGGTCAGGAAGGTGGCCAGACNTGGGGTGTGACATCAAGAGTGGGGAACGTCTAGGACCCAGACAGGGATAAAGAAGAAAGCAAGGCAAGGAGGTGCGGGATGAGTGTCACCAGCCAAACCCCAGGACCATCAGAGGTTCTGTGCCGTTTCCAGGGATGGCACAGGGGAGGTGGGGCTGCTCCGAGGAGATGGTCACGTGGGCCACTGAGATGCAGGCCCAGGCAGTGAGCTTGACTGTGCCTGAGTGAGATGCAGGCCCAGGCAGTGAGCTTGACTGTGCCTGAGTGAGATGCAGGCCCAGGCAGTGAGCTTGACTGTGCCTGAGTGAGATGCAGGCCCAGGCAGTGAGCTTGACTGTGCCTGCAAGGACTTGGGAGCCCATCCTCAGCAGACTGACTCAGCTCACAAGGCCTGGGCCCCAGAGAAGGGTCCCAGGAGGGTACCTAACTGCTGAGCAGTGACCGGATATACTTGCATTCCCCTCTCTGAAGCTCAGAGTGTTTGCAGTGCTGACTGGGGGCAACTGAGGGCTCCTCTCCATCTCTTTTGGTCTTGCCTGCTGCTTATCATGGCAGGAGGGATCTGAGACAGAGCCTGACACCTCGGGTCCCCCAGCGTTCTCCTCACCCCCAGCCAGGGCTGAAGTGCCCCTGGCTCTGCTCTCCTTGTCATGCTAATCAGCTTCCAGTGAGGCAGTGTCACTTCTCACTAGGCATTTTTGTCACCTTCTGGCCGGTTCAACAAGGATTCATTATTACCCCCACGTTTTCCAAACTTCCCTGAGAAGAAACATCACTTGGGGCTCCTGTGATAACGAACAGACTGGTAAAAACCAGCAGGCTTTGCGAGCCCAGCTGAGACCCACCCCCTCCCTGGCGGTGACCTGGCAGTTTAAGGAGTGCCTCGGATGATTCTTATGTTCAGGGGGCTTCGGGAACACTGCACCCCAGTAGTTAGGAAGGCGGGTTCTTTGAAGCAACCCCTAGGGTCAGATCCAGCTTGACCACTTTCTTACCCTGCAGCCCTGAATGCGTAATGGAAGCAAACTAAGCATTAGCCACCCCCCAACCCCAGTAGAATGAGGATAAATACAGTGTCTTTCCCTTCAGCTTGTTTTGAAGATAAAATGAAGCGTGTTTATCCAACACCTAGCAGAGTATGAGCCATACAGTAGCACTTGGGTAAATGTTAGCATTTAGACACTTGCTAACAAATTAGAGAAGAGCTGTAGGCATCGAGCATCATGTGCCACTCACTGTGCTAAATTCTGGGTAGTGAAAAGTAAATACGATGGATTTTTTGTCTCCACCATCCCTTCTCCCGGCCATCCTGTGATGAAGGCAGTGATCTTTCTAAAACATACGTCTAACTGTTTACCTTCCTGTGGCTCTGGCCATGTTCACTTCCACAGCCTCCCCGCTTCGCTGGCCTATTGAAAGGTCTTAACATTTTCCTGCTTGCATGCTTTTTGTCTTGCTTCCAGACCTTTTCTCCAGCAGTTGCTTTTACCTGGAGCGTCCACACCTCCTTTGCTTTCCCTACTCACCTGGTATCAAGTGCTAATGCTCCACTTGGCTATTCCTTCCCCAGGATGAAAGCCCTATTCTGAAGCTGGGAGAGTTTCTTGAGCAGAACATGGGAGGAAGGACCTTCCCAGAGCAGAGCAGGCTGCATGCAAAGGCAGGTAGGGGACAATGGTATCCTTTGCTGGAAAGAAGATACTTTGAGGAAAGAAATAGAAACATCCCAGTGTGGCATTCCCAGAGAGGAAAGATACATCCCTACCTGACAGTGGGGTCCCTGGTGTCAACGAGAAGCACACTGGACCCTTGTTGAAGGTGACAAGACAGACTCTGCTCAGACCATGGCAGGTGGGGAGCCAAACTCCAGGCTGAACTGAGCTCAACTCCAACTCAGACAATGGAGATGAGGTTTCTAAAGGGAAGGAAGAGAGGGGAGAAGAGGGGGCCATGGGAAGTGCAAAGGCAGACACGGAGGTACTAGCAGGGCTTTGGGGAACTGGAAACCATAGAAGGCAGCTGAGAATCGCTGAGCATGGTTTGGCAATGACAACATACGTGCAGTGGTTTAGCAGCATTGGTTCAGCTTGGAGACACCTTTAGGGGCATAGTTTTGTGCTGGTGGAAGCCAGGTAAAACTTGGCCAGGTGTCTTAGCACGGTGTTCTGGCAAGTTCTTTGTTCCTCGAGAGAGTTACAGTCAAACATAGTTCTTCCTACATTCCCTGTGGGTCCAGAGCTAAGAACAAAGCCGCTGGGGGGAAACATCAGCCTGGTTTCTACCTGGGATCAGAAACTAAGAGGGGATGGGGTGAGCCTGAGTTAGGAGAAGAGGAATCTACAACATGAACGTGCTTGCAGGGACCACCTCCATGGGAGTGAAAGCTCGGAAGCAGGCATCACTGGAATGGTTGAGGCATCACTGAGCCCTGCCGCTTACTCTAGCGTGCAATTTTTCCCTTCCTGAAGTTTCCCTATAATCAGTAGGTATTGGGATAGCACAGGAATTCTGTAGAAACACACAACCCCCATCTCTCAGTGACTCACACAACAAGGTTTATTTCTCACTCCTGCTGCACACCTCTCCTGGGGCAGCTGTGACCTTGTTCTGGCTGTGGCTCTCCTGCACTTGGACTTTGCTCTGGGACCAGGATGAAGGAATGGCACTTCAGGAGTTCTGGAAAAAGTGATGCAGGGTCCCCCCTCCCACATTCCACTGGCCACAGCTGTCCCAGGCAGCGCTGATGCGATGCAGCAGGGCACTTCTCTTGCTCTGCTTTTGTGTGACATGCAGCTGTTTTCAGCTACTACAGTTCTAGGTCAGAATCATGGCTCTGCCTTTGGGGGGATGGGAGGGGATTTGGGGCTCGGTGACAGTACGGCCACATGGCTCATTGGCGTGCCTGTGTCTACAACAGATGTAGCCCTGAAGCCCTGGGTTAGCCACACTGTCAGACACGGGAAACTAAACCTCACATGTCCCCAGAGAATCCAGACTTCCAATGCAGGATGGCCTGAGGAATATGTCCTCTCCCTGGGGTTTCCCTTGTATCTTTCTTTCCTGCTCCTCTTCCTCTTCCTTCTCCCTCCAACTCCCACACTGTCCTTTTCTCTTCTTTCTCCCTCCCTTCTCCCCTATTCTTTTCCTATTCCCTAAAAATGGAGGTCCAAACAAGTTAAATGACTAGTCTACAATGAGCATTGGGAACTGGTGTTTCTATACTACGTCTAGAGTCTTCCATCCTATTTCCTATGGCTGCAGTTTGAAGAACATTAAGCAAAATCATAAAGTAAAAACCCCTTTTGCAAAAAAAAAAAATCTGCCCAGCTAAGTTGCATCTCAATACATTCATTTGGCTCTGAGTGAAGCTCCCCTGGGCCAGGTTATATCTCATGTTCAAAGGCCTCAATCAAGACCAAGGCCCTCACTGGAAGTCCCACCTGGCGGGGCTGTTATTCCACGGGCAGCCATTTCACCTGGTGAAGGCATTAGCCATGTTTGATGTTTGCTAAAGGCACTTCGTGTCACAGCGGCAGTTACTATAAAACAATCAAAATTTCTGTGGGATTCAGGAAAAAAATAATTTGAGAACGATTGCTTACGGTGAGTTCATTAATCATGTGTATGTTTTAGGGGCCAACAGTCAAAGCAACAAAATGACAACCTTTTCTTACCGCAAAATGCCCTTTCTTTCAATTAAGTTCTCTCCTGTCGTTCTTACCAAAAGGAGAGAGAGGTTGTTTCAGAAAAGATCTTGAGTTGTGACGGATAAGAATTGATTGGTGCCACCAACTGGCTTTCCATTCAGAGGCTGCACAGCAGGAGCAGAGAGTGCTCTGGGATCAGGCAGATGTGGTGGCACCATAGACCGGCTGTGTGACCTTGGACACCTCTCTCAACTCCTGTGCCCTGGCACGGATATTACTTAAAGATAAGAAACCTACCTCGAGGGCTCTTGCGGGAAATAAGGGGACCATTTATCTGAAGGTTTAGCACACATCTGCCTCCTTCTGCATGGTCAATGCGAAGAGCAAGCATCCGGGCTACCTCATAACAGCCACTGCCAATTAGCCCCATCATGTGCCTCCTGTGTGGCCGGCACTATATATGCATCATTTCTTATCTTTATAACAACCCTGGAAAGATGAAAGGATGGAAGGAGAGTATACAGTAAGTTAATTTCCACATTAGAGACTGTAATATCTCATTGACAGACATGAGTAACAGCCTAGGGTCATAAGCACCAATTAATTTGTGTTGTTGAATCTTGGAGTCAGGAGAGGCCTTAAACATCTTATTGTGTAACCACTGGAAGCACAAAACCCCTCCGCTACAAACAGTACAAATGACATGAATGCTCTTAGGGTTCAAGAAATTGCTCAAGCAGCCCATTTTATTGTTGAATATTTTTGACTATCGGAAAACCCTCCTATGTAATGAGCCAAAGTTGGATCCACAGACTTCCACTTTTGATTGTTGGGTTTATGCAGAGAAAGTCAAAATCATGTTTGGGCTGAGTTTATATAGTGAGCTCCTAGGTAATACATGTCTTTAGCCTAATAGCGGGCTTGTCCTTTTTCTCTTGAATTTTAATATTTTGAATGCATTCAAAGCCTGTGGTCACTTCATTTCCATTAATAGCTAAGAGCTATATGTTGGTAAGAAGTGGCCTAGCACTTTACAAGGTAGACTCTGACGTCACATAATCTAGGTTCAAATCCCAGCTCTGCTGCTTCCTGGCTGAGTAACCACGGGGCAAGACACTTAGCCTCCCTTACCCTCATCTTCTTCATCTACAAAATGGAGATGATGCGAATAATACGTATCTTGGAGGGTTGTTATAAGAATTATAGGGCGCCTGGGTGGCTCACTCAGTTAAGCATGACTTCAGCTCAGGTCATGATCTCCCAGTTAGTGGGTTTAAGCCCCACGTCAGGCTCTGTGCTGTCAGTTCAGAGCCTGGCCTGCTTCAGATTCTGTCTCCCTCTCTCTCTGCCCACCCTCACCCCCCACCCACTCACGCTCTGTCTCTCTCTGTCTCTCAAAAAGTGAATAAACATTAAAATTTTTTTAAAAAGAATTAAATGAACTCATGGGCACCTGGGTGGCTCAGTCAGTTAAGTGTCTGACTTTGGCTCAGGTTCTGATCTCATGGATCGTAGGTTCAAGCCCGACATTAGACTCTGTGCTATAGCTCACAGCCTGGAGCCTGCTTTGGATTCTCTGTCTCCCTCTCTCTCTATGTTCCTCCCCTACTTGTGCTTGCTCTCTCTCTTTCAGATATAATAAATGAATAAACTTAATAAAAAAAGAATTAAATGAGCTCATATATGTACAATGCTTAGAATGTGTATGTATAGCAAGGGTTCAATAAATGGACATTACTCTCTTTCAACATGTATCATGTGGTGGGGAGAATGTTAGGGGCTTTACAGATACCCATGTTATTTATTTATTTATTTAACTTTTTAAATGTTTATTTATTTTTGAAGGAGAAAGAGACACAGAGTATGAACAGAGGAGGGGCAGAGGGAGAGGGAGACAGAATCCGAAGCCGACTCCAGGCTCTGAGTGGTCAGCACAGAGTCTGATGTGGGGCTCAAACTCACAAGCCATGAGATCATGACCTGAGCTGAAGTCAGATGCTCAACTGACTGAGCCACCTAGGTGCCCCTACTGATACCCATTTTAGACTACAATAACCTGCACATCCATACACAGCCATTTATAATCTGTCCCATATGAAGGTCTTAATTTGGGTTCTTCCAGAAAAGTAAGCCACTAAAAGGTATGTTTTTTAAGTCAACTGCCATAAAAGGACTTGAAGCTCAACTGCATGGCTAAACTCTGGGGAATGATGAGGAATATATTCTCACCATTATCCCACCCAAGAGTCAAGTGAACTGGGACATTTATACAACAAATCCCAGTAGGCTCTAGTCAGATCAGCCTTCCAAATTCCTAGAAAAGCCATCAGCCCAAATACTGGCAGTTGGATATTGTCTTGTATGCTCTGTGGCATTGTCCTGTTCTACAGTTGAGACCTGGCAAATTAGACTGGCCATAGACAGATTAGCACGTGACAAAGGATGGGACAAACACTAGTTGTTTTGATGATCTATTTCTGTGTAATAAACTAGCCCAAAGCAAAGAGGCTTAAAACAACAGCCATTTCATTATTTCTCACTATTATGTAGATTGACTGAGCTCAGTGGGTCAGTTCCTCTCCATGTGATGGAGCTGGTACTATATTCAGAAGGGAATTCACTGGGGCTAGCACATTCAAGAAGGCTCATTCACATGTTCTAGTAGTTGGTGTGGGCTGTCACTGGGGGCTCAGCTGGGGCTGAGAACTAAGGACCTTGGTTCTCTTCCATGTGGCCTGCATGTGGCTTGGGCTTCCCAAAGCATGGTGGCTGGGTCCTGAGAGGGGGTATTCCAGGAAGTGAATAACCTTGGGAAAACCAAAGGTATCCTAAGACCCAGCCTTGGAAGTTGTATGGCATTACTTCTATCACATTCTGTTGCTCAAAGTGAACCATAATGACAGCCCTAATTCAGTTCTGGAGGAGATTAACACAGGGGGAAGATATTGGGAGGCAGCAATCCTTGGGAGCCCTCTCTGAAGACTTGCTGTTACAATGGGCAGTGACAGGATCTGACACTGGTTTCAGGGAAATTGTGAGGGTCCTTTACACTGGAACAACTTTCACGTTGGAATTCAGAGGGAGGTTCTACTACCGTGTGACCATGAAGGTGGGTGCCAGTGAGCCAGCAGTCATGGACTTGCCTCCAGTAGACAGAGTGATGTCCTTCTTCTTGTTCCCATTACACTGCTTGGTATATATTGAAAAAGAATGTTTAATGAAAACCTGAATTGATCACAAAAACATTTCTTCAAGGTAATGTCTGGTCCAAGGAGAAATTGGCATTTGTCAAATACCATCTGGGGACTAAGCACGTTACATGTAGTATTTCATTTAATTCCCATTCTGAGTCAGGTACCTGTTTAACCTCCATTTGACAGGTAAGATGTTGAAACTCAGACAGGCTGACTGCCTTGTTTCAGGTAACACAGTTAACAATGTCTAAGCTAAGATCACAGTAATTCTCTGCTTTTAGGTTCTAGCACTTTTTCCAATCGGACATTTTTTCCTTTATGTTAAGTGTGGTAATCAAAATAGGATCGATGCAGAATTATTTTTTAATGTATAAATAATTTAACAGAAATTACCCTTAGAATGAAAATATAGGTCTACCAAATTCTCTCTTTGTGATTGAAAAGCAAGTATAGCAGGAATAACGGAAAGAAAGCTAGAAAGGCATGAGGTTGAAGATGTGCCAGATGATGATAAGATTCAGGGAAATGTGACTCTAAAAGTCCTGGTCTGAATGAATGAATGAATGAATGAAATCCAAAGAGGCCAAAAGAATAGTAGTTTCTACCTCTTGGGGACTTCCCTTTCCATGCCTTCCTACATTGGAGTGTACCCCAATTTTATATACCCACAGATGCATCTACGACCAGCACTCATCCTTGACAAGCTATTGGCCTTTTGCTTGTCGGTCTCCCCTAACTTCATGTGGGCAGCAACCCTGAACTATCAGTGCCTCTGTCCTCAGCACCTAGCTTGGCATTTGGCAGTAATAGGTTGTTAATTCATTATTGAATGAACAAACGAATGCACCATCTGGCTTTGAAACTGGCTTTGAGAATTTTTTCATGGACTCTCCCAAATCAAATGAAAATGAAGGCATTAAAAAATTTCTTAAGGAAGAATGTATGTCCCCCCAACCATAGGAACAGAGCTCTACTCACATGAAGTTTCCATCTAGCTGTTCCTGCCACATGGAAATGGGTCCAAATGCTAATTTGAGGGCTGGCCTATGTGCCTCTACCTATAGAAAATTCAGTTCATCTTGCTAAGAAACAAGTCTGTGGCTCGACTGGAATCATCACACACAGCTTCACAGCATGCTTTTCTGCTTGATGACTTTTCTAAATCCTGTTTTCCTCTTATTATTTCAGCTTATTTTCTCTTTGCCCCAGTTTTCTAATTTATTTTTATTTTTTATCTTGCTGTGCTATATGTAAGGACATCCTTGGATTCTTTTCAGAATGAGGTTGGGTTTAAACAAACACACAACAAATAAGTATGTGTCCTTGTGAATTCACAATGACAAGCATTGATGTGTTGTCAGCTTTCTTACCATTGTGTCCCTTCCACCCCCCTCGGAGACATTAGTTAACCTACTCTTGTCATTCCAGATAAATCTTTACACCAGTGATTGCCATGGTAGGCTTTAAAATCTCCTGACTTGACACCAGCCAGGAGTTGGCTTATGAAAACACTAGAAAATATTACCAGGAGGTCTGTGTTCCAGAAAGCTTCTGGTCCCAGAACTGTTTAGCAGTGGATGTCAACTAAGGGTCCAAGAGTCTTCTCTTCACCAAGAACTTCAAAATTATTTGGAATTTTCTATAGAACTTCAAAATACCTTCATTTTTCTTTTTAGAATTTCATTAGAACCAAAGTAATAAACATCATTTACAAACGTCAGACATTTAAGAATTTTTCTTTCTCCTGGGACGACACTCTTATACCCCCATCATGGAAGAAAGGGGTTGTACATTCCACAATCACAGAGTGTCAGCTTGTCAGGCACAGAAACAATTGAGAAGAGATTCCTTACTTCTCAAGAGATCTTCTCTCCCTAGAATCTCTCTCTCTTTTCCCCTTATTCAGGACCTTAGTCCATTTAACCCCCTTGCTACAGCCCCGCCCTCCCTACCTCTCAGGGTGTTCAGCTGCTGTCCTGGACTGTCATTTATTTAGCTAGCTGAGAGTAAGGTTGTGCTCTCCAACCTCTAGGTGTAGAAGGGGGTGTCCACCCTTGTTCTATTTCTGGACCAGTAAGTTAAAAGGCCATCAGACCTGTAGACCACCAATGTTAACCCTCTCCAGCAATGCCCTTTCTGACAATAAAAGTTCTACTGTCTCCTATTGTTCTAATAAACTTTGTACATGCCAAATAACAGGAAATGTGCAGAGGAAAAGAGGAGGGGAAAAATCCATATTGAATATTTAATTTCCTTATCTCCTGGATTTTGTATATTATTATGAGATTTTTAATTAAAAGCTCATCTCAGATTCAATTTCTCTATTAAAAGGGGTAAAGGCAGATGTGAAGGGCAGAAAATATGACTTAAGTTTATGAAAATCTAAGTTTCATTAACTATTCCCTTTTCAAGTAAAAGACACTAACACCACACATCAGATAGCTGTGGCGTTTTGCATTCCAGGCAATTTCTTAAGGAGAGATTCATCTGGCAAGGAACTGAGCTGGACAATCAAATATTTTGGAAGAAAGGAGGAAACCCCAACCCCTGGTGCTCCTGTGCCCCCCTAGGGTGGTGGCAGGAACTCAGCACTGTCCTGGGTATGTTTGAGGGTGCCCAGCAAGTCTTCCTACCAGGGCTCTTCCCCATTTCCACTGGGGTGTAACCTCTCGGTCACTGGAGTTTTCACTTAGGGGTCTCTACCTGACACTGCAGCTCAGGAAGCAACAGCCTTTCTTGGGTCAAATGCCTTTTGGGGAAAAGGAAGGAACCTCTTCTTTTTTACGCCACAACCTCAAGATAGGTGGTTCTGTGATGTTTAATGGAAACAGTCTTGAGTAGTAAGGGAATTACCAGCCAAAGTGCTCACACTGGGAAAAACTGCTCTCATGTTCTGCAGGAAGAGCTTCTCCCCAGGCTGGTCCTGGAAGGGTCTCATAACCAGTCCTGCTTCCCTCACTAGGCATCGGCCTTCCCTTCCACACCACACTGGTGAGTCACTGAATGCATCTCTGTCCCTCCATGGGATGAAGGCCCCCTTTTCCCTGGTCTAAGGTCTTCCTTCAGATGCCTCTCTCTGTTTCCAGATTTGCTCTTTCCAGAGAAAGCCCACTCCCTCCAGGAAGCTTCTTACAAGAGTTGGCCTCATGCTGTTTCTTACTGCAGGGCAGTCCTACCAGAAGGCAGTCATCCAAATGCTGGGCAACACATCTGGTTGGTGACCTTCATTCTGGAGCTGCCAACTCTATTTTACCAGGTATGGGACATCAGCAATCTCATATGGGTTTAGCACACATTCTCCCCTTAGCTGGACCTGGTGGGAAAATCCTTAAGCTCTCAGTTCCTGGTTTCCTGTGAGAAGACGATCACACAGACATCCTATATACACAAGAACAAATGAAACGTTTTCATTCTAAAACCCCTAGAGGAGAAAACCTTTGCTAGGAAACATGAGTTGCAGACACTCAACTCTGCCCATGATATGAGCACCTTTTCATAGGTAGTCAGCTGCTTAAAACTCAACATCTTAAAACTCCCCATCTCAGAAAGGGTCTTTGCTCTACGTATACACACTGTGGGCAGCAAGGGAGGAGGGAGTAAATTTGAAGGACAGCAACCCCTCTCTCCCCACCCGAAAGGTGCTATTTCTGCAAGAAAAGAATGGTCTGCTCCAGAGGTGAAATCAATTACCCACCTACTATAACACAGAGAATTTCTTAAATCTTTGCAATGAGAAATTTCAAAGACCTTAGGGTGATGATTTAGGGAAGTTCGACATAATAGATGTCTCTTACCCTTATACCATAATCTCTGCAAGAGGAGACTTGCACCCAAGCCAGAGCCTCACAGTGGAATTCAGCTCTGAGTAGTGGGGCAGGGCCATGCAGACTGGGCTCCCCTCCCACCCCGACCCCCCTCCTCGTGTTAGTCAGTGCAGGCTGCTATAACAGAACACCATAGACCGGGTGGCTAAAGTAACAAACACTTCTTTCTGGAGCCTGGAAGTCTGAGAGCAGGGTGTCAGGGTGGTAAGTTTCTCGGTGAATGCCCTCTTCCTGGTTTAGGGATGACAACCTGCTTGATGTGTCGTCACATGATAGGGAGAGAGAGCTTGCTGGATGGTCTCTCCATCTCCTTGAAGGACCACCAATTCCATTGTGTGTGGGGGCTACTCCCCATGACTTCATCTAAACCCAATCACCTCCTGAAGACCCCACTCCAAATACCTTCACTCTGGGAATTAAGGCTTCAATATATGGATTTGAGGGGACACAAACATTTAGTCCATAGCACCTCCTCCTTGATATTACTCACAGGTTACTATCACTTCCTCTATCTATATCTCCCTCCCCTCCATTCCCTTTTCTCTCTCTCTCTCTCTCTCTCAATCTGTGTGTGTGTGTGTGTGTGTGTGTGTAACTGTGTGTGTGAATGGGAGAGCAAACTGAACATAAATTTCATCAAGAATCCAGATGTTTTCAGAAATGTGTCATCACATACTTCATTAAAAGACATTTTCAGCCAACACCTGGTTTTTGTTGCTGTATCGACTCAGGGTAAGGTGAACCAAATATTTAGAACAGGGAGAGAAAATTTGGGTCCTAACCCCTTGAGTCAATTCAAGATTATTCGCTACATATAATGCATCCATCCTCTTTGTTCCCTGGCTCCCATCTCCTCAAAGTCACCTCTGGCCCTGGCCCTGGCAGCTCGGGTGGTGGCATGTGGGATTAAGTGCCCTGCATGATGGTGTCTCCCCTCCTTAGGCTCAGGTCATGCATCTTTCTCATCCACTCTGATTCCCCAATGCTGATGTGTTCTACTCAGCAAACCTCCATGTACAACCTGGAAATGCAACGGTGTTACCACCCAGGGGCAACTCTCAACAGTGGGATGTCCTACTTCTCCTGGTTGGTCTTTGGGCGAAAAGCCTTGAGAGGCATTCTGGATGCTCTTTAGAAGGACCCAGGAAGGATAGGCCCCAGGTGCCCAGACCCAGGAGCTCAGTAACACTTATGTTGGTTTTTCTTCACATGAGGAAATCAGGCATCCAAAAGATTGAATAAATATCTATTACTAGTAAAAGTACCAGGATTCAAACTCAGGATTCTTCCTCTAGGGCAATACTCTTCTATCCATACCTTTAGCATAATCCAAAGGGGATTGGTGCTAATCGTCCCACAGCCCTGTACTGAACGCGTGCCAGGCTCAACATTGAGTACGCGGATATCATTGCTCTATTTCTCACACAAACCCATGAAGAAGGCTGATTAAACCCATTTTAAACATTAAGTATAAAGATGGGAAGGTGTTTGCAAAACTAAAATGTAGAGAGTCTGACACTCAAACACAGATCTGTTTGTCTACAGAATCTTGCATTTTCTACTTTTGCCCAGAAACTTAGTTTTTTTTAAATTTACTAATTATGTTTGATAATTACCAAGAACCATCATATGACATTGTTGATCTTTCTCTTACTATAAACAATTGTTTTATTGTGTATTCCAAATTTCATTTTTGTGTATTATAATGATGTGCTTATTACACACCACGTGCTTATTACATGCCAAGTATGTTGTTCAGTGATTTCCCTGAATTTTTCCTCTTGATTCCCATGCAATTTTAGAAGATAAATGCCATTATTGGCCAAACTTAGCAGATCAGAAGATATAAATTCAGATTATTTAAGCCACTTACCCAAGGTTATCTCTGATCCTAAACCACAACTTTGCATCCACTTTGCTACACTTCACATTGAAAGGAACCTCACAAGTGGTGTCCCTGGGACAAGAGCTGAAGACCAGACCCAGCACCATGAGCACCTACAGTGTCTGGCTATGATTGATCTTGTTTCCATTTGATAAATTGTGCTTTCTGTGTCACTATTTTGTCATTCTCAGTTCCACTGGGAGCTCTGCTTTCATCTCCCTTTTTCCATTTTCCTGAGTCCTGTTGTCTGGGTCCGAATCAGATCTGAGCCAGGAGAGTTATGGAGGCACCCAGTGCACTTTGTTATGTAGACAGTTGTAGTTGGAGGTGACACCTATTAGAAGAGAAACGTATTGTCTGGATGCAACTTTTTTTTTTTTTGGTTGTTCAAAGAGAATTACAAAATTGCGAAAATAAGACATCTGGCCGTTTCACCTTGGTGACAAGTTTGCGGGCATGATGGATGACTCCAGCTCTGGCCCCAACATACACATGTGCGGATACTGTAAATCCTTTTATAGTCCATACATCTCGATTAAACCCCCGACACTGTTGATATACTTGGTGAACAAATATCAAGCACAAAGACTTGGTGAGGGGAGAAAACAGAGGGATGTAATTTAAGTTGACGTAAGTGAATTAGACAGATGTCTCAAGAAGGGGACTCTCTCTGACAGGCCCATAGGAATTGGAAGATGAAATAGGGGGCAGGGACTCCCTGAGGGCTCAGAAGACTTACAAGGCAAGGGGGACTCTGTGGCTGAAGGAATATGAGGTAGATGATCCAGCTCCGATGTGTCTCATGCTTACTCTGGTTCTTGTTTCTTCATACACCAAACATCCATTGAGCAGCTACCCGGTTCTGTGCTCGGCCTGGAGGGTACATATTTGGAGAGGCCATAATCCCTGCCACTAAAACAAAAGTGAAGGCCAGTCCAAATACTATCACAGGGACACAATCAAAATGATGGAAAGGAAATTAAGGAAGCTTCTTTTAAGTAAGGAGATTTGTGCCTTGAAGAATAGCCAGCATTGGCCAATGAGAGAGAAGAGGAAGGGCATTCCGGGTAGAGAAAACAGCACACTATGGCCTAGAAGGCATGATACCTTGGAGGGTCTCAGACTTTAGGGCTTGTGGAGGAAACAGGACTGATGAGGCAGAGGGGAGGAAAGCAGGAACCAGATCATGGGGCTCCCAGATTTTCTAAGGAATGTGGACTTTATCAGACAGAACATTTTCCCCCCACCTTGTTCATACCCACAGACATCAAAATGACATGTTCTCCTTCAACATTGTTGAAAATTGCAAGATTAATTATGCATTGTTACTGAAGTAAAATGGAAGCAATAGTGCAAAGCATGGTTTTGTTTTCCCAGACATTGTTTGGAAAACCACTGTGAAAGGCCACAGAGAAGCACTGAGGGTTTTGAGCGGAGGTGGATATGTGTGCCAGGGCTCTCTCAGCTGCACTGGAAGAAGTGTCTGCCTGCAGCTTCCCAGCCCAAGAAGACTAAGGTACTTATAGACCATGGGTTGAAAGCTTGTGTCCCTGGAAAATTCATATGTTGAGACCAAATGCCCAATGGGATGATATTTGGAGATGGGTCCTTTCAGAGGGGATTAGATTATGAGGGTAAAGCTCTCATGAATAGAAGAAGTGCCCTTATGAAGGAGACCTCTCACCCCTTCCACCACGTGAAGACACGGTGAGAAGACAGCCATCCACGAACCAGGCAGCTGGCTGCTACCAGACAGTGAATCTGCTGCCACCATGATCTTGGACTTGCCAGCTTCCAGAACTGTGAGAAACACATGTTTCCTGTTTATCAACCACCCACTGGTTTATAGCATTTTTATTATAGCAGTCTGAAGGAACTGAGGCGTTATGACAACAGAGATAGAAAATGGAGAGGCTGGCATGGTGAGCATGGCGAGGCCTGACGGGGAGAGAAGAGGCCACCACGTACGAAGGTCTGAGCTCAGATTAACTCCTTTCTTAAACCCATTAGAAATTGTCTTGTAAAATGGAGTTTACACAGAACACACCCATTCTTAGGAAGACTAATGGGCACTAAACAAATTATAGTGATAGATGAGTAGATATAAATAGACTAAGTTATAAGGAGAAAACTTGCTTCCTATCCAGGCGCCCAGACTACAAGTGGATTTGTAGGTCCTTGCCTTTGATTCTTCTCCCTCCAGGAGGAAGATGACCATTAGAAAATGAACTATTCTCAGGAATTTGTTTTGTGGACATCCGTCCACTTAATTTGGATCCAAGATGACCTTGGGAAAGTGACTTAAATACTCTGAACTTGAATTTTCAGATCTGCTAAGTTTGGCCAGTAATGTGTGTGTGTGTGTGTGTGTGTGTGTGCACACGCATATATGTGTGTGTAGCATGCACCAGGATGACAAAAGCGTGTGTGTGTGTGCACACATATGTGTGTGTGTAGCATGCACCAGGATGACAAAAGCAGAGATCTTGCACTAAAGTTGCCCATGGGTCTAGTTGGAAAGATGAACACATCAGTAGGAACTGAGTACAAGAAAGAAGTATTGTAATATAAGTAGGACCTGGACAGGCCAGACAAGGGTACAATCCCTCCTTCCATTTTCTAGAAACTGTATTTCTGTTGGGAAATGGTCATATCTGATTCCTGGTACAGCCCTTGGCAGGAAGTGGTGGTGTTTTCAAGTGAAGTCATTAACAGAAACCCAATAGCAAGGGATTTCCAGTGAAGTAGATAATACAGGAATCACTTATGTGTGATGACTAAGCATGCTTCATAGTGTTGGAGCCCCGTTCTAGCTTGCCACCCAAAAAAAAAAAAAATCACAAACTGGATGGTTTAAACTCAGAAATGCATTTTCTCACCATTCTGGAGGCTAGAAGTCTAAGATCCAGATGTTGGCAGGTTTGGATTTTTCTACAAGTCTCTCTCCATGGCTGGCAGATGGCTGCCTTCATCCCATATCCTCACATGGTCTTTCCTCTGTGTGTGTCTGTGCCCTGGTCTCTTCTCCTCATAAAGACACCAGCCACATGGAATCCATGATCTAAGTTAAGTTTCATGACCTCTTTGAAGATTCTATCTCCAAATACAGTCACATTCTGAGGCACTGAGGTTAGGAAGTCAACATGTGAATTTTGAAGGGACACAACGCAGCCTACAGAAGAGCCATGTTGTGTGCATGCTGAAGTTGAGAAGCTGAAACGTGGAATACGGATCACTGCTTTGACTGGCTCCAAATCCAGACATTTGTGAAAGGCAAGCCAGAATGGTGGTATAAATATAACTGGAAAGGGGCACCACTCGGGGAGTCTTGACTGACAGTTGCTAGGTTATGGGCTTGGTTAATGGTTTGGTATCCTCATTCCGGGCTCCAATGGAGGCAATTTCTACTCTTAGTCAATTGTTGTGGTTGTGAGAAGATTTTTATTTCAATGTGGTCAGTCATCCACTTCAACAGTGGAAAGAAGCTCGATCAAGACCGCCTGAGCTTGCACGAATGCCTTCGCCACCTGAGTTGTCTTCCTTATTGATTGAACAGCAAGTGAGCAAAAATCTAAAGTTGTTCTCCTCACTTACCTCTAAGATGTATCTCCCCTAGGCTTTACAATTATATTTTGGGACTCTGTTTCTTCCTCCATCTTTTCCTTTCTTCCAGAACCTACTATGTGCAGGCATTGGGCTACACAACCATCTACCACTTACAGCATCTCCAAGAAGATACTATCAGCCTCTTCTCTTTCTATCCCTTGATATAGAATGGTGGAGTATTTGCTTTCCCCTAACTCCCAGCCACTGGTTCTTGTTCTGCAGCTTGAGAAATCAGAATCTTGACTACCTCCTCCCATGGTCATTTCAGGATATGAAGTGAAATTTCATATTCTATTGACATCGCTGTGCAGATTCTTCTAAGGCCTCCTGCCCCTTCCTCTCTTGTCCCAGCCATCCTTTCTTCCGTCTTTCTATCAGTCCTTCTTCACACATCCATTAAGCAGTATTCATGCCCAAATCTCAGACTATGGTGTGAAATAACATTTCATAAAACCAGAAGCTCTGTAAGGGCAGGAGCCACATCTAGCTTGGTGACCACTGTACTCCTCAGGCTTGCACGGTGCCCAACTCACACAGAGGCTTAGTTAACAAGGCTCATTGGAAGCAGAAAAGAAGGCAGGCAAAGCAATTTCTGCCCTCCAGGAGATTACTACACAGTAAGGGAACAGTAGGGGAGCAGACAATTCTATGAAGGATGGTAGGTGTGCAATGGAGGTGTGGACAGAGGACAGCAGAATACCAGGGAACACACATCTGGCTCTTTCTGGGGAAGTCAGAAAGGCCTTTGTAGGGGAGGTGATCCTTGGACCATTTCGTGGACAACTAACGGTAGGCCAGAGGAAAAAGTGGGATTGCAGCAAAGGAAGTAGCTTGTGGAAACCACAGAGACTTGTAACAACGTCAGGCAATGAGGAAAACGGGAGCATTTCAGAGTTTATTGAGCCCTGTTCCATGCTGGGCATGCTCCGTGTGCTCAGGTCTCAGCGATTACGAAGTGCCTGTCACCACCTGAGTGTTTTGATTCCAAAAGCGGGAGAAGATCAAGAAAGCCCTAGTTGTGTTCCCACCTAGACTTTGATCTGTTAATGACTTGTTATCTGCTATTCTCCCATTCAAAAGGCACAGTCAACCACACAGCTACTGAGTAATGCATCATAAAATAGCAAGTGAAAAAATAATTACATGTTCCTGAAATTGCTCGGTGGTTATCCTTGAAACATCAAATCATTCTGATGAATTACTTGGTAATATAACTTTTCTTTTTTAATTTCATGATAATGTTCCAATTTACTAGTCACAAAACTCCTGGCATCACTGCAGTCCCAGCAGGGTAGATATTTTAAGCAGTTTTGACAATATAATTATGGGTATTACTTGGATATTTGTTTCCCATCAACTAAATAATAACACCTTGTCCTGAGAATCTAGGTTTCTTGAAAGAATCTCAAAGCACTTTACCAACAAGCATTATTTTTCACAAGGGCTTTGCTCAAAGGCCCCAGGTTGACGGGCCCACATTCCTGGTTGAGCGTGAAGCCCCATGTGGTTACAGAGGACTTTGGTCCGGGTGTAGCCTCGGGAGGCGGGAGTAATAAGATTACATCAGCTTTGCCTCACCAAAGGGCCTGGTGTCTGGGAGCCTGAGGGCATGAGATTCTGCCTCCATAGGGGGCCAGGAATTTGGGCCTCTACTATTTCTGGGAGGCCAGTTCTTAGAACCTGATGGTTAGTTTAATAGCTAGTTAAGTCCCTGTAAGTCTGCTGTGTCCCAGCACCTCAGCACGGGATAGAAGCTTACACCAAATTCATTACTTTGGCAGTAAAACCAATGAACAAAAAAAGTCTTATTTAAAATGCATGGCCTTGGGGTGCCTGGGTGGCTCAGTCAGTTAAGTGTCCGACCTCAGCTCAGGTCATGATCTCACCGTTCATGAGTTCAAGCCTCGCATCGGGCTCTGTGCTGACAGCTCAGAGCCTGGAGCCTGCTTTGGATTCTGTGTCTCCCTCTCTGTCTGCCCCTCCACCGCTCACTCTCTGTCTCTCTCTTTCTCTCAAAAATAAATAAACATTTAAAAATTAAATAAATAAATAAATAAATAAATAAAATAAAATGCATGGCTTCATCAGCAATTGAAAGAACACTAAGTAAAAGCAGCCTCTAGTTTACCACTGAACACCTATCAAGTAAACAGGATTAAATGCCATCAGGGATATAAAGAAGCATGAGTTTCACATTGCTTCATTTTTCTGGAGGAAGCCAGTATGCAAGTGGATTTATAAAGCTATTCTCTTTGACTTATAAATTACTTCAAATGAAAATTTAAAAAATGAAGTTCTGAGTACAAAGCCTGGCACTTTGTAGACCAGTGAGGAAACTGTGTCTTCTTTCCTCTGAGTAATGCCTGAGCTCCATCTTTCTAGAAAGACAGCTGAGGCACAACATGAGGCTCATGTTCGTTCAGGAATAAAATATCCGGATAGCAAGATGCAGGTCTTTTAACATGGAAGTTTTATTGTGATTCAAGCATGGCGAGGTGGACAGAACCGGGGAGGACTACCACAGCCTTACTCACCGTCCCCGAGAAGAGAGAAGATGTCATGCGATGTAGGGTCACACAGGGATGATCAGGAAGCAGAGGGAGATGGGGAAATGGAGCAAGAACCCTCATCGTCGTTTCTGTGGGAAGGAACAGGTGAAGTGGAGGGTAAGCAGGCTGAAGATTGGCTAGTTGGCTAATGCCAGAGGGCTCTGGGATCTAAGCAAGTAGCCGTTGTCTGGTACCTGAGCCCTGGGCAATCAGGACAGATAGATAGCAGCCAGAGAGTGAGAGCCTGATAGAGATAGATGGGAGGCAGGGCGGGCTTTGGATTGGTCGGTGTGCACGTAAAAGATATGCTCAGCCAGGAGTCATTTACTGTCTCTAAGGACAGGCTGGCCCTGGGAGGGTCAGTCCTTCCACAGTGAGCAAGGCTCCAGATGTCAAAGCATCAGAAACACATGGCTAATACAGCAAGAAGTAAGCTAATGACAGAAGGGCCCGGTACAGTGTGGCCCCTCACTGAGAGAGCTATTATATTTTCATAGGAAAATGCAGCTGCATTCTTGCTTGTCTGGGTCACCTTGGACACTGTGGATGGGGATGGCTTAATGGGGGTGGGAAAGGAGAAGGATCTTTGCCAGCACGTTCCCACATCACGAGGATACGAACTCCAGGTCACATCGCGAGGTAACAATGGGCAGAGGACAAGAGGCTGACAGCCAGGAGACAGTAACATCTGCTCCAGGTTTGACAACTTCCCCAAGTAGGAGCCCAAATGAAAAAGAAGCTTCTTTGGGCTAAGTTACGATTCTCTCCAAATTCGTATGTTAAGACCCTAACCTCCAGTGTCGCAGAATGTGACTGTAGTGGGAGACAGAGTCTTTAAGGAAGTAATTCTATTCAGATGAGGTCACCAGGCTGGGTCTAACCCAGTATGACTGAGGTCCTTAGAAGAGGACATTGGGATACAGATGGACACAGTGGGAAGGCCACAGGAGGGAACAGGGAGAACACCGTGATCTACGGGTGAAGCAGAGAGGGCTCAGAAGAAAAGAGCCCGTAGGCCGCCCAGGTGGCTCTGTCAGTTACACGTCTGACTCGTGATCTCTGCTCAGGTCACAGTCCCACGGTTCATGGGTTTGAGGCCGGCATCAGGCTCTGTGCTGGCAGTGCGGAGCCTACTTGGGATTCTCTCTCTCTTCCGGCCTCTCCATCCCTCTCTTGCTCTCTTTCTCAAATAAATAAATAAACTTAAAAAGAAGAAGAAGAGGAAGAAGAAGAAGAAGAAGGAAGAGGAGGAGGAGGAGGAGGAGGAGTAGAGGCTTACAACTAGGTAAAATAAGTGTAAATTTGTATGTTTATGAAGATCAGGGAAGATTTTGGAGTGATGGGAAGTTAATTGTCTTTTCCCACAAAATTGTTTTAATTAGACAAACTGTATGCTACAATTAAATATGTATTATGCTCATTTAAGGTTTTTTTCCTCTTTGATCCTTTATTTCACATAGCTTATGTAGGAGAGAAATGTTTGATTAAGTCATATGACCTAGCTGTTTGTTTGGTCACATGGAAAATGAATACTTTGGTGTGTTGAGAAGGATTCCGAGGTTCCATCTAGATTTTGTAGGCTGGCAATTTGCTGTGAGTGGCATAGGAGGGGGAAAGGGCAGCATACACTTGTCCTGGAGGGTCTCCAAAGGCCTGTTCAGATTTTTTTAATGTTTATTTATTTATTTATTTTGAGAGAGAGAGAGAGAGAGAGAGAGAGCATGAGTGGGGAGAAAGGCAGAGAGAGGGCCAGAGAAAGAATCCTAAGCAGGCTCCACATTGTCAGCATAGAGCCTCACTCAGGGCTGGAACCCAGGAACCACCAGATCATGGCCTGAGTCCAGATCAAGAGCTGGGTGTGAGGCACCTGGGTGCCTCAAGGTCTGTTCAGATTTAACTCTGTGATTCTAAGATCGCATCTGTGAGTCTTTGAATGTTGGAGTCGATTTGAGTTCTACGCTGCATATGGGCTACATAAACAAAGAGGGCTCTTCCATCTGTGTCACGGAAATGCACGTGTCCTATTTCGGGGCGTATCTGCCCCGAGTTCTTAAAGAAACCACATCGATCACCCGAGCAAACAACCCACAGCCTTTTCATTAACTGGACTTTGTCTCTCATTTAGGTTTAGATCCATCTTCTCTCAGGGGTTGAGTTCTCTCACCAGGCTTCCAAGCATCCTGGTTGATCTTATGCAGCTCAACCCATGTTTTCCAAAGTAAAGTCCATGCAGTAAAAACAAGCAAAGAGCAAATCTGGGCCCTCACACCTAGCTCTCACCTAAGTGTATTTATTGAGTTGTCTTGTTAAAAACATAAGCCAGTCTTATTTCTGTAGCCACTTGCTGTTTGCAGAGCATCTCCCCATGCACTTGGTCCTCATGTGTCAGCCTCCAGGAAAGGCAGGTGGGGTCAAGTCACCATTCCCAACCTACATAGGAGTTTGCTGACTCCAGAGCTCACACAACGACACACCCACCTGGGCTGGGGTCTGGCCAACTACAACTTCCGGCTCTTTGCAGTGCACAGGGGACATCTCAGGAAGTCCCTTCTAAGTGGCATGACCTTGGCTGACCCCAGTCCAAGGTTGATCCCAGTGAGCTCCTTACAATAGTCTGGGTTTCACCCTCCACTGTTGGAAGCCTGTGCCCCTGTATCCGAGGAGTTTGGGGACTAGTGCTTTCCTAGGAAGTGAGACCTGCCAGTGCTGAAACAGGGAACATCCTGGGCAAAGAAGGACAAGATGGTTGTCCTCCCTGGGAAGAGCTTCTGTACACTTCTGGTGGGGAGAAGGGTGGGGGGGTGGCGAGCAGGTGGGAAGGAGATGGTGGGTGGGTGAGCCTGCAGTCCTGCCAACCATGTGGAGACTCCGAGTCCCACACTCAAGGTCCACTCTCGAGGCCCCCGCTGCTCTGGGGGAAAGGCTTTCTTCCAAATGTCCCAGCTCAGGAGTGGCAGACACAGGATCCAACCCAGGGCTCCTATTCCCCCATTCCTTGTGTCAATGGCGGCTTTAATACTATGCGATCACTTGTCACTTAAGTCTCCCATCCCTGTGAGGTAGACATTCTTCTCAAACCCATTCCCACTCAATGTATGATGAAATGGAGGCTTGGAGAGATGACACCTTGTGCTCAAGGTCATACTGCTTACTCATTAGCTGGCTTTCTATTCTCTTCAATTATGCATATGGGCTCAGTGTAACCTCTGGAGCCCTTAGGAGAAGAGAAGGACAGACAGGGGACTCAGAGAAAGATGTGACTACATTTAAAGGCATCCCTAGTGTCACACAACATTGACAGCCATGAAGATGGAGAAAAGGAACCATGAGCCAGGAAATAGGGTAGTTTCTAAAGCTGAAAAGATGAGGAAACAGATTCTCCCCTAGAGCTTCTGGAGGGGAACACAGGTCTGCCAACATCTTGACTGTAGCCCAACGAGACCCATGTCAGATTGCTAGCCTCCAAAACTATAAGATAATACCTTCGTGTTGTGTTAAGTCACTGGATTTGGCATTGACAGCATCTGTCACACTGGGTGAGTAGCAGTGTTTGCAAGAAAGGGAGAGCCAAAATCTTTACGTCCCTGAGCATCAGTCTAGGTCACAGTGAATCTTTATAGAATGAATGAGCAAATGAGGGATGGATGAGTACATTAATATGTCCTGTGATGCTTTACCTATTCCTAAGGTGGAATAGAGCAAACATGTATGGCCAGAGCCACCTCTCTATCTATGTCTCTGTTTACATCACATCTGTAACTATGTCATATCGGTAGCTATAGCATACCCATTTCTGTACCTGTTTATATAGAGATATGGATAAATAATGAAATGACTATATGTCTGTGCATACAGACAAGCTCTGCATTATATGTATATTATTTAGTTTAATTTCCACAACAACACCGTGGAAAAATGAATTTCCTACATTTATTGATATGGAAACGGAGACCAAGAAAAGGCCAACTTGCTCAAGCTTGCCCAGTTGGTTGGAAGACAGAGGAACGAGGGTTGAATGCAGGCTAGCTGGACTTTCAGCTGGTCCTCTTCCAGGGGTATCTCTCCCTGTGCCCTCTCTGGATTATCCAACCACTGGAGCCAGATCATCAGGCTGACTTGAGTTTTGAAGAATTCTTTTTGAAAAGTCCTCATACCTCATATTTTTATAGACTTGGTGGAATGATTCTCTCAGTTGACCTGTCAACCTTGATACATAGACAGCATTTGTTACAATCCCAGTTGAAAGGGAAACAAGTTTATTTTATGTGAGGGCTAAATTTCTAAGCAAGGATCTAATTAAAACACATCCACAACACCACTCTGATTAAAGAATGCAGTATTAAAGTGTACCTACTTGAGTGAATCAAGCATAAGTAAAGGGAGTGAAGATTTATTCCAATGAAAGAGAGAGGACAGAGAGAGAAAGAGAGAGAGAAATTCTGTTGAAAGAAGAGGGTCTGGTGCTGAAGAGTTATTTGAAGTCGTGGGTATCTGTGGGCAGATTCTTATTAAAAGGTTTTGAAGATGGGGGGAAAATAACACTAATTTTCCCTAAAGGTTGAAAGAGCATTAAAAGTAAAGCAATTTCTGTTTGGTAAGATCCATTTCACATAAGACTCAAGGAAAGAAGAATCTAGTATGTTGCAGAGTCATGTAACGTATGTGTTGGAAATTGAAGGCTGTTGACCTCCAGGGCATCTTTCCCCAGCTGAAGCAGGTGAAGACAGGCCAGCCACTAAAGGAACATCAATATAGGAGGATTTACAAGGACATATATCCCCATAGCCAGGCCTGCCTCCCATACCAGAAGATGCTACAATCCTGCTAGTGTTTATTACTCAGTTCCTATTGTCCAGAGCTGGTGCTAGAAGCTTTCAAATGAATAATTTAATTTACGTAATCCTATCAGCAACCCTATTAGGTAAGCATCATCATTCTCATTTTAAGGAAATAAGCCCAGAGAAGTTAAGTGATTGACTCCAAAGATACCCAGGCCTAATCCCTGGAACCTGTGAATATTACCTAATTTGGAAAAAAGGACTTTGAAAATGTGATGAATTTAAGCATTTAACCGGGCGGGGGGGAAGGGAGGTCATCCTGGATTTTCCAGGAGGGCCCTAAATGTAATCACAGGGTCCTTATAAGAGAGAGTTGGAGGGAAATCTGACAACAGAAGAAGTGGCAAGATGAATGCAAGGAAAGCAGCTCTAGAAGCTGGAAAAGCAAGGGAACAGGTGCTTCCTGAGCCTCTGGATACTTAGATTTCAGCCCAGTAAAGCTGATTTCAGGCTTCCGACCTCCAGATCTACAAAGAATCAATATGTGTTGTTTCAAAGTACCAAATATGGGGTAATTTGTTATAGCAGCCATCAAAAACTCATACAAGTGTCTCATCCAATGACACTTCATCCAATGACATAGAAGAGCAGGGTCTTGGGTCCTGACGTGTCAACTGCAGTTCTAAGACCACTCCCACTGCAACCCACTGCTTCTCACTGTGTGCTCTGTGCCACTGCCATTGCCGCCTCTCACACAGCAGTCCCCACACTTGACTGTGCTTCAGATCTCCTGGGCCTCTTGCAATACAACGCAGGGTTCCTGGGCCTCAAGACTAAAACACTTTCCCTATTTCATTTGTTTTTATTTTTATTTTTTAATGTTTGTTTATTTACTTACTTGTGGGAGAGAGAATTTGTGCAAGCAAGCGAGGGGCAGAGAGAAAGGGAGAGAGAGAATTCTAAGTGGGCTCTGTGCGGCTTAGTGCAGAGCCTGACATGGGGATCGATCTCACAAACTGTGAGATCATGACCTGAGCTGAAATCAAGAGTCAAGTACTCAACCAACTGAGCGACCGGATGTCCCAGGCTGCCCATTTTAAAATAGGTGAATGGATGGAGGTTCTACGATTCAATTTGGGAATCATTGTTCTAACACTTTTTATTTCTGAAATGCATGTGATAGACGCATTAGTAGGGAGAAACTACAAAGTTGGCACTATTGCCTCTTTTGGACACATGAACATTTGAAGGGAGCACAGACCCCTGGAGAGGCTGTGACATGGAAGGCACTTTATACCCAGTGTCACACTTAGCTGCACAGCACTCCAAGAAAGGAAGTGGCGTTCTCTGTCTACTACTGATGAGGAAACATCATCATTCAGGTGACCTGTGACAAAGACTCTCTCCTGGACCACACTTTGGACAGGCATCTCTGAGCTTGGCTAGGCTCCATCCTTGGACATGCTCTCAAGAGTCTGGTTTTAGCAAGAATTCTGCTTGGACAGTTTAGGCAGAATCCCCTATTCTCCATGTCTGCTCCCCCTCAGCATCTGATCCCTCCCACTCCCCCAAGTAGTGTCTGATCACCCTAGCCTGCCTTCAGCAAGAATCCTATCAGCTGGTTAGCACGAATTACCCTACTCTCGCAGTGATTTTTCCATCTACTGACCCCTGGCTTCCCCTACTTCTCGGCTATAAAATCCCTACTTTTCTCTTATAGTCAGAGAAAACCCCATTTCAGTGGTCTCTATAGCTACTGAGATAGTCCTAAATATAGAACAGCCTTACCATTTTAATAAATGTCATGAGCAATTTTCTTAAACACTGGCTGCATTTGTTTCCTGTGGCTGCTGTAACAAAGTACAAATTGGGGAGATTATCAAAAACTGTATTGGCTCACAGTTCTGAAGGCTAGCAGTCCTAAATCAAGGTGTTATTGGGACATAGTCCCACTGAAATCTGTGAGGGAGAAGACGTGCCTCTTCTTGCTTCTAGATTTTGCCGCTGACCCTCAGCATTCCTTGGCTTGTAGATGCATCACTCTGATCTCTGCCTGCATTGTCACAGGGTCGTCTTTTTCCTGTGTGTCTCTGCTCTCTTCTCTGTCTCTCCTACGGACATGTGTCATATTGGATTAAGGGCCCACCCTACTTCTGTATGACCTCATCACGTGATCCGATCACATCTGCAAAGACCCTATATCTAAACAAGGTTATACAGAAACACTGACATTTAGAACTTCTGTGTATCTTTTTGGGGGGATTCAATTAAACCCATAATTCTTGCCAACGTCGTTTGGTTAGTAAATGGCAGTGAGGGGCTCAAATACAGACCTGACTCTTCTCCCTTCACCAGACTTGATATAGTCTCATTGTGAATAAAGTGTACAAATGAGGCTCTGCCTCCCTGTGTTTCCAGACTTCTTGGTGCTTTAAGTGTCCCAGGTACCTTCACTTGGGAACATCATTTTGCTTTACGGGGCTCAAGTCAAAAGGACCTCTCATTTACAAGTCTCTTATCCCCACTCCAAAAGGCTTAAACACTTTATTTTTATTCCATTCAGCATGAAATTGTTCTCCAATATGCAGAAGAAGGGGCCTTTTATTGAAACGGATCAGTTTTTACCTGGGAACTGTTATATCTACTGCCCCTTTGGAAAATCTCTGCTGTGGATTAGCTATTCCTGCCCTGACCCATCTTTTTTTGTGTTGTTGACATTTTTCTTATTAATTAGTAAAAGCTCTTTCTATATTAATCTTTCTCTGTTATGAGAGTAGCAAATACTTCCCCCATTCTATCATATGTCTTTTGACTTTGTTTCATACTCTCTTGTCATACAGAAGTCTTAACTCCTCTGGGGTCTATGTGTATTCTTTCATTCCTTACAGTTTTTGGGCTTTCTGCCTTGCTTGAAAAGTCCTCTAAGACCCCTTGCGAAACATATGTCCTCCTTAATTTTTCATTGTTTTTGATTGCTTTGAATTGTTTTTACTGTTATGCTGAAACAGAATATGCAAATGATCAGGGTACTGTTGATTCCACTCACCCTATCAATGGTGCTGAAGTCTGTTTACTTGAACTGTGCACGCCTGCATAATTTCTGGATTTCACAGAAGTTTTTATACTGTTGAATCCACAATACTGAACACTTAGGTGTTATTGAAACTCTGGGGAAATTGAATTGAAATGTGCTGGGACAGAAGAGAAGGGCAATCATTGTTCTTCTCTTTCCTACTCATACTTCCCTTTGGTAAACCTTGAGATGCACCATTTGATCAATCTATACAATTATAAATACACACATGTGTATTGATGCATGGACGCATCAGAGACTGCTACATGTTTGCCAAAACACATACTTTTCCCATACCAGAGGGAGGGAGATAAACCCCATGAAGGTGTTGGTGACTGCTGCATTGGTGAAATTGTGTGATATTTGTCTACTCAACTGGGGCATGTCAGGATGTGTCCTTCGAGGTATAGGGTAAGTTGATACACCTTGAGCTCCCTAACATAAGAGATGGACACAGTATTTGGATTTGGAAGGCAGCACATACCACACTTGGGAAAATGGCTCCAACAGTTTATGGAAGACCAGGAATCCTACAGGTTTTGACTGTGGCCAAAAGAGAGTCCTCTGCAACAGGTTCAGGCTTCAGTAAAAACTGCTCTGGTATGGAGCCATAGGACCAGGCATGTCCTATGGTGCCAGGTCTATCCAGGTAGATAAGGGTGCTGTGTGGCATGCCTGGCAATCTCAACAGAGAACCACAGAGAAGACCTCTAGGTTCCCAGAGCAAAGACATACTTCTATCATAAAGAATCATGGAGAATAATATGTTGTTCCAAAAGCAGGTCCTTCCATGTGCCTGGATCTTAATAAAGACTGAGTGCCTGATCGCAGGATGTCAGGTAACTATGCAGTTGATCACGGGACATCAGGTGATGCAATACCCAACAGTATCTAGTTGTTAGAGCTGCCAGGTTATGAGGTTAGCCAAACACAATAATAATTCATAATGAGATAAAAATGGTCCATGTTTGGAGTGCCTGGGTGGCTCAGTCAGTTAAGCATCTGACTTCAGCTCAGGTCATGATCTAGCAGTTCGTGAGTTCGAGCCCTGTGTCAGCCTCTGTGCTGACAGCCTGCTTTAGAGTCTGTGTGTGTGTGTCTCTCTCTCTGCCCCTCCTCTGCTCATGCTCTCTCTCTCTCTCTCTCTCTCTCTCTCAAATCTAAATAAACATTAAAAAAATTTTAATGGTCCATGCTAGATCAAGCCCAGGCAGATCTGGAAGGCATGGGTGAATAATATGAATAGATGGCCCAGACCCCTGTCATGTACTGCTCTGCTGCACCAAGCCTCTCCTACCACGATGCCTATGGCCTCTTATAAGGCTCCTTATGACAGTGATGAAGAAGGAAAATCCCAGTCCTGGTTTTTGAATGCTTCACGTCAGTTTGTTAGTGTGCTGACCTTTCTCCAATCCCACCTAGGGGTGTCCATGAAAGACAGAGGTAGGAAAACATCTCAGTGCACAGGATTTTGAGCAGACCTGATCATTCACTTGGAGTGGAGATAAAAGGGGTCTGCGGAAAGGATATGTACTGTAGCGAATGGCTTAACTGCTTGGTCAGAGGCCAAGATGGGAGACAAGAGAGTCTAGAGAAGAAGCAAGCGGATATGAAACACACTGGTCCTGTTGACCCCATACCCGTCACTTCTGGGAAATCTCCTGAACGATTTTTTTTCTTCCTAAACCTCTCCAACTCTTGGCTCTGCTGGACTAGTCGTCTTAGATTCCAGGAGAAGGACATACCTGCCAAGCAACATAGGAAGGATTCTACTAAGCCAAAGATTATGGTTACTGCCTGGTTATGTGAGGGTTCACACACTGATAGACCAGAGGCCAAAAAAAATGTTACTACACTTGCAGGGACAAATAACATGAGGTGTTAGGGCTACTGCTTATTTTATTTAAATTCAAGTTAGTTAACATACAGTGTAGTCTTGGCTTCAGGAGTAGAACCTAGTGATTCGTCATAAACATATAACACCCAGTGCTCATTCCAACAAGTGCCCTCCTTAATGCCTGTCACCTATTTAGCCCATCCCTCCACCCACCTCCCCTCCAGCAACCCTCAGTTCATTCTCTGTATTTAAGAGTCTCTTATGGTCTGCCTCCCTCTCTGTTTTTATCTTATTTTTTCTTCCCTTCCCATCTGTTTACCTGTTGAGTTTCTCGAATTCCACATATGAGTGAAATCATATGATATCTTTCTTTCTCTGACTGACTTACTTCACTTAGCATAATGCACCCTAGTTGTAACCATATTGTTGCGAATGCAAGATTTCATTCTTTTTCATTGCCAAATAGTATTCCATCACACACACACATGTATATATGTACACACACACACACACACACCACATAATCTTTATCCTTAATGGGAGCAGAAAAGAATAAGTATGGAACTCAGCAGGCTCACCGAGCTGCTTCTTGGTGCTTCCATGCCCATTGGTAACAGAGAATGGCAATTCATCAGCCATGGTATGACAGAGGCATTGTAACCAGGGGCTCAGATACCTCAGTGATGAAGCTCTGAGTTAACCCATTGGGAAAACAACTTGCACCAGCAGAAGTACTGGCCAAGGCAGAGGACAATCTCAAATGACTGGTGAAGGAGGGAGATGACCAATACGCAGGGATATACCACGTGTAGAGTCAATGGCAAAACAGAGTAGACTTCCTGTGTGGAAAGAGTGGATCTGAGTTGTGCAGAAGAGGGGCTGGAGCAGGTGTCCAGCTCGTGTTCTCTGTGGATGACTCAGAGGCATACAAAGCTCTATGGACAAATCCCAAACCCACAAAACCTTCTTCCTTTAACATCTTCCTCTCTGCATGAGAGCTTTCTCAGGCTACAAGAGCTTTCTAGGCTCAATCTGACTGTAAATGCCAGGGAATTCATGTCCCCCAGAAGCAACCATCAAGCAATAGCGGGTGGGAGTTAGTAAGGTGCGCTATGTTGTCTCTCAGAAGGTTCTCAGCAGGCTGAGCGCCCAAAGCCAGCAGTGGTAACCCTTCAACTGCACCCTCTTTATCGCCTTTTCGCCATCCTGTCCCCCTTCACGTTCCATCACTGTGCTTCCCAGGGTCTCCTTCCACATATACTCTATGCACCAAATCCTAGTCTTTTTTTTTTAATGTTTTATTTATTTCTAGGAGAGAGAGAGAGAGACAGCATGAGCAGGGTAGGGTCAGAGAGAGAGGGAGTCACAGACTGAAACAGGCTCCAGGCTCTGAGCTGGCAGTCAGCACAGAGCCCGACGCGGGGCTCGAACCCACGAACCGCGAGATCATGACCTAAGCGAAAGTCGGATGCTTAACTGACTAAGCCACCCAGGCACCCCACCAAATCCTAGTCTTAAGGAGTCCCAGCGAAGGCAGTTAGTCAATGGACAATAAATACTAGCTTTTTTCCTGTACATGTTAGAAGGATTTATTCTAGCTCATTTCTGATTTAGAAACAAAGACAAGTTGATTACATTTCAGACGCTACCAAATTCTAAACCACAATGAGTATTGGAGAGGCTAAAAGAACAGAGAAGAATGAATTTTTGGAAGCAAATGAGATGAGATTTAATATAGATAAATGTAAGATAATGCACCTGGGGAAAGTTATAATCAGCATTAATTTCAAGAGGGAGCCTGCAATTTGTGAAACAATCATACCAACAAAACCTGGGGATAATAATGTATAATAAATAATGAATCAAAAATGCACTTCTTATTAGAAAAATAAAGTCCACCATCTTGCAGGGTGTAGGTAAAATGTGAGCAGACATTATTTTGTCATTCCACAACCTTTCCCGAAATAGAGCTAGAAATTACAGGTGGGTTGGCCAAGGTAGAGAAGGGAAGCAAAGTTAAAAATGAGACATGGGATTCACCTGAGTCTGTGAGGGGTTCTGGACTTAGGGGGCTGAGATCAAAAGCTGTGAGAGCAGTCCCACATTAGATGGGGCATTTGCTAAAGGTCAGAGGTCAACAGCAGGTGCACAGCAGGCAGGGGTCAGGGCAGCAGGCACATTGGCATCAGTAATGGAGACCATGAGGTGACTCTGGCTTCACATTGGAAGCTTTACTTACCACGTGTCACAGTAGGAATGAATCCCAGGGAGATGTAACCTCCCTCTCCCCATGGTCTTCAGCATCTGTAGTGAAGGTACACCGTATAAGGGAACCAAGAGATAGGTGCCATGGACAGTGGCAAAAGCTGGTCATTCTTCACACTGCCTGGTGTCGGTTGAGATTTTGTTTGGCTTCAGGTAAGAGAGAGCTGGCCACAGTGGCTTATATAAGTAAGTATATACCTTGCTTTTTGCATGAAACACGATGCCCGGGAGGTTGCCTATGGCTGGCATTGGAGCGGGAAACAGGAATGTCATATGCTTCTTTCTCTTTCACTAGATGAAGGAGGGTGTGCTGAGCAGAAGGAATTATAGGACCAAATGCACAGAATATATAATAGAATTAGATGTGTAACAGTCACTTGTAACCACCTACCCAAAGTACACTTTCCCTTTCTTCCTTGATTATCAAAGCCCAGTACCAGCAGGATCAGGTCTAGTGAGATACTCCCTTTTCCCAGCATCCATTGCAGCTAGGCATCACCAGGTCACAGGTTTTGATCTATAAAAATGAATTAGAAATCTTTCCCCTGGTAATAATTGTTTCTAATGAAAGGTAGGTAAGCATGTTCCTTCTATGCCCCCCTTTTTAAAATGTTGTATTTATTTCTGAGAGAAAGAGCGAGCATGAGCAGGAGAGGGTCAGAGAGAGAGGGAGACACAGAACGTAAGCAGGCTCCAGCCTCTGAGCTAGCTGTCAGCACAGAGCCCGACGCAGGGCTTGAACCCATGAACCGTGAGATTATGACCTGAGCAGAAGTCAGACGTTTAACTGACTGAGCCACCTAGGCACCCTTCACCCATGCCCTTTTTAAAGGAGAGCACAATGCTTACCATGGAGGTAGCCGTCTTGTGATCATGAAGGAAAAGACCAAGATGAGCTCAGAAACCTCCACTCTTCAGATTTCAACCTATTCTCATGGGCTTCCCTGACCACCTCCACGTAGACCCCTTCCCTCTCCACTTTGTCTCTTCCTTTGTTAACTTCCTGCATTGAATCTCTTCCAACCAGCAAGGATTTCATCCATTTTTCAGTATACTTGTTGTGTTCATATTTTTCTCTCTTCCATTGAAGTGTAAGCCTCAGCTTGAGGTCAGGGGTGGCATTAGGCACAAAGCAGAGGTCAATAAATCGGTGTTAAATATTCTAACTCCTAGAAGACAGGACCCCTCGTTTCTGAGCCCCTCCCTTCCTGGTTCAGCACCAAGGACCGACTTTTCTGACCTGCCTTTGCCCCTGCACAGCCATGGGGCTTCCAGGTTTCTAACCAATCAGTGAGGGTGGAGGGACCCAATCATCTCCTTGAGGTCTTTTTCAGAATCAAATAACTGATACACTGGTCTCTGACATCTCTCTGACAGTCCTCTGATTGTAGAGTTGTTAAAACTCTTTTGATTATGACCCCCCTCAGCAACAATAAATTTTACATCACGACTCACTGTATGTACTTCATCAGGAACTGTACTATCTTATACTAAACAAATAAATAAGCACTAACTTGTTTTCAGGCCCTATGAATAGTTGGTAACCTGAAGTTTGAAACACTCTTGAGTTAAGAAACTTTGTCCCACGCAATCCCCTATTACGCTATGCCTTACTTGGGAAAATGGTTTTATTAGTGTAAAAATAATGATAAGAAATAACACATAACACCATAGTTAAATAGTAAATCTAACACACAAACAGACCTTCAGAGCACACAGAATGCCATCACCCAGAGCATCTCATGGATTTATATTGTGTCAATTCTAATGAGGGTAAACCCATTTTTCACATGAGAAAACGATCTCAGAGGGCAATAATATGTCTGGGGCCACTTTGCCAACTAGTGCGGGAGCCGGGGCTCAAACCAGGATTTTAAACTGCTTATTCGACCTCTTTCTCCTCGTTAAACAACAATTAAAGACACGGATAATTTCAATGAACCCTCTCTGTTGCTCTGCCAGTGACACCTGCCCTTCCACACAGCACAAACCAGACCTTCCTTGCACCCACTGGCATGTCTCCTCCTGGGCAGAATGGATCAGTCCTCTCTTTGCATTCCTGCAGCATGTTATTCTGACTTTCTAATGTCCCATTAATGTGTGCTTCCCCTACATGATGCTTGGATACAGTGGGTGGTCATTAATTCACTTACAAAGTAACATTCCTTGTACTCTATGTTCTACATCTTGGCTGTGCTCTGAGGACTTACTGAATAGCAATGGGAATGCATCAGTTTTCCTTTTTGTCTGCCAATTTTGTGTGAGGAATCAGCACACATACTCTACGGGAAGAAAGTCAGATGATGGGGTTCCTCCAGTGGTTTGATGACTTTTGATGGGACCCATACGGGCCACGGTATCCACAGGAAATGCTGTTCGTCCCTGCACATGGATGCATAAGGAATGAACTGTGGCACTGCACGTAGAATTGTGAGGTCAGGTAGATTGCAGACAGTGTGATGCTCAGTGAGGTCATCATCTGGGGACAGAGAAGGGGCAGAATTTTTATTTACGTGCTGGTGAAGACTTACAAAATGCAGAACGTATTGCTCTGATACTGTTTCTTGAGCGGCAGGGATCTGACTGCTTGCAGCATGCAGGCTTCTTCAGGTGATATTAATTGATACAAGGTCAAGAGTCAGGATTCTGGAGTTAGAGCACCCTGTGTTAGGGCTGGTCCCTTCTTTAACCTTCCCTTCCCTCCCCATCTTAATCATAAGTCTGACTCAGTGCTGGTTAAACTGCCAAGTCCTTGTTCTGAATGGGGCTTATATTACAGTAGGAAATAACAGATAATGAGTATAAAAAAATATAGCAATTTCAGGTAGAGATAATTACTATGCAGAATGTAGAGCAGGGTAGTGAGATAGAAGGTAACTGGCTGTCAGAAGGGGCTTCGTTAGGGTGCCTGAGTGGCTCAGTTGGTTAAGTGTCTTTGACTTCAGCTCAGGTCATGAGCTCATGGCTCGTGGGTTCGAGCCCCGCATCAGGCTCTGTGGTGGCAGCTCAGAGCCTGGAGTCTGCTTCGGCTTCTGTGTCTCCCTCTCTCTGCTCCTCCCCCACTCATGTCCTGTCTCTCTCAAAAATAAAATAAACATTAAAAATAAATAAAAAGAAGGGGCTTAGTTGACTGGGGTGACTTCATTCCAGGAAGGCTTCCTGAGGAGTTGGCCTTGGAGCTAACACTTGTATGATGGGAAAGAGGGAGCTATGGCTGCTCCTTGAGGAATAGCATTTCAGGCCGCAGGGACAGCATGGGTGAGATGCGAATAATCCTGATAACGGGAATAAGCCTGGTGGGTTTGAAGAACAGCAAGGTGACCAGTGTTGCTGGAGCAGATGAAGCAAGGAGAGTGAGAGGAGATAAGATCACAGAAAGACTAGGGAGCTGGTGTTGTGCAGATGGACTCACTACCTAATTCATGGCACCTGAATCAAAATGAAAATGTGGGAGCTCTTAGTCAAAAATTCTTAGGGGCACCTGAATGGCTCAGTTGGTTAAGCGTCCGGCTTCAGCTCAGGTCATGATTTGGGGCTTAGATCATGGGTTCGAGCCCTGCGTCAGGTTCTGTGCTGACAGCTCAGAGCCTAGAGCCTGTTTTAGATTCTGTGTCTCCCTGTTTCTCTCTGACCCTCCCTTGCTCATGCTGTCTTTCTCTCTCTCTCAGAAATAAATAAAACATTAAAAAAATAATTTAAAAAGTCCTAAGGATTCCAAGCCAGAGACAGCAGAGCACTAAACCATCTTCAGAATCTTCTGAGCACGACTGCATGGGTCACACGCCCAGAAAGCCAGTGTGTGTGTGTGTGTGTGTGTGTGTGTAGGGCTGTTTAGTCCCCTCAGTGAGAAGCCACTGGAGAGCTGAAATCAGTGGAACCATTCCACTTAATCCACTGATGTTCTGGGGAAGGTGCAGCGGGGGATGGAGCGAAAACAGGGAGACCCCCTAGAGGGTATCTCAGTCGTCCAAGGAACGACTGACTTGGAGGTAGGGACTTCAGGACTTGCCAGTGGCTTGAATGGAGTCTGAGGGGCAGACAGAACTTGAGGGCATCTTCTAAGTTTTTGGTCTCCTTTGTTGAATGGACGTTGGTGCCTTTCCCTGAAACAGAAAAGACTGGGGAAGAAAGAGTTTGTGGAAGAAATCAGTGTCCCTTTTNGGTTCGAGCCCTGCGTCAGGTTCTGTGCTGACAGCTCAGAGCCTAGAGCCTGTTTTAGATTCTGTGTCTCCCTGTTTCTCTCTGACCCTCCCTTGCTCATGCTGTCTTTCTCTCTCTCTCAGAAATAAATAAAACATTAAAAAAATAATTTAAAAAGTCCTAAGGATTCCAAGCCAGAGACAGCAGAGCACTAAACCATCTTCAGAATCTTCTGAGCACGACTGCATGGGTCACACGCCCAGAAAGCCAGTGTGTGTGTGTGTGTGTGTGTGTGTGTAGGGCTGTTTAGTCCCCTCAGTGAGAAGCCACTGGAGAGCTGAAANATATGGGTGGGGAAATAAATAAAAAAATATTTAAATAATCAGAAATAATTTAAAATATTTAATAATAATTAAATGAAATAATTTAAATTTATCAGAAATAAATAAAAAACGTTTAAAAAATAAATAAAAGATGAGACCCCCCCTCCCCCAAAAAATAACTCATGAACCAAGAGAAGAGCCAGAGCTGGGTCCCTGGAGGAAGCTAGGACATCCTACCTTGGCCAAGGGCGCTCCTGGCTTCACCAGCCTCTCCTGTTGCCCAGGCTCTGATAGTTGCATGTGTAAATGTTTGTGTCTTCTTTAATTGGTTAGATTATGAAATGTACTAAAAAGTCCCAGGAATAATAAACTCACCCTTCCATCCCCATATATGCTTCAAAGATTATTAAAAAGTAAAAGAAATAACATATAATATGGAAGCCCCTCACTCATTCTTCTTCTTGCCCAAGATAAACAAGATTTAAAACTTGTGCACATCTTATCAAACCATGGTTTTTTATTTTGACTATATATACACAGCTCTGTAAGCAATACATATTATTGTTTTGCATACATTGAAGCGTTTGCATTTGCTTCGGTGGTTTTATACAGATGAATATTTGTGTAATTTGCTTCCCTCATTCCATGTTACGTTAAAAAATGCATTCGCTAATTTTGATGCCGAGCAAGTATCCTACAAATGCATCACAATCCACCCATTTCTCTCTGGATGTATAGGTAGGCTCTTTCCTTTCTTCTCGCTCACTGTTACAGGCGATGCTATTGGAGCATCCCAGGGCTGAGCACCTGTGTGCACCGGCCGTGGGGCAGGACAGCAGAACACACTCGGCCTCATTGTCACCAGATAATATCCAACTGCTTTCTGAGTGGCTTCCGTAATTGATGCCACCACCAGTGACTACGAAAGTTGTCATTCCTCCACAGTCTCACAAATATGAGCTCCTCATGTGTCTGTGGCATCTGTTGTTTTTGTTTTACTTCCCTGCTTTCTGGTGGAATGAACCCCTTTCCAGATGCCCGTTTGGTCAAGTCGCCGAAGCCGGGTTTTTTTTACATGCAGACAAATGCTATTCCTCACGGAGGCGGGCATGTTTGACCAGTGCTAACTGACTTGCCAGGAATCACACTGGGGATCAGAAAGAGGGAACTGGGGGAGGGGAGTGAAGGAGATGAGGGGGCTCCTCAAAGGACAAACTCCATCACCTTCACAATTTTCCCAGGGATGCTAAAGAATATTCTAATTCAGGGGCGCCTGGGTGGCTTGGTCGGTTGGGCATCTGACTTCGGCTCAGGTCATGATCTCGCAGTTCATGCGTTGAGCTCCACATCGGGCTCTGTACTGGCAGCTCAGAGCCTGGAGCCTGCTTTGGATTCTACATCTCCCTCTCTCTCTGCCCCTCCCCTGCTCATACTCTGTTTCTCGCTCCAAAATAAACATTAAAAAGCTTTTTAAAAAAGAATGTTCTAGTTCAATTTCATGCTCAACTGATCAAGCTCAAACCTAACAAAACTATATTTCTCCAAATTTGCATCTGTTCTGCCGACCTGTGGCTCCTCTCCACTGCCCATCTCTGTGTGCTGTGCATGGAAAGACCCTCTTGGCATCTTGCCCATGACTTTCCAGAGGTCTGTCTGGACTTGGGGGAATCCTCTATCAAGGGGGTGCCTGGGTGCTTCAGTCAGTTAAGCAGCTGACTCTTACTTTGATTCAGGTCATGATCTCACAGCTCATGAGTTCAAGCCCTGCCTCAGGCTCTGTGCTAACAGCTTGGAGCCTGCTTGGGATTCTCTCTCCTCTCTCTCTGCCCCTCCTCCACTCGTGCTCGTTCTCTGTCTCAAAATAAATAAATAAACAATAAAAAAGGAACCTCTATGCAGTTCAATCCTGCAAATATTTATCAAGAGCCTACGATGAACTGCTCACTGTGTTTTCCATCAAATCGGACATATGCCCTTCGAGACCCAATTAACAAAGTGACTTTAAAAAGGAACAGATGTGTCACTGCCCACCTTTCTCTCCTGAGGAGCCCCACACCTGATCAAGTGACAGTTTCTTCTCAGCTTCCCAGCCAGAGTTGACTTTAAAGCCCCACCAACAGTGTCACCGGGGGAGGTCGGGGGTCTGCAGCCCGTGACCCGACCATGTGGCCGTGTCTTTGCCGGGGAACCCCCTTGGGTCCACTCCTGCCTCTCCTTGAACATCACCAGGAGAGCTCCTGCCATGGGCTTCAACCACATTTGGGCGTTAAAAAAACACAGATGGCATTGTGGTTCCAGGCTAATTGCAGCATATTTATCTGATAATCGATTCTCATTATGTGCTCGTCAAATGCTTATGGAAACAAGCGGTGGCTCCATCCCTATGCCTGTCAGGTCTGGTTAATGAAAATGGACTGAAAACCCCTCAAAAACTAAAGAGAAGAAAATTGCTGGGCTGAGAGTAGTCTTGGGACCAGGGGGCGGGAGGTAAAAAGGAAGGAGCGTTTTCAAGTAGTTCGTTCCGATGGCTCCGAGCCTGTCTGGTTGTGCCCTCCCCAGGGAAGCTCTACCTCTCTCTGCTCAGGGTCTGAGGCTCCCCAACCCTGGGTGGAGGAGCAGAAAAGAGCTGCCTGTCCAGCCTCAGGCCTTCCTGATGTCCTGCCTCAGTGAACTTCCTCAGGTAGGGGCTCTGCTCTCTGTCTTGAGGCCATTGCACATGCTGTTGGACTGCCCTGGGCTTCCCCACCACGCGATCGAATACGATCCAGGGGTTAAGGACATAGGCTGAGGACAGATGATGCAGGTTCGATCCCAGGCCCGTCTGCTATCTGCCATGGCCCTACACAGATGGCCTGATGCTTCCCTATCTCGGTGCATACCAGTCAAACAAGGGAAGGGAGGGGACTGGATCTGCACACTCTCCCATGGCTGCAGTGAGGTGCCGCACACTGAGCCCACACGTGGTGCCCGACTCTTCTCAGGCTGTCAGTCAATGTCAGCAAATCACAGTCACAGCCATGGAGCCCATTCCATCGACACTTACTTGTCTCTTCCTTTTCATTGGCTGGTAAGATCCTCAAGAGCTGAGACACTCAACTCAGAGAATACCTCGACACCTCACACCCAAGGACACCTTAACCAACTTGCTTTGGGTGAGTATGTTGATGGAAATCACCCCTGAGAACTGAGGGCATAGTCTTCCTAGTAAAGTAGTGAGTAACCAATGGTTCTCAAGAGGAGAATGGAGAGCGAGGGAGGGAGCATAGATAGTTTATAGCACCATCTTCAGTATTATCATGTAATTTTATGTCTAGAAAATTACTATAAAATTTGGGGGAATATAAGCCACAGTAAAAACAAATCATGGAGAAAGTCTTTGTGGCCAGTGGGCAAAGGTTTAAAAAAATATCATGGATGCCATAAACCTCATCGACTCTGTCCACTTTCATACTTTCTATGTGAAGAAAGTGAGACTTGGACAGACTCCCTAGCGTCCTGAGGGGTCTGTGGCTGGTACCTATCAGCCCTCATCTGTCCATTCCTCCATCCAGTGTCATTTAGCAATAACGAGTGCTCTGGTCTCTGTCCACATTCCTCCCCCATTCTGGGGGGTGGAAACAGCAGCTGTAGTGGGTGAGCAGTCCGGGGGGACACATGGGATGCCATTGGAGCACCGGGGAGGGAGGCCTAATGTCTGAGCACTGAGAATGAGTGGGATATGTCCTCTGACGGGGAGGGGGGCAGAGCAGGAGGCAATTCCACACGTGGACACAGAAGCAAAGCGAAAGCAAAATGGTGTTTCTAGGAACCATGACTCCTATGGCATTTTTGGTGTCCACTCTGGCTTGTTCTGTGTGTGCTGTGTTTAGTACCATGTTGGGTTGGAAGCCCTGTGAGGACTAAGCCCGGCCTCTCCTCCTGTTTTCTGCACCAGGCCAGGTGAGTGCTGACATCTCTGGCCAACAGAAGGCCCTGGCTCTTGCCTGAGTGGGTTCACTGTCATCCAATAAAGAAGGGAGACCGTGACCACCAGCTACAGCCCACCCTGGCTCTGAAGACAAATTCCAACCTTCCAGATTCAGAGATGCTTTTTCCTTTGTTGCTTGATACTTTCGCTCTGATATTTTCCACTCTATCTTATTCCGAAGAGGACTTGAGACATCAACTCCTTCCCCCTGATATCCCACTACAAGAGGCCAGTTGATGGGAGCAGAGCTTGGGCCACCATTAAAAATGCAGGCAATCAATTCTATATTGGGTCCCTTCAATCAGGTCGTGTGGCCTAAGCCATCCCTGGGACCCACATCTAGCACGTCTGAGTGCAGGACCTTGGCTTTGAGGAACTGGGGTTTCTTTTGCACCTCCTTTCCCCCTTCTTCCCACCCCTTTGCTCTCTCCCCACCCCGTTTCCCATCCACCATCTTTGCCTGTGTTTTGGAAGATTTCTCTCCATTGGGCTTATCTTAGGATTGGAATGTCTTTCCTGGCTCCACGTTTGTCTGAGGCTGTGGCTCCTCCAGTCAGGTAACAGCCCCACAACCCAAAAGGAGCTTTATAGTCCTCGCCCAGGTTCATGTCTTCAGTTTTATGGGTTGGCTGATTAATTTATGGAAACATTCATCCATGAAGTATTTATTGCTGTCATCATTCCAGACTGGAGGTTGGAAACCAGAAGAATTACGAATAATCAGGGGATCTTCCTCAGTGCAAGAGGAAAACCACAAGCGGAACACCAGAATGGCTCTAAAATTCCAAAATGATTTTCACTTACGTTAGTTACCTTGATTCTCCCACCATCCAAGTGACTTAGTTATTGTAACGATTGAAGTTTTATAGAAGAAGCATCTGATCTTCAGAGAGGTCAACTACCTTCCCAGGATCGCACAGCTATTGATTACTTAGCAGAAGTGGAAATTAAACTCAGGTCCCTTGAACTCAAACCTGTGCTGTCATTCCATTAAAAGACCTGTCTACATTGGAAGAGCAAGGGCCACCGGCCAGCTAGCAGTGACCCTGCTATTTGAAACGGGCAAAACAACCTAGGAAACAGCTTCCTGTCTGGTCTTTCCTCTCACATTAGGCAGAGTGCAGAAGAAGCCAGTTCCTGGAATCCTGGGATGATCTCTCACCCTTGCCTACTGATCGGGGAAGTCTCTGGAGTATTTGCTTCCCAATCCACCATCCTGAGCATGTGGATAAATGAAGGGGATTTCCCATCAGCAGGTCACAAACACAGCAGGGGACACGGGGATACTGTTGAGCAAGGAATGAGAGAGAAAGTGTAGGCAGCCCCGGGGACAGGGAGGTACCGGGTGTAGACAGCCCCTCGAGAAATCAGGCTGCTTGTTTCCCTTTCCCTCCTTCACATGCCTCTGGGGTGTAACCACATGCAATGCTGCTTTTTGGGCTGTGGCTACAAGAGTCCTTGTCCCCGTGCATGGTGGGCACTGGGGCCTGGGGGGCTGTCTGGGAGCTCCCTGTTTGGGGACCTTCCTGGGTCTGGCTGTCCCGGGCTCTGCAGGATTCTGTCCCCGGGTCCCTGTGCCCCCTCCCACCAGTCCTCGGGGCCCCCCTGCCCTTTCCTCCTCGGCACTGCCTCTCCCGGGATGGCAAGCAGCTGGGCCCCGGACAAATGCCTGCCCTCTGCTGTGCTCAAGGTCAGGGCCACAGGCCCTCTGGGACCGCAGTGTCTCACCTCCCGATGAGGGAGAAGGGACACACGGGGGTGGAGGAGGACGAGCACTGCAGAAGTTCGGGCCCCAGAGTTTGCTTTGTGCTGCTGATCCTACTGGACTCCACATCCCCGTCCTCAGCCTACTGGGAGTCCTTGTACTTGACCTGATGGCAGAACTTGGGCTCCCTGATAAGGAAGGACAAGGATCCCCACGCTCTTGCCATGTGCCAGGTGCTGTGCCAGGGCCATAAACAAGATTCATAGAATCCTCAGAAAGATACCAAACCAGCCCTTCCTGTGCCCATTTTACAGATGAAGGAGGGAGAAGATGTGAGGCATGCAAGGTGGCACAGTGAGTCCGTGATGGGGCACGTTCAGATCCCAGTCTCCTCCGAGAACCCGTTCAATGCCGTCTTGTCCCAGAGCTGGGGCCCTCTGACTAGGGAGTGCCCATTTCTGGAGGGCAGTTTTGGGGGCCCTTTCCTGATGCCGGTACACGGCACCTTGTGTCTTCTGTCACCTGCACCAGGTGTTAGAGCCTGACTGGAGGCTGTGAGGCACAAGAAACCCTGAAGGACCCTGAGCTGTGGGTGGATTTGCTGCTTTGCTGTCCCTCTGGAAGAGAAGCCAGTAGGTAGGGTCAGAGCTTGGAGGTGACGGTCAGGAATACCGGGCCATTGGGCACTGATGGGCCAGCAGATCACTGCCGTGGTCAGGCAGGTGTGCGCGATTACTTACATGGCCAAGCCTGCCTGGTGTGCCTGGAGCTCAGGCTCAGACCCCACCCTGACCCCCAGCCCAGGGAACAGTAGGCACAATTGCAGGGGCTCCAGCAACCAGCAGCAGCAGAGCAATTCACAATTTATCCACAGCAAGGAATCCTGAGCACCGAACTCACACCGGCCTCGCCTCAGCCCTCAGACTCGCCGTGGGCCATCTGCGCTGGCACATTTCCACTGTGCGATCCGGGATGTGGAGGCGCAGAGAGGCTGAGTGACTTACGCAAGACCAAAACCAGAGAGTGGCAGATGTGGGACACCCCCAGGCTTGCGGGGAGAGCACACCCATACTCCCGCCAGACAGGCCTCCTTGAGGCCCGTGGGTTTGCTGCCTCCACTTGCGGCCTTTTCTCTTCCGAAAGGTAGTCCATCAGAATCAATTCAGCACATGGAATCTGAAACTTCTGGAAGTCCTGGGTGGTTAGTGCTAAACTGGTATGAGGGGCACAGGGTACGAAGGAAGGCCCTGAGCGTATCCTTCAGGTGCTTGTGTGTGGGAGCTGAGGCTGGCTTGCAAGGGATAAAGGGAAAATCTACAAGACATATATATGGCACGCGGGGGCACTATGGCTGGCCTGCCACCCGTCACCCTTCAATCTCCATTAGCTACCCCATCGCAATGATCAAAAAATGTTAAGTAAGAGTCACATCAGCACAAGGTTTTAAGACCCAACTTTCTACCAGATTCAAATCCTTCATGGCCTTGTCTAAGGTCAAGTTCCCCTGATGTGGGATATAATCCAAGTATCTCGCTTGGGAACTAATCCAAGGAAGTATTTACAGAGGGAGGAGACAGGGAAAGGAAGGGAGCCAATACATGGTACCTAAGTGAGCAATGGAACCTGAATCTACAGGGTGGAACCTGCCTCAGAAATGTCCCCCAAGAGGGCAAGCTGGGGCATATATGCACGGACTCCATTGTCATGGGTGAATGCTGCTCCTGGGAGTCTTCTCTTTGATCCTGTCTCCTGCCCTCTGCATAGGGGGGTCCATGCTCATGGACCAGAGGACGCTCTCAGGTGCTGGAGACAAGGAACCCCTCTGGGAAAGATGAGTATTAAGGGAATATGGATGGGCCCCCAAGAATGTCTCTGGCTGTCTCCCCTGTAGAAATGCTGGAGTCACCTGGTGGACTGCCAAAGGGGAGAAGTCCCGAGAGGGCAGGGTTGTATCATAGCCCTTCCACCAAGGAGCAGATAACCTTGCATAGGTTGCTTTCCTTCTCATCTTTAATTGCTTCATCCAGAAATGGGGTAGAAGAGTCCCTTTATACTTATCAGGGACTCGAGAAGAGTAAGTAAAATACTGCACGTGAAGTGTTCATCTCCCCTAATGCATTCAGCAAACACTAGCTGTTGGTAGCTGTTCTGTTGTGTAAACCATAAATCACCTAGGAATTCGGAAAAGTGAGAGAGCTGTGTGGCATGGGAGATTATTACAGGTGAGAATCAGATGGAAGTTAGGACCAATGTAAAATGAATAAATCAACATCCCAGAAAATTTGGAGGTGTGGAGTAGAACATTCTCTAAGTCCACCTCCCAACAGTCTTCCTCATGTGCACGGTCTTGCTGTCATCACAGCGCCGGGCCCTTCCACACCCCAGCATCGCCTCTACACACCCCTGCACCGAACTCTTCCTTCACTGTTAGAGATCTTCTTTTTTTTAATTAAAAAGATTTTTTTGCATTTATTCATTTTTGAGAGAGAGAGTGTGAGCAGGGGAGGGGCAGAGAGAGAGGGAGACACAGAATCCAAAGCAGGCTCCAGGCTCTGAGCTGTCAGCACAGAGCCTGATGTGGGGCTGGAACCCATGAGCCGTAAGATCATTACCTGAGCCGAAGCTGGATTCTCAACCGATGGAGCCACGTAGGCATCTCAGACAGGCTGGTTCTTTTAAATTATATTGATTATAACAAATAGCCTCAGGATGAACATCTTCATGTGTGACACTGATTTTTAAATTTCAGGGTAAGTCCTCAAATTGTATTTCCAGGAAGTAGAACAAGAGGTCCAAGGGGTATGAATGTTCTAGATTTGATAGAGTATCAGCATGCCTTATGAATGTGTTATAACATGTGACAATGTCACCCTCAAGCCATGACAGTACTAAGTTCGTCACTATCTCACTCACGAGGGCTATTATAGTTTAACTAAGCTAGCAAGTTAAAATGATCTATTGGTTTCCTGTCAATTTGTTTGGTAACTGCTCTTATTGAGATCCAATTGAAATACTCTACAGCTCAACCATTTAAAGTGTATACAACGGCATGGTCTTTTGTATATTCACAGAGTTGTACAACCATCACCAAAATCAATTTAAGGACATTCCGTCACCCAAGATAGAAACTCTGTACTTTTTAAGTGTCATTTTCCTTCCCCTTCCTACCTCCAACCTTAGCAAACCACTAATCTACTCAGTCTGTATAGATCTACCTATTACAGACATTTCAAATAAATGGAATTATATAATATGGGTCCTTACCAATGGCTCCTTTCATTTAGCATGTTTTCAGGGTCCATTATGATGTAGCATTTTTAGTCTTTCATTCCTTTTTATGATCAAATAATATTCTGTGGTTTGGATATGTTTGGATTATGTTCATCAGCTGATGGGCATTTGTGTTGCTTCTACCTTTTGGCTCGTGTGAATAATATTGCTGTGAATATCTGCGTACAAGTGTTTGTGTGGACATAGATGGTCCAGTCTCTTAGGTATACACCTAGGAGTAAAACTATTGGGTAAGACGGTAACTCTGTTTCACTCTTTGAGGAACTTCCAGGCTCCTTTTCAAAGTGGCTGCACCATTTTACTTTCTCCCCAGCAGCATGTGAGAGTTCCAATTTCTCTACATCTTTGGCAACATGTTACTATTTGACTTTTTGATTCTAGCCATCCTGGTGGGTGTGAAGTGGTATCTCCCTGTGGTTTTGATTTGCATAGTCCTCATGACTAATGATATTAAGCCTCCTTTCATGCACTTATTTGCCATTTGTATGTCTTTGGAGAAATGTCTATTTTTGTCCCTTACTCATTTTTTAACGTTTATTTATTTTTGAGAGGAAAAGAGCGCGTGAATGGGGAGGGGCAGAGAGAGAAGACAACACAGAATCCAAAGCAGGCTCCAGGCTCCTAGCTCTCAGCCCAGAGCCCGACATGGGGCTCAAACCCACCAACCACAAGATCATGACCTGAGCAGAAGTCAGATGCTTAACCAACTGAGCCACCCAGGTGCCCCTATGCCTTACTGATTTTTAATTGGATTATTTGTCTTTTTATTTTTGAATTGTGAGAGCTCTTTATATATTTGGTCTAATGTTATTTGAATTTGATAAGTAGGGAGATTGTACATTTTTCAAGCACTTATTTACTGGTTACAGTAAGTGAAAAAATTTGGATGGAGGCATGGTAGTGAAGGTATCTTAGGTAGCACCAAGAACAAAAGGGAAAGTGTCAATGTGGGCATTTGTATAAAGAGATATCATACAATGGTTCTTTCATCTTAAAATATTGTTAAACACATTTCCTGTTCCAGAAACTGCATTAGGACACAAAGTAGTGCACATGACAGAAACAGTCTCTGTCTTTTTGGAACACACTTCTGAGAGAGATTTATAATGTTTGTTTATTTTTGAGAGAGAGAGAGAGAGAGAGCAGGGGAGAGGCAGAGAGAGAGGGAGACACAGAATCTGAAGCAGGGTCCAGACTCTGAACTGTCAGCACAGAGCCAGACGTGGGGCTTGAACTCATGAACCTCGAGATCATGACGTGAGCTGAAGTCAGACACTTAACCCACTGAGCCGCCCAGAAGCCATTCTGAGATTTGAAAACAGTAGGTGTTTATGAGGTGGGATCAGTGCCATCCTGGGGGGGGAAAAAAACAGGACACAGAGTTAGGCGATCTTACAGGGGGATCTCATTTCAGAAGTGGTTCAGTGTGGGTGTCCCAAATGCCGACCCTGAGGGGAGCACTGGTATTAAGAAGCATTCCCAGGGCACCCTGGTGGTGGAGTGAGGAAGGCAGCAGTGTGCAGAGATGAAAACGAAACCAAGCAAGTGAGTGAATTCAAGCAAAGTCCCAAGGAGAGGATGGTGGCTCTGTCACCAGGGAAGCTCCGAAGACAGTGTAAGGCCATTGCTTCCCAGATTAGCAAGAGAAAAGCTGAAGTATTTGTACTCGGGCACCCTTCTCACTTTAAGGGCTGTGCCCAGGGAATGTAAATGCCCAGGCGCTTCAGCTGCCCTTGCATTCCGGTAAAGCAGCTCCTGGGAGACTGAGGGCAGCTAGCCAATGGAGAGACGCGGATGTCGGCTGTTGGGAATGAAAGCGCACTCTGGAAGCCAATGTGCTAAAATTGCTGGAGGTGTCTGATCTGAGGGATGCAGGCACATGAGCACCAAGTGTATCTGCTGTAGATGGGTGGGCCACCGAAGGCTCCTCAGGGGAGGGGACACTTAAAGACGAGGAGGAGCAGAGGAGAGTCTCGCCAGCAGAGGAAGCCAGGAACCTGAAAGTTATCAGGTGGACCAGCCTCAGGGCTCTCCAGACACTGAAAGAGCCATGGACAATGGCAGGGTGGGAATGAGCCATTCGTCAAGTCTGCTGTGGCCTTCTTGTTCTACAAAGGGGAGGGGCAGGTAGGAGGGGGCTGAGACACCCTGAATAACCTTCCCAGGTTCACAGGGCCAGCAAGGTTCCAGAGAGCCCGGGGCAGACCTCTGGGGCTGAGGGTCACGAGCAGGTGGGAAGTGTAGGATGCAGGTTAGATTGCTCAGTCTGCGGGCTGTTGAGGGGCCGGAGAGGCATTTCAGGCAGGCTAGTAAAAGAATGAGCAGAACACCCGACCTCTATGTCTCCCACCCCTGGCCCAGAGAGCCTCCTGTGCTTGTTACCATTCCAGAAAAGCTCTCAAGTACACAGATGCATCTTGAACAGACACAGTTATAAATAAAGTGACAGATACCATAGCAACAGAGAAAGCAAAATGAAATACATCATCTTATTGTAAAGGGCAAAACCCTTGCTATATATACAACAAGTGAACATCTCCTTTTCCTTCCCAGCACTTCCCCGCACAAATATTCCAGACTTCACAGGCAACAGGCCTGCTTCTCAGCCGGAGCAATTCTGATGCGCAATTTACCCATGTCTTTGTACATGTCTATTTGTGTGCTCAAGTGTTTAGTTATATAGAAGTGCCTATAGCTCTGTATATAGAGATATGTGTTAGATTATAGATGCACATATTGTATCTCTGTGAAATACTGAGATATACGAGTGTAGGCTCTGTGGCAGATACATTTTCCAAAGATGGCAGTAGCAATATCTCACATCCCATTTGTTTGTCTACAATGAAACTTTGACGCTCCTCTTCTGACCCAGGAGGGTCTGTGTCCCCTCCCCTTGAATCAGAAAGGGCTTATCTGAGCTTCTCCCAGTAGAGTCCATGAGAGTGAAGATGTGTGAGTTTTGTGGATAGATGGGGAAAGACCGAGCAGCTTGCTTCTGGGGGAAGCCAGTGCCCATGGGAAAAGTCCAATTACCCTGAGAGCATCATGTCGGAAAGGCCGTGTATTGATGCTTCAACTAAGAGTCATGGCCGAGCCGAGCCACACACCAAGACCAAACATATGAGGGAATCTCTTCTGGATGCTCCAAAGCACCGCATCCACCAGCCAGCCGAGCACCGAGAGTGACCCCAGGCGATGCCATGGAGAAGAAAGAAACAGCCCAGCCCTGCCCGAATTTGGGACCCACTGAATTTGTGAGACATCATAAAATGGTTCTTATTAAAGCCACTACATTTGGATTTAGTTACTTACACCACATGGGATAACCAGAAAGGCTCCCACATCAATATCAAGATTGCCACCATTGACTGAGTGCCCAGCCTATGGCACGCTCTACGCTGAGACTTGACATTCACCATCTCATTTCATCTTCAAGCCAACGTCGTAAAATAATAATCGTAATCTCCACTTTCCAGATGAGGACGCAGAGGCCTAGGGGACCTCTCCAAGGTTTCAGACAGGAGCCTCACTCCTGACTGCCGACTAGACTGTCTCGCTGCAGAGATCTGATTGCAATATCATTTCAGCTTTTTCCTGTACAGACTCGCCCACACTTAAAAAAATAATTTCTGTTTCAGAGAAGTATGTTTCTATTATGCATACTCTTGTGTAACTTGCCATTTTCATGGTAACATATTTCAGTTAACTTATTTCTGAGTCAATACATACAGGTCTATATTACCATAGTCAATGGCTACAGCCCAATGCTTCAGAGGATTTACTAATACGTGTAATGCATCTCTTAGAGATGGATACCTATGTTTTAAAAATTCTTTTCATACTGTTACAAATGATGCTTTGGAGAATGGTTTTGTACAAATATCTTTGTGCCCTGGTATCATTATTTTCCTAGAACGGATTCCTACACATCAATGGATTGAGCTTCGTAGAGATCGTGTCTAAATTTCTATTCTTGTGTATCTGAGCTCCTACTTATCCAGGCTCTTAACAACACAGAGCCTCTCCATTGTTTTTAATTTCTGCCATCAGCATACATCCGGTGGTGGTTGAAAAGTCTTGTGGGAGCTGGTTTGAGACCTCATCCTTCCCTCTTCTCAGGATTAGAACTCACATTTCAGGCAAGACTTAAAGGAGATGAGGTAATGGTCTGCACTCTATATCAGACTAAGCTAGGGTTGAACCCCAGCCCAACCACCTGCTGTTATTGTAGTCCTGAACAAATCATTCCACCTTCCGGAGCCTGTTTCCTTATCTGTAAAATGGGGATAAAAATAGAATCTCCTCAGAGGATTTGTGTAAGGATCTTTAGGTTGGTGCCCAAAAAACATGCAGCCTTATATCAGACACAAAGATAAATTACCACACATTATGCTGTGTCAGAGAAATGTCTTCAGCCTATCAAAACATAGGGCTTCTGAAGTTCCAGGAAAAGAAAAGCAGTCTCTGGTTTGGAAGCAAGTGGGTCAATAAGCATCTCTGGAGTTAACTCTCCCTGTCATCCTCTATAACTTTGGACGCTGTCCCGATACTGACCAAAAGTCCAAGGAGGCAGTAACCCCTCGTACCTTGTCCACTTGTGATAGTTTGCAAATTGGAAAACTACAAAATTATATGAGTTTTATTACAACAATGCAGGGGTTGGAGGATGGGCATCTTCCGTATGAGCAAAACTGCCTCCTCCATCTCTCTTTGTTGTTTTTTTTTTATTTTTTTAATGTTTTATTTATTTTTGAGAAAGAGAGAGAAACAGTGTGAGCAGGGGAGTGTCAGAGAGAGAAGGGGACACAGAATCTGAAGCAGGCTCCAAGCTCTGAGCTGTCAGCACAGAGCCCGACACAGGGCTCGAACCCATGACCCGAGAGATCATGACCTGAGCCGAAGTTGGACACTTAGCCAATTGAGCCACCCAGGCGCCCCTCATTCATCTCTCTTTGAATGGAACTTAAGCATTTCAGGTAAGTGTCCCTTCCTCTCCTGGGCAACCACATGGAGGAGCTGGGAGTGGAAGCTTGAGTTGATGGGGAAAAGCCTCTCCCTTGACACTCCTGGTGGCTTTATGCCCTTCTCGTTTATTAGGGTGCTCAGCCAGGGGTGCAGCTCACATTCAGAGGAGAGATTGGAATCCACTGCCCTCACCTTCGTAAGCCCCCTCCACAGACTTGCCCCGTTTTCTTCCTCCTGGGACTGCCCTTGACTGTTCAACTTTTGCCAAAAAAAAGACCCAAAATGTGGTTCCCTCAATTCTAGGCTACATAATCACAGCTTATTGCCACTTACACCCAGTGTGTTGCCCAATGGAAACACCCAGAGGTCTCACATTCAGTGCTCATGTAAGGATCCTCTAAGGAAGGTGACTTGGACATTGGAATCCTGAGGCCAGACTGCCTGGACTTGCTCTGCAAGGCCTTTCATAGACCGATTACAGTCTCTTGAAGACTGTCAAACTAATTCAAACCCAAGGATCCTCCTAAATATGTCTTCCCATTTAAGGAGTCTAAAGAGTTAACAAAATAATAATATCAGTGCCAGGCTTTCTCGACCATTGTCCAGACAACCACTCTAGAAACCTCCATCCCCTGTACTAGTTAGCTGCTGCAAAATGACCTTCCCAGGACCCGGTTCCTAATCCAGACCAATGTCACTGTCATCAAAGATGAGGAGAGTCTCAGGGACACCTCAGGGCATGGAGAGAAATGCTTGGTTTCTGGACACCAGCTAGTCAAAGGCAGTTGTCCAGATTTCTCTGCTGTCAGTGAAGCGCTTTCACAACATCAGGAGGTGAATTTTGATGCCTCGTTAACTGTATCCCCTTATACACATGGCTTTCTCTCTCAGGAGATGCCATGGAGCTCTTTTTTCATCTCCTTGTAAAGTTGAGACATTGCAGCGGTGACCTTATGTTGTACTTTTATTATTTTTATTTTTTGCAGATGACCCCCCTCCAAGACTCTCCTCTTCCTCGGGCTGCATTCAGACCCTCTTGAAGTCCACTCCCCCTGTTGCTGTTGGGGTGATCCTGGCTCCCCTCGCCGAGAAGAGTGTGACCTCTGTCCGCTGCCACATGCCCAAGCTTTAGTGGCCGCTGCCCTGTCCTCCAGCTACGGGATCATTTTTGTCTGTGACACTGGCCTTTGTTGCAGCTGGAGAAGCATCCTTGAAAGATTCCCAAGGCGAAGATGCAGTCGAGGCCTCTGAAGTTCCGACCCCGCAGGCCTCCTGAGTTCTGAGCACGTTGGCTTGGCCTTACCCCCAGGGCTTTTCTTTCCCTGGTTTTGCAGTTATTCAGCCCTGGGTAATTAGTACAACTTCGGTAGCAACTAAATAGGTCCCTCTGTCATACATTTCCTTGCAGTCACAGCACAGGCCCCCAATGGTCCCCTTCCCTTTTGTTTCGAAACTCATTTCAAAATCACTTAGCTGACTCTTTAACATAACATTTTAACTTGTTTCTTAAATAGTCTCCTTTCCTTTTTCCCCTTGGCTCAGTTCCTTCTTTCTTTTTTCATTTGCTCTCTTACTGACAAGGGAATGCGTTTCTTTAACACCGCCTAGATTGTATCATGTGAGTATAGCACAGCAAAAGGGATGATATCAAGAAGACCTGAACCTTCTAGAAACATCCATCATTAAAGCAAATCTTGACTACCTATGTTCCTCTCAGCTGTACATTCCCCTCTGGGGATGATTCCTCCATGGGGCCAATCTCTAGCTCAAGCCTTGACTTCATCTCTTATTACTCCCCTATTGCCCTGTTTTCCTTGGGTCCCAATTCCATAAATTATTGGAGTGTGTCTGCTCAGAGCACATGTTTCTACATTGCTTCCCCTGGAGCTTACATAATACCACCAACTTTCTCAGGTGACCCCTTTCATATCTGTCTAGATGTGCCTGACCATTTGGCCTGGCTGTCCTTGAGTTCAAGAAGGGGGTGTCCGGTTTTTCCAATTATGGTGTCCACCTGTGGCTCTGAAATCGAGCTTCTACATGTTTCCTGAGCCTGGAGACTTCATCCTAATCTGCTCTCTCAGTTCTTGTCTCTTTCTTGCTACATTAGACTTATTTGGCTCCCACCATTTTGTTATGATCCAGCCGCAGCTAAAACACTTCTTTCCTGTTGGCTCCATCGCCAAGGATGGTTGGGTGTAGGTATATCTTTGCTTCCTTTTCGTGCCTGCCAAACACGTCCTCTGAGATCTCACTTACCTTCTTGGATGTCTGGACTGGACCCAGATCTCAGCCCCGCTAAAGGAAACCAGCCTTCTCCCTGGGCTCTGTCACCTTGACCCCATTCACTTTTCTTTCTTGCTTTGATAATATATCTGCAGCACATTTTCAACCAGTTTAATCGTTTTACAATTGTTGAGGTAAAACGTAACTTAGATATTAACCCTTTATCTGATAATTTTTACATATCTTTCTTGTCCATCCCATTTGTAAGACTTATTACATTATTTTCTATTTATTGAGGAGAGGTGGTGAGAGAGAATCCCAATTAGGCTCCACATTGTCAGGACAGAGCCCTATGTGGAGCTCAAACTTATGAATCATGAGATCGTGACCTGATCTGAAACCACGAGTCTGATGCTTAATGGACTAAGCCATCCAGGCAAACCCCCCCAAACTTATTACATTATTTTCTAATTCAACATGAGAAATTGACATGATCTTGTCATGTCACGTGGGGCCCTGCTACTTTCTTCGTTCCTGATGGCACCCACCACCTTGGAGTAGATAAAGCAGCAACCAAGTCCCTGAAATCTAAGGTCGTGGCCTGATCTAATGTATCAACATCAGGGAAAACCTGGTCCTCAGCACGAGTGGCTGATCCACGCATGCCTGGCACGCCCATTTTAAAGTCTAACCTTCATACATCGGTGTCTCTGAGCCCACATGGAACGTAGTCGTTTTTCAATTTTAAGTCCTGGCTTATAGTCCTCACTGAGAAACACAGTAAAAGAAGCCGAAAATTATTCCTCCCACTCACAACTAAAAAGTCCCTAAATTGAAACTCTGTCTGTTCTGTTCCTCAATCCTAAGACTCTTTTCTTCCTGTAAGCTGATGCTTGCCTTGGTGGCACTGGCTCCAGTCAAAATTGGCTGGCAAAGCCCAAAGCCGAGGCTGACTCGTGGTCCGGGTATGGTGTCCGTTAGCAGACATTGATGCAGCAATAGTAGAAAGGCTGCAAACCCCAGGTGAAATTCCCTCAGGACGAGAGCTTCCTGAAGCACCTTGGCTGTGCTGGAAGTAATGTCTGCGCCATTCTGGGCTCTGAACAAGTGCAATGCCCATCTCTGAAGGTTCCAGGCAAGCCCTTTAATATGTGGGATTTTTACAGTGGGCAATAAATAACAGCTATGTACCCTCAGAGTTGGAATAAATGGAGAAATGACACAAAGGAGTCAGAGAAATGGAAATAAAATATCAGCTCTCTAACTGAACTGGCTGGTCTGGAGGCTGTAGCTTCCGTGCACCACCACAGATTTGAGCCTCCCACCCACCCTCCTCCACCACACCAAAGGCAGCCAGCTGAGTCTTCAGGCCTCCCCGCTGCAGGGGCGGATGTGCCTGCTACTTCTCCGAATTTATCACATGGATAAGCAGAAGATGTGTGTCTCCTGAGGCTGCCAGGAGGCTCAGTGACATCTCCCCATGTCACTCATCAGATCACTGACTTCTCTTGAGTTCCCTTGGGGAGGTGCTTGGGGTTGGAAAAGGGTCAGAAAGATGCCTCGAGTAGAAACTCAAAGATCCGGAGGAAGTGTTCCAATGCCAGTCCTAAGGGACTGTTCTGTCTTCAGTGCTCTAGTTTACTCTTGGATAAAACACCAGTCCTGTACTCAGAGCTTGGCTGAGCCACAAGGAATGTTCCTGAAACCTCCAATAAATATTAAGGTGAACAATAGGCAAAGAAACTGCAAGAATGCAGGAGGTATATGAAAACCCTGACTCACATGCCTGCACTTTTCCTCAAGCCACCTCTGTCCTGTTGCATTCTGCTGGAGGGGTGCCCACACGCGAGCTCCAAAGACTTGGTCCATCTCCTTGGGAAAATCAAGATGGGAAAACCTGGGAGAGGAAGGGCATTCATCTAGGACAGGGTAAAAAGTGCAGCGCTCAGAACCAGGAAGAGCTCTAGTGGGGTCTCATTGGGATCGAATAGGGGTGGGGCAGGAGGGGGAGCAGGGTTTCAGGTTGATGACTCCAGTTTCTGCCAGAACAGAGGGCTTGTTTTCATTGGCCAGGATGGGCTTAAGAGTGGGTTTGTTGGACTTGTTTAAAAAACCTTTGTTTTACAGATGAGGACATGGAGACCCATGGAGGTAAAGGAAGTTGGCCAACATCCCACAGCTGCCCAACTAGTATTCGAACCCCTGTCTCCTGACTCCTAAGTTCTTGTTCTTTAATAACAAGAGGCATCTTTGGACCAAATTTGGCAAAGTCCCAATGATGTTTCCATATCTCTCTGTCACACAGAGAGGTGCCAGGGGCAGCCTAGGTCTCCTGAAATACTCCCTAATTGGCATGCAAATCTTCTCCCACCCCAACCCCGGGTGGCATTGCAAGTGCTTAAAGAATGCAGGCATATATACACAAATACTCCCCCATGTTTGAAGTAGGTAAGAATTCTTTGGGCATAAACTAAAAGGGAATAAACAAATATATGACATATCACATCATCAGTAATGGGAAGGCAAACTGAGTTGGATTGAAGAACAAAATCTTAGAACAGAAAGCAAAACCACTTGAAGAAAATGTTATAAAAACAGCATCCACCCACTGCTTGCTGCTTCCACTCTCCTTCCTTGTCAGCTCCGGCCAGCTGGTATCTCTCTCAGCTCCACCTGCCACAGCTTCAAGGCCTGCTTGCAGTTCTCTGTCAAATTGTCCTCTCGGTCCCTCAGCCCTGTGCCCGGGAGACTAAGTCCTCGAAGCTGCTCTTTTGTTGAGATTCATTTGACTGATCCTTCTTGTTATTCATGCCTTAAGTTTAAATATATTCTCTGAGTGGACATCACTGTCTGTCCAGAAACATTCTGTGACATAGTAGTCTACAGTTATTTGGGGGGAGGGGGGGCACATAGAAGAGGTGGCCATCCCCAGGGGTCAACATCATTGCCCTATGTCAGATAATTCTCCATCACTGACACTGTTGCTGAAATGGCTTGAGGGAGATGATCCCAACCATCTTCAAGGACATCCTTATGAGTGGTCCATGACCCATGATGCACTGACATAGACTTGCACTGGATGAACATCTGTGTTCATGAGTGTTAGTATATAGACAGAGGCTTCATGCAGTGTGCTCCAATTATAACCAGCCAGAGGCTCAGAAGACCTATTTACTTTTGACCCAAAGTTGAGAACGATAGATCAGATGTTTGATGGCTAGAGAAAAATTCTGAAAGACAGCATCAGACTGTATTGATGGACTCACACTTGCAGCATCCCATTTAATGGGGACAATAAGGATAATCCAGTGTGCTGAATGAATTCTCAAAAACCTGGTGGCACAGGTAAGAGACAGAGGAGATATGGTTTCATAGCAACTTATATGCAAAGTATTTTTAAACTTTTTAAATCATAGAGTTTGGAAAATTACTTTTCAAAAATTTTGCCAATGTACCTTTCCACCAGCTTCTGGACTTTTGACCTAGTGGAACATTCTAGAGCATTCTACTAGTAAATAATAATAGATTTTGACACAGACGTGTGTATATAAAAGTGTTAAATTAGTGCAGCATTAAAATAGTGAAAATGGAAATAGTCTTAATGTACAATAATAGAAGCATTCAATGGAATATTATGCATTCATTAAATGTAATATTGCAGAGTATATGTACTGACAGCATGATCTTTCCATTTACAATGCTGTCTCCTTATTCAAGGTGTGCCTCTAATGATAATATTTTAGGCTTGCTGGAAAAACTGCAGAGAAAATTAAGGGGGTAAATCATGTCAATCAATCACTCTCTCAATCTCTAAGGTTATCCTATGAAGTGTCCTACTGTTTCCCAAGGAGATGAGACAAGGGAAGGCACCAAGGAGAAAGCAGAATCTTGGATCAAAACCCAGCCACCTGGGTAGGGGACCACCTCTCATGAATGTTGGGCTGGCCGTGCCATTTCTGTGGTCAGTGACTCCTAGGGAGAAAGCTTCTCTGAAACATCATCTCCTTTAATATTTATTCCTCACATTCCTGCTATATGGAAATCAATTAAGAAACTGTCAGTTTTCCAGACACTGTTATTTGCAGCTTGCAGCTTGCATGGGTTAATTGGTGCACCTGTCACGTTCCCTGTACCCATTCACAACACCACTGCAGACCAGCTTCCCCATACTCCTGTTGATCTCTCCTCTGGTCATCTGCAGACCCACCTATGGGAAGGGAGGTTAGGATGATAAATTCCCATTGCATCATCTGCTTCAATTTCTGTGCATCTAAGGTAAATGGAGTCCAAGAAGGCATCAAGCCTCTATTGACCAAACACCAGCACATTCCTGGAACAGAGTCAGCTAAGACATGCATTCAATCCTAGGACCAAGCTTACAGTCAAAAGAAATCAAAATATTCTCCAGGGGAAGAGGAGAGCTTTGGAGTCATATGCTTTGAGGGTAGCTAAGGGACAACGGAGGAATGGTTAAGAGCAGAGGCTTGGGGTCAGGCTAGAACTTGTTTGAATCCAATCTCTACCACTCATCCACCATGGAGCCTTAGATGCGAACTGCGCCAGCAGCAGACAAACCCCAAATACAAATATGTGAGAGATGGGGTCGGCAAATTGAGAGTCCAGTAGGAAAATCCCTATTTTGGTAATGGGGAACCTCAAGTCTCCCATAGCAAACCATCACTCACTGGTGAGTACCATTCTGCTGTCCTTTGGCTATGGAGCTATTTCCACTGAAATGTCCAACTTATCTCATCCCTCCATGGAATATCACTGTTCTGCATCATGTTTTGGTCCGTCTCCACTATCACATGTACCTGTTTTGTGCTCCATTTCCTAAAAGCCTCAATTACTGGTAAAAACTAAGAAACCATTAATTTCTTATTCATTCAACCCACAAACACTTAACTGAATACCTTCTATGTCCTAGGCACTGGGCTCAGTGCTGGAGGCATAAGATTAATCAGACATGGCCCCTTTCCTGTATAGTCTGACTGCTCTGTAAACAAAAAGGTACAAGGTGTGTGTATGTGGACAGGCAGATGGGGCATAAAGAAGTCGGGGAGGGGAAGGTTGTCAGGAGGGGCATCAGTTAGGAAGGGAAGCATGAGCACATCTTTCTCCCCAGCAGATCTTAAACTCTGAGGAGGAAATACCCATGTTTGTCTTGTTCAACACTGTGTCCCTGGTGCCTGGGATAAGACTTGACATACAGTAGATTGTTGGTAAATATTTATTTACCGAATACATGAAGTGTTTCCAAGACTGGACAGAGAAGGAAGAAAAGGCAGGAGTCGTTTAAGGAAGAAAGAGCTATATTTTCAAAAGCATAAGGAGGCATTGGAGTATTTGGGAATCTTTGAGGAGTTTAAGGTAACCTGTCAATGAGGTATGAGGTGGGTAGGAAATGGTGAACAGTAAAGCTGAGGAGGTAACCATAATTTCTGTGCTATGGTGAAGTGATTAGGTTTTTGCCCTGAGGACAATGGTATCTACAGGAAAAATTTGACTAAGGAAGAGAAATGATCAGTTCTTCATTTTAAAAAGAGGCATAGAGATCACGAGATGCCTTTTGGGTTGAAAGACAGGAAGCCATTTGGGGAAGCCCTAGTGATAGGGATTAGATTGGATGGAGGTGGGATTTGAGCAAGGAGAAAGGTTGATTGGACATTCTCCCTCGTGTGGGATCAAGAGAACCTCAGGAGCCAGTGGTCATTCTGGACAGTTGGTGAATATCTGCTGTGGTGCTGAGGATAGAATGCTGGGCAGACAGACAAGGCTCCTCTTCTTGGGGAGAGAACTGCCTGGTCCAGACTCTGGGTGGCACAGCATGGGTGCCTGGTAAATTCTACATCAAGGGAGACACAGGAAGAATGAGAGCAACAAGGAGGGACACCCAACTCAGTCTCTGTGGGATGGAATTTCTTCAGGAAACTCAACTACGCCATCAGCCTGAAAGATGGGAAAATGCCTGGGAAGAGAGGTGTTGAGAGAAAGGAAGATGCAGGCGTGCCCACAGCCACAGAGGCGAGAAAGAGCAGGGAGTGTTTGAGAACCTGAAAAAAGTTGGCTGTGTTGAGTGTAAGGGGGAGCCAGTGGGAGCCCTGGGACACATGGGGATGGTTCCTGAAGGGCCTTCCTTGAAGGGAGGTTAAGAAGCATGGGCTTTGTCCCGAGCTCAATGGGAAGCCATTGAAATGCCTTGAAGAAAAGGGTGACAGGATCAGATTTGTATTCCAGATCCATCGGTTTGCTGCTGTGAAAAGGCTGTGTTGGGAAGTCTTGAGACTGAGCTGGTGGCTAGACAGTGCTCTGGGTGACAGAAGCAGAGGTCTGGATTAGGTTTATGGTCCAGAGAACGCACAGAAGTGGACACACACTTCGGCAGCTTCAATAGGTGCTGGCAGTCAATACGCTATGGGGGAAAGGGAAAGAAAGCCACATTTGAAGGCCAGGCTTTGAGGGGAAATAACTGGATAATGAATACTGGTGACTTCTTCTGAGCTGGGGTACAATGAAGGAAGTTCAAGTTCAGTTGAGTGTGAATGTGAGTGTGTACATGTATGTGAGTATGTGAGCGTGTACACATGGGTACGTATGCAACAGGAGCGCCACAATGTTTAGCTGAGGACAATTTGAATCTGAAGCCATCAGGTAGCCTGAATCAGGAGCATCAGCCCAGACTGGAGACCTAGCTTTGTGACCCCGTGGGACAGAGACATGGGTGGGTCCATGACAGGGGAAGACCCGCTGGAGCAGAATGAGAACAAAGAACGAGGAACAGGAGAAAGATAGGGATGGAGGAGTTGATTCGTGACAAAACCCATGAAGAATCTGGAATTCCTGTCCTATGACATTTCCCTCGATTACATCTGTGATAGCATCCTTGGAAGAGCCTGAGCATCTGTGATCTTCAACCTTGATAACTGGGGTGGGCTTGGGGGGACCGGAGTATGAGCAGAGGGTGCAAACTGGTGAGAAGAGTTATTTTTTTACAATGCTCCAAGGGATGAAATTCAGAGGTTTGTGTCGCTTTTTCAAAGCATAGCAGCAATTACTGCCAGTTCCAGGGGTCACACTGAAGGCTCAGAAACTCCAGTTCAGGGTATCTTCTGGTCCCCCTCCCCCAGAGATTGAAGGCTGGGGGTGGGTGTGCAGGGAGGAAAGACTCAAAGGAAACATTCATGCACATGGCACCAGACTGGAGGTCTGGATAAAGAAAGTTCTTTGAGAAAAGTTTGCATCTTGGCTCCACGTCTTACTTTTTTTCAGTATGACTCAATTTTGGTGAGAAATAAGCATTTTGGCTGTTCTTCAAGAACAGAGCCTGTTGTCGATGAGAACTTGGGACAGCGTGCTCTCCTTCTCTCTGAAGACCCGCTGTCCTCTCTCCCCAAATCCGTCTGCTCTGGCTCAGGAAGGAACACTGAGCCCAACACATATGTGTCAGATATGCGCCACTGTGTCTGCCACAGCCAACCATCTGTGGGACGCCGGGTCTGCCAGCTTGTCACCAGCAGGGAAATCCATTTCACATCCTCTCCCACTTACCAGTTGTACGTTCTCTTTGTTCTGATAAAGCTTTCAGGGGGCACGGAGGGGAGATTATGACCAAGCTAACCATATCTGTAAGGTTAGGGTTAAAAATTCTTATTTCACATATTATTCCCTTTGTGTGGCAGTTGAATATTTACTAAGGACAAAGCCTGCCGGTCAGGGGTGAAAAGAAATTTTGTCAGGCAGGGCTTTCACCCTGGGAGTTTTACAATGAACGATGTCTGATGTTGGAGATTCCGGTCTAATTGGTAGACAGCATGGCCTGGGCATCAGGATTTTTCAAGTGCCCCTAGGTGATTTTAATGTGCAATAAAGTTGGAAAAGCCACTGGTTCGGAAAAGTGCTTCTCACAGTTAAATTTGCATAAGGATTTCCTGGGCATCTTGTTGAAATGAAGATTCTGATCCAGAAGCCCTGGGCCAGCCTGAGATTCCTAATTTCTACTAAGCTCCTAGGTGATGCCGCTGCACTTGGTCTGTAGGCCACACTTTGAGGTGGAAGCCTCCAGACTAGAATGTCCTTCAGCATGGAATATAGTCCCCATCCTTGTATGCTCAGAGAACAAATTCAAGACTCCACTTAAGTGTCCCCTGCATCTCAAAGACCTTCTTAACTTTGTATGCCATTTTCTTTCCCTCCATAGATGTGAGCACTCCTTTCAATGTGCCCTTACTTGAGTGGCACAGCCCCTGGTCCTCTCTCTTCCCTGACACTGAGCGTCTTGAGACCCAGATGAGCTCTTGCTGCCTTCTGCATCTCCTAGGTAGTCAATGCCAATAACTATTTACTGAATGAATGGGTATGACTCACGTGCTTGACTTACCAGGCCTTATCTGTCTTTATACCTGTTATTTGTTTATTTATCTTTCTCTTCACTGCTCTACTCACATGACCTGACACATGATATATGCTCAATCAACATTTTTGTTCAATGAATAAGTAAGTGTTAGACAAGGCACCGTATCCAATGGAAGGCAATGTCTAACCACAGATGGTCAGGCACTTGTCATTTACTGGGCTGGCGGAGATGGGAGAGTGTAGTAGTGTTGGGAAGTCAGCCAATGTGGAAAACTTTAGCCCCTCTGTGCATTTTGAGAGCTGTCCACATAGTTGACACTCAATATACCTTAAAAATCACTCTTGAGGCACCTGGGTGGCTCAGTTGGTTAAGTGTCTGAGTCTTGGTTTTGGCTCAGGTCGTGATCTCAAAGTTCATGAAATTGAGCGCCACATTGGCATTTTCTCTGCCCCTCCCCTGCTTGCGCTGTCTCTATCTCTCTCAAAATAAATAAATAATCATTTTTTAAATCACTCTAGTGAACTTCTAGTAAGTTTTCTCTGCTTCAGAATAAGCCTTCAATGCTTTTTAAACCTTGAGTTCAACATACGTACACTACTACGCCCATTACGCATTCATCTATCATCCACTCACCCTTCCACACACCCATATGAATATTTTGGCAAATGCTCAACCATTAAATTTTTTATGAGGCAAGGGAGTCCGCTAATATTCTTTGTTCAATAGTGAAACATAACAGATGTATAAAAGAAATATCTCTCTCTTGGCTGAGTGAAAAATAAAAGTTCCAAGATCAATCAGCAAAACATGCACTAGAGGTCAAAGATACAGAAACTATTCCATTTTTGCCTATACTTTCCCATTAGCCTTAGCATAGACATGCATTTCCTTCTTTGTCGTTACGAACCAGAGTACTCAGAAATGAAATGCCTTACTCGTGACAGTACTCATGTTGGAGTTTCCCTGGGCGGGGTGGGAGGGGTAGGAATCAGAGAAAGGAAAGAGTATTAACTCCCCCAGGGCAGACCCAAGGTAGGGCCCTGCTGAGATGCTGACTAGATGGTTCTACAGAGACCCACCAAAAATAGGATGGGAGGTAATAGAGATGGACAAGGCTTAGCCAGACAATCATTCTGTATTGCTCACTGGCCCAAAATTGTTCCCTGAGATGTGCTTTCCAGCTATTTGTACAGATTTCTATGATCTTAACAGATTGCTCCCGGGTAGAAAATAGCTTGACTTCCCCAAGCCCTGACAACCCTTAATTCGTCCTCGTTAATTCTTTTGTAGCCTGTGTGGATTCCAGAGGGAAACACACTTATCCGGCTGTCTGGCTGGGTGGCTGATTTTCTCAGCATTGCCCCAGATGCTGTACTCAGGGAATCTTAATGCACAGCATGGGTGGAGGCAGAGACATTCGCTTCTCAATGGTGCTCAGCCTTTGGAAAACAGCAAAGCCATGCTGACAATGTCTCCAAGGAATGGCCAGCCCACATAGTTTCACCCTCAGAAGCCCATGGATGAGGAATTGTGAAGGCAGAAGTGAGCCTTGCGGGGCTAGAGGATTTTGCACTTCCCGCGGTTGTGAGGCCGGTGCTGCCCCTACCTCCATTTCTCCCCTCTCCCACCATCCACGGATGTCTTTATATACTTCCCAACAGTCCTGACAATCTGTATTTTAAGGAGTTGTGTGCTTGATCATTTTGGCTGCCAAGACAGACAAACTGAAAACCTACCCTTACTCTCTCGTTAACCAGTGGCCAAGCTTGGCTAAGCCCCTTCACCCCTCTGTCCTGCTCTCGGCTCATCTCCCCCAGGAGAAGGGATGTAGAAGAGAGAGAGGAGGGACACAAAATAGTGACTACAAGCACAGACTGCATTCATTCATGCCAGCCCGACTTCTTAACAGAGGAGGTGAATTCCGGGAGTTTCCCACCCTCATTTTTCCCATCTGTACAATGAGATTCTCCAAAGGAGCTGCTTCGTAAGGTATTAAATGCATCAATACATGTAAAGTGCTTAGAACAATGCTTGGTGCGTGGTAAGCGCGATGCAAACATTTGTTATTTTTAAGAACAGAGGATCCCTATTTAAGTAAGTTTCCTCCTAGATTTAAAGAATGAGTCCTCACCTTGGTGAATATTTTTGGCTGCCCACTAACAGTGTTCATGTCCCTATTTTCCCTTTCCCAAAAGCCCCTAAATATCCTTTGGAGAAACACCCTCAAGCTCTCCCCCTGTGTGACCGTGGAGTACTGTCATATACCACATGGGCTCTTCTCCAATGGCAGGACAATAGTTCATTCAGTGAGTCTGTTTAGAATAAATTTAAAACTATATATTTAGCCAAAGCATTCTGAGTAAACTTGAAAAAAATCCCCCTCCCAACTTTTGTCAGGGTCTTTCTAACGCACTTTCCAAGATGTGCCACATCAGAAAAGATCCTTCTGTGGCTGCCAGCAGCCTTACTCCGTTATGCTTTCAAAAAAACACGTGAGACCAAAATCTGGACACACGAGATTTCTGGAGGCTGTAATGATATTCTCTTTCATTCATAAAGCAACTTACAAAGGGACTCCATATTCATTCACTGATTTTGTTCTTACTATAACATTCAGGGGTCCTATTTTTAGGAGAAAATAGTGAGCATCTGGACGATAACCCGAGATTCTCAGAAGCCTCGTGGCCCATCTCGCAGGAGGGCAGTGTGTGGCCAGAATTCGCAGTTGTGCCTCTGAGTCAGCAGAGTTCCCTCTCCTTTTTGTTCAAGCACTTTCTTCTTCAGGTTTCCAGGAAACTCACACTCTTCTGGTTCTCTTCCTCCTCACGACCACTCCCTCTCCAGCCCTTTCCTCAATCCTGTCCCTTTTTTCAATCTCTGACGTTGAAAGCCAAGGACTCAGTTGTTCCTCTTCTCTGTGTGTTCTGTCTCATTAGATGAACCCATTTAGTTCCCAGCTTTGCATGCTGTCTACTTGCTGGCAGATGTCTTTAATGTCCGGAGTCTCACTAGAATGTAAATTTCAAGACAGAAGGGACTTTGGTCATTCAATTCAAGTCTGTATCTGCAGAGTCTGAAACAGTACCTGGATTTCATTTCCTTTGGTTATATGCCCAGAAGTGAGATCATGAGATTTCTGGGTCATATACTTCTTTTCACTTTTTGAGGAATCCCTATACTGTTTCCCATATGGCTACCCCAATTTACATTCCCACGAGTAGTGCACAAGGGTTCCTTCCTTTTCTCCACATCCTCACCAACACTTCTCTTTTGTCTTTTTGGCAACAGCCATGTAAACATATAAAAAATATATTTGACATACAATGAAATATTATTTATCCTTAAAAAATAAAACCCTGACACGTCCAACAACACGGATGAACCTAAAGAACATTGTAGTGGGTGAAATAAGCCAGACAAAGAAGGATAAATCCCACATTATCTCTCTTATATGTAGCATCTCCAATATAGAACTCAAAGCAGAGGGTTGAATAGTAATTTCTGGAGGGTAGAAGAAATGGGGAGATAGATGTTGACCAAAGGAATTCAATAAATGTGGGACAAATGAATGAACGCATGGTTCCAAATACAAAATGCTTGTTCCAAAACACTTTGTTTCTGAGATGGGCAGTGCAGAACAAGGCTTCTCAAGCACAGCATGGTTTCCATTTGAAGCTGGATAGTTCTCTGTCTGAGGTGAGCTGTCCTGTGCACTACAGGATGTTTAGCAGCATCCCCAGCTCCTTCCTGCTAGATGCCAGTAGAAACCCCCAAATGTGACAACAAAACATCTCACCAATCATTGCAGAATAGCTCTGGGTGTGCAAAATTACCCCTGACTGAGAACCACAAAGGATAGTGCAGAGAACTTTTACTGTCAGCCAAAGATCAGGGTTCCAGTGGCAGCTCTGTGATGTGTTATTTTCATCTCTAAGCCTCGGTCTCCTCATCTCTAACTGAGGGGCTAGAATGCCTACCCCATAATGTAGTTGTGCAGATCACATGCTTAGTGTATCCTGAGATAACCAGTGTGGCGTCATTTCCCTCTTGGCTCCAGGATCGACCTGCCTTGTGCATCAAGTTCTCATTCCTCAGTTTGAACCCCATCTGCTCCCTTGATTTTGTCTCATTGTTCTCACCTGTTTTCAAGGACTTGGCTCCTCCCTCTTGGTCTATCTCCAGTGCCTGGGGTCTTTCTATCTGTCTTTTGAGCTTCCTCCTTCAGTCATCCCTCCAGGCCCTGGGTTTATCTCCACTCTGTGTCCCACATATGGTTCTAGAAGGGCAGCTCCATCTAAACTGTTTTCTCCCCAGTTTTGTCCACATTTGAGCCTCTCTGGTCCCATTGCTCTTTCAGCCACCTGCCTCAAACCAAAGGTACTCCTACATGCTCAGCTCACACTGCACCCACAGCTGTGCGGATGGGAAGCAACCCGCATACCTGGGCTTACTTCCGTCATCTCCAAATACACATGAAGATGATGACCTTCTGGGCTCCAGATTTCTCATCTTAGAAATTAGAGATCTGTTCTCAGTTAGCTGGAGTTGCCTTTTCTACTGGCCATGAGGTAAATATCTACCTTCCTTCCCAGAATCCATGGAATTTTAAGTGTCCTTTCGATTTCAATATTGTATGGCCAGGTTTCGAACATAGGAATGAGAGAACAATTAAGGGTTAAGAAGGTTGAGTTAAGGTCTAAGACCAGTTAAGGGTTAAAATTGAGACCTTCTCAGTCATAATGATGGCTGCCTCCTCTGTCCCCATCAGGTTGCTTCCTTTTTTATAAAAAAAATTGTTTTTACATTTATTTATTTTTCAGAGATAGAGTGAGATGGTGTGTGAGTGGGGGAGGGGCAGAGAAAGAAGGAGACACAGAATCCAAAGCTCTGAGCTGTCAGCACAAAATCCAATGCAGGGCTCAAACCCGCAAACTGTGAGATCATGATCTGAGCTGAAATCGGACACTCAACTGACTGAGCCACCCAGGTGCCCCTGGTTGCTTTCTGATAATGGGCATGTAGTGAATAGGGTCCTGGTTTGGGGAAGGGCAGGCAGACTGTGGGGAATCTACTATGCCTGTCACTAGTCAGGTAGGTTAGTCAATCACTCTGAGCCCTTGACTCTCTTTTCTTCCTCACCAGAAGCAGCGTTTTTGAGAGCTATGTGTGTAATGTATGGAGAGCACCAGTAAACATCATCTGGCATAATACGGGCCTTTGTGAGATGCCATTTTCTCTTCCCTTTACCTTCCCAGCCCAGCGCCTCTAGTTAATCCTTCCACTACCTAGCATAAAACTGTCAACTCCTTTTGGGCAAGGATCCTGTTTTATTAATCTTTACATTTCCCCACCCTCTACTCTAGCATATTGCTTTTGCATAGTGATGATTCAATTAAGTGTCTATTGGATTAAATGGACTTGAAATTTGACACACTGTAGAACAAGACATAAAAATAAATCATATTAAAATATAGTTGAAAATAATGAAAAAATATCAATACAGAAGTACTAGAATGATAAAGAGAAATTGGCCTGGGAGTTCAATACATGGTGTTTGTCAACGGCTCTGCATGGGTGAGTGGTGATGAGGAGCAAGGACTTTGCAGCCAGGCAGCTGGGTCTGGCGTCAGATGGGTCCAGTGTCTAGTAGAGTGTCTGCCACACAATAAAAGTTCACATAATAACCACTTAATGCACCTTGATTAATGTTTTAATGTATTTGAATCCTAATTGTATCACTTCCAAACAATGGCTTTACTTCTCTGAGACTAAGATTTATTAATCCGTAAAATGGGAATAATAATGAGGGTGAAATAAATTAATGTGAGTGAGGAAAGTGACCCAGTTCTTGGCACACAGTTTGTGTTACACCTCATAGATGTTACTGCTGCCGAGTTTTTCTTTTGGCACATTTGCGTTTTCAGTTTGCCACATCCCATGGCACATTGGGTAGCTTTCAGGGCACCGAAGCCAGAGAAAACAGTGGTCATTGTGGGATCAACAGTGGGGCACAAATCAGCCCAGCTCTAAAGCCTACAAGCTGTGTGACACTGAGCAATTCACCTTACCTTTCTGATCCTTCGTGTCTGTGTGTGTATGGAGTGTTAGGATGTAGGATCTTTTCCGTTTCTGAAAAGTCTCTCCATAGGACTAATTGACCTTGAAAGGTCCCTCCATTCTTACAAGTGAATGGGTAGAAGACAAGTCCATAGTTCTCTAAATATTGACCAGTGAAATTTACATGTGTTTGGAAAGTGAAGGTGGCAGGGGGAAGGGAGTGATCATGGTAGGGAGGGGCAGAAACACCATCTACCAAACCAACAATCCGGGAGTCAGTCTTCACACAATTTATATATCCCATCCCCCAAATCCCTGTCAGAACTGTGCTCTTAGCTCTGCTTTCCCAATAAGAATGGGATTGCATGGCATCCCAGAAGGGAATCCTTTGGTGCTTCTGTGCTGGCCCTTCATCAACAGCTGCCTGGATCATACACTCAGATGGGGTGACTGGTGTATGGGCCTCTAGTCCAGCCTCTGTGATGCTGAAAATCAGATCATTTTATTTCCCTGAAGGAGCCCAGACTGGCCCTGAGGGAAAAGTTGAACTTAGCACGGCTTCCAAGGCCCTGCGTGCTCTGCCTCACCCACCACCTGCCCAACTGCATCCTCAGCTGGTGCCCTTCTGGTGTGTTTGTGGAGCACCTTCTTTATCCCAGACACTCTGCTAAACTGCCTCTCCACAGTAAGATGTGTCCCTGCCCCTCACTTGCAATGTAGGAGGGCTAGACACACCATAATCAGCCACTCACACAGTCATCTGTCTGGCCAGCAATCCATGAACTATCTCTCCTCCTCCTCCTCATCTGCCTCTTAACAATAGTTAATATTACTTAATCACTAATGATTGCAAAAGTGAACTATTGGGATGCCATCAAGATAAAAAGCTTCTGCACAGTGAAAAGAAACAATCAACAAAACTAAAAGGCAACCAACGGAATGGGAGAAGACATTTGCAGATGACATCGCAGATAAAGGGTTAGTATCCAAAAACTATGAAGAGCTTATCAAACCCGACACCCAAAAAGCAAATCATCCAGTGAAGAAATGGGCAAAGGACATGAACGACACTTTTCCAAAGAAGACATCCAGATGGCTAACAGACACATGAAAAGATGCTCAACATCACTCAATATCAGGGAAATACAAATCAAAACCACAATAAGATACCACCTCACACCTGTCAGAATGACTAAAATGAACAACTCAGGAAACAGCAATGTGGGCGAGGATGCGGAGAAAGGGGAGCCCTTTTGCACTGCTGATGGTCATGCCAACTGGAGCAACCATTCTGGAAAACAGTATGGAGGTTCCTCAAAACATTAAAAATAGAACTACTCTACAACCTGGCAATGGCACTACTAGGTATTTATCTAAAGGATATAAAAATGCTGATTTGAAGGGGTGTATGCACCCCAATGTTTATAGCAGCACTATCAACAATAGGCAAATAGCCCAAATGTCCATCGACTGACGACTGGATAAAGAAGATGTGGTTTATATATACAATGGAATATTACTTGGAAATCAAAAGAATGAAATTGTTGCCATTGGCAACAATGTGGATGGAACTAGAATGTATGATGCTAAGTGAAATAAGTCAGTCAGAGAAAGAAAAATATATGATTTCACTCATGTGGAACTTAAGAAACAAAACAGATGAACATAGGTGACAGGAAGGAAAAATAAGATAAAAACAGAGAAAGAGACAAATCATAGGAGACTCTTAAATACAGAGAACAGAGTGTTGCTGGAGGGCTGGAGGCGAGATCGGTGGGGGCTGGGCTAAATCGTGATAGGCATTAAGGAGGGCACTGTTGGGATGAGCACTGGGTGTTATATGTAAGAGATGAATCACTGGGTTCTACTCCTGAACTCATTATTGCACTATATGTTAACTAACTTGGATTTGAATTTTTGAAAAATGGAATAAAAAAATCACTGATGATAAAGGCACTATTCTTAACACTGTAAAAAATTTGTTTTTTTTACAAATATTTAAGCCTTCCCACAAGCCTATGACATAGGCATTTCTATTTTCACTTTCCAGATCAGAAGGCTGCCTCACAGAGAGTTTAAATGACCTGCCCAAGATCACTCAGCTAGGAAGTGGCAGGGTCAGGATTTGTGCACAGGAAGTGAGCCTGAATTCTTAACCACTGTATGCTACTACTGCTCCAGGGCGTGGTTACAATTGGTGATAGGGTCCCTAATGGAAAGGCTTGAGCCACTGTCAGCATGCAACTGGTGATGGGGCTTGGAGAAGCTGTCCTGAGGAGGTGGTATGGGAGCGTTGATCTTTTCACCAATGGCCCACTCCCTCCCATGCAGTGTCCACACCAGCCCCTCCAGGGATGAACGCCTCCTGCTCCTTGCTCCCATCGTTCTGGATGCCATTTCCTCTGCGTAGAAGGCCTGCCTCTCTTCATCAGGCTAACATCTGCTCATACTCTCATTTGCCAAGCAATTATAGGGCCGGCTATTGTGTCAGCCACTCTGGAGTCTTAGTCCACAGAGATAAACAGACTCGACCTCTACCCTCTGGTGCTCACCATCTGGAGATGAGATGGACGTGCAAATATGCACAGAAAGGGTGAGAGCCCTGGCATCATGGGGTGCACATGAAAAGGGTGCAAGGGAAGAGAAACGTAGCCTGCCTGTTTCAAAAAGCATTACCACCATCTTTCAGTATAAAAATACTCTATAGAGTATATATTTTTAGCCTAAGATCAGTTTCAGATCAGCAATCTGAAAACCTCTAGTTATTCTCCTCGGCACAATAACTTCTGAATTCCCATCTCTTCTGAACTTCCTCCTCTCTCACATGCCTCTTTCCCCTTCCCCCTTCCCTCTTTCCTTCCTAATCATCCCTCAGAGATGATATGTATGCCTCCCTACCTTTCTCCATCCAGGCACTATGCCCATTGCTCATCCTTCAAATCTCTGTCTGAGCCCTCCTCCAAAAGATCCTTCTTGAACTTTAAGATTCCTAAGAAAGTTGAGTAGGGTCCACTTCCTTCTGTTCTTACCGTCTCCCATGAGACCTGATTGAGACCACGGTGGGGAGGTGTGTTTTCTCTTCCCCTCCACACAGTGCACTCTCTGCATAGAGAGTTTGATGCAGTACCTACAAATAGGGGCTCAATATAGGTATTCAGTAACTATTCATCGTATGTATAAATAAATTTCATTCAGGAAGAAACTATGATAGATGCAATAGGAATTATGCAGACATAAAGGGCTTGATTATACAACTGAAGTTCTCTGGCAACCTGAGATTCTGTGAGATGTTCCAGGTTCCGTAAATTCTGTGGTTACTGATAGAGGACAGCGTGCATGTCTAATTCCTTTTGGCACAGCGTATCTGTTGTGATAGTGGGTATCTCTGCTAAATCCCTTTACTTAAGACTCATGTAGAATCTCTAATTTTGGCAAAGACTCTTTATGGCCCTGGTCTTCCAGAGTATTAAAATCTCAGATTTTTAGCTAAACACATGGCCATGCAGAGTAAAACCTGCATCTCTTAGCCTCTCTTTCAGTGAGATGTCGTTGTCCTTAAAAATAGGAGGCATTTCCCTTACTTACCTCTCCCCTACCTCAGTCTGGGTGGATATAATATCCACTCATCCATGTGGTGGAATTTCCACTCAGACAAGAGCCATTCCCAAGGGATGGTAGAGAAACAAGATAGGAGGTTGAGTCTTTGGGAGCTTGGAGTGGTTTCCTAACTTGAAATGCTCATCTCCAAACCTAAAAGAGAGAGAGAGAGACATAAGTGGATCTCCATCTTGTTGAAGACACTGATATTCTGGGCTTCTGCTACATGCAGCCATATTTGATCTTGACCAGTATACTGATCTTCCTTTTGTAGAGACACGGATTATCAGAGGTACATGGGACTCTAGACTTAACCTAATACAATGTTAAAATTTTTGGAGTTAAGAACATTTTTAAATTAGATGAAAGTAACTACTCTGAAATAAGATAAAATGCCTGTCCATAGCGGGCATGGCCCTTATGTCTAAACATTTGGTTGTAAACCCTCATTTTAACTACAGACAAGCTGTGCCTCAGACAGACTCCAAAATTGATAGAGAATCACGTGAGAAATTGGACGAGGTTCCAGGCTTTCTTGACCTTAAGCTGGTACTTTTTCCTCTAGGAGACACCCTCTGGCTTCCATGGGCAATGCTGTAGTGACAGTCATGGGGCATCAGAGATATTTTAGGTTTCTTGATAAATATTGATGATTTCACCTTCTTTATTGATTCAATAATCCATTGATTCATTCATCTACTTAAGAAGCAATTATTGAGCACTTTCCAGGGTCAGACACAGAGCAATGTAACATTATACCTGGTGAACAAAGCACAGATATCACTCCTATCCTACGGGGCTTACATCCAGTGGATGAGTCAGACATTAAACAAGTCAAAGCTCAGATTCATTTATAATAAGAAATTAGGATGAGTGCTCTGAAAGAGGTGATTGATACGGTAGCAGAGAACAGTAGGACAGCAACTGGGAATCAAGGAGACCACTTTGTGGAGCTGAACTTTAAGCTGAGATGAAAGATGGGAAGGAACCAAACATGGGAAGAGTAAAGTTGGTTGTGTTCCTGATGAAGGGAACAACCCATGCAAACATCCTGAAAAGGAAAGAACTAGAATACTAAAGAACTGGAAGAAAGTTCAGTATGGTGAGGTTAAGTAACTAGGGAAGGATTTGAAATGTAGGCCAGGTGGGGCGCCTGGGTGGCTTAGTCGGTTAAGCGTCCGACTTTCGCTTGGGTCGTGGTCTCGCAGTTCGTGGGTTCGAGCCCCGCGTCGGGCTCTGTGCTGGCTGCCAGCTCGGAGCCTGGAGCCTGTTTCAGTCTGTGACTCCCTCTCTCTCTGACCCTCCCCTGCTCACGCTGTCTCTCTCTCTCTCTCTCCTAGAAATAAATAAAACATAAAAAAAAAAAAAGAAAAGAAATGTAGGCCAGGTCAAGGTCCATGTGGCCCCTTGATGACCTACCAACAAATTAGGGCCCTTATCCTAATTGCAATAAGAAGGCATAGGAAGGCTTTTTTCCAGAGGGAGAAGGGATGTGATTCTAGGTTTTCCAAGGACCACTGTGGCCACCAAGTGAAAATGATCTGGGATGGTGAATAGGAGCAGACACAGCGAGACATTTGAAAGCATCTGGTTGCAGCCCATTTCACTGTGCAGATGGATCTGAAATGTATTTGGGGGTGTAGGATGGATCTTGCTTTGCTAGTAGACTGGTTGTAGAGTGTGAAGAAGAGGGACGGACCAGAGAAGAGCCAATGGGTCTCTGGTAAACCTTAGAGGATTCCTCCTGGGAATTCTCCTGGGAAAGGAGCCTGGATATATTCTAGTGCTGACAGAAGATCCTTCTCAACAGCTGTTGACCTGCTCACAGACCTTTACTGAATGCAAAAGCAAAACAAGGTTAAGCTCCAGATTGCTTCAGTAGGCTAGATGCCACTTCATAAGGAAACGGCTGGAAATTACACATTCAGAATGAGGTTGGAAAGGATTCCATTCACTTCTTTTTGATAAAATTACCACAAATAACTCACTGACTTGATTTGGAAGAAAAGAAGACGTGTGCTACAGCGTTTGACTTATGCTTACACAAACTGACTACGTTTCTACAAAGAAATGTAGAACTTTAATTCAAAAACATTTCAGAAAACACTTCTACTTAATTACTCATGATTATTATGTTTCTATGGCAATAACTTAGCGTTTCAGGACTCAAAATAAGTGACAGTTGATCGCTCGTCTGTCTTCGAGCAACAAGAGGGAGATGTGGTGAGGATTGCCTGTCATTATCTTTTTTCCAGTCTGCAAAGCCAAGTCCTTCCCTGGCTAAGGCCAGGTCTCAGGAGCTGGCTACAAAATCAAAGTTCCTTCTACCCTCCTTGCCACTCCAGCTGGACACATAGGGAATCAAACATCAAGCACATAGTAAAGGCAAGTAATTTCATATATGTTAATCTATGTTAATTTTCACAGCAACCTGGGTAGGTTTTTATTTAATGTTTATTTATTTATTTTGAAGGAGAGAGAGCAGGGAAGAGGCAAAGAGAAAGAGAGGAGGGATGAGGGAGATAGAGAGAGAAAGAAAGAGAGAGAGATTCCCAAGCAGGCTCTACACTGTCAGCACAGAGCCCAACATGGGGTTCGATCTCACAAACCATGAGATCATGACCTGAGCCAAAATCAATAGTTGGACACTTAACCAACTGAGTCCACCCAGGTGCCTCTAGGTAGGTTTTTATTGTTTTAATCTCTACTTTACATCTGAAGACTAAGAGGCTCAGAGACGCTGAAGGAGCTTCCATAGAAGGGCTCACAAGGAGTAAGGGGAGGAAAGTAGAGTTGTATCTCGAAAATTTATGCTGGGGATCATATCACTGTCATGTAGTGAGACCCTCATGTGTACCAGTTTAACTCATTTCTCAAGTGTTTCTCAGTTCTAGATGTAAAAGAACAATACTAGAGATTCTCAGAAAGTCAACTATCTCCAGCAACCCTCAGTTCTTAGATAGTTTTGGCAAGTTTATATTCCATATGGCAGATTAATTAGCCCCAACTTTCATCCTTTTTCTCATGCCTTTTCCATGTAACTTTAAAGTTCTTCCCAGTGGAAGCAGAGTAGATTCTCTACACCTCTTGACTTTGGGCTCAGCCATGTGATCTGCTTTGGTCGATGAAATAGTCACATTCATGAAGCAAAAAAAAAAAAAAAAAAAAAGCAATCAGATAGTCATGAAGCAAAAAAATACAAGGAAATGCCCTCACATGCTTCTAGCATGTTGCCCGAGTAGCCAATGCTCCTGAGCCTAGATCCCCAATATAAACCAAGATGCCATTGACCTCAGCCCAACTTGCAGCAAGAAGTTAAACCCAGTTGACTTGCAGCTTGAAGCAGAGATGCCCAATCCACCCCAGTGAAGATCAACCAATTCTCCATCGACCTGTGGACTTAGGGGCAAAAGACTAAGTGGTTGTTGTACAGCTTAGAGTTTGAGGGTAACTTATCCTATACCATTTTGGGTACAATAATCGATTGGTGTATCTCTGCCACTTGCTTTTCCCTTCTAGAAATTCTGCTTTGTAAAACTATCTGTAGCCAGCAAACACTGTTTGAGCACTGGCTCTGTGAAAATCAATACAGTGTTCAAACAGTGGCTTTGGGAAATTCAAATAAGATTAAAGCACAGGATTCCTTCAAGAGAACTCATAGTTTAATGGGAGAAGAGAAGGTAAAAGATACCAAACACATAGGGTAAATAAAGCAGAGATGGGAAGGAGCCACTGAGTATGAGTTGATAGAGAACTTACCAGTTTCAAGGGTCCACATTAGAGGAAGCTTCCTTAGAAGCTGATCTGGACATGTTTTCAGTGGGAAAATGTTAAGCAGGCTACCTGGCCAGGAGAGGGCTACTAGACATGCCCTATACTAATTTAGTTGTGTTTTTGTAAATAATTTTTTATGTCTTTATTTATTTTTGGGAGAGGGAGAGACAGGCAGAGTGCAAGCAGGGGAGGAACAAAGACAGAGGGAGACACAGAATCCGAAGCAGGCTCCAGGCTTTGAGCCCCACACTGGCTCAAACTCATGAACTGGGCGATCATGACCTGAGCCAAAGTCGGACACTTAAACGACAGAGCCACCCAGGCTCCCCTAATTTACTTCTGTTTTAAGATAATATTAGTGAAAATTTACTCCATTCTATATTCTCTCTTAAGAAGCTTCAAACATTGCCAGTTTAATCCCTTGAGGTAAAGATAATTATTCCTTCCCATTTCATAGATTAAGAAACTGGGGCAGAATTACTGACTTATTCTAAATCACACATCTACTGAGCTGGGATAAAACGTGACTGTGGCAGCCAGCCTCCAAGATGGGCTCCAGTCCCGTCTCCCAGGGCTTCCCTGGCAAAGCCCCTCCCACTTGTTCCACGTTGGGTCTGGAACACTGCAGAAGTGATGGCAGGTCACTACTGAGTTTGGGGTCTAGCAGACATGGTGACTTCCATTTTGGTCTTGTGTTCTTTCTCCTGGACTAGTGTGTGGACTCCCAGCAGTCTGAAGAGGCCCACTGGGCAAGGAATGAGGCTTCCTGCCAACAGCGGGTGAGGAACTGAGGCCAACCAACAACTATGGGATGAATTTGGAAGAAGACCCTCCAGCCTTCAGATGACGATGCAACACCACTGAGGATGTAAGTGCAACCTTGTGAGACACCCTGAGCTAGAACCACCCAGCTGAGCCCTTCCCAACTCCCTGACCCACAAAAAATAGGAGAAAATAACATGTGTTGTTTTAGGCCACTTAGTTCAGCAGAACTTTCTTATGCAGCAACAGATAATACAAATGGCCACCTTTTCCAAAGTCTGTAGGGTGAGGCACTGCTTTAACTGTTTATAATAATATATTTTTTTAATAAATACAAATAGTCCTGTCACCTTCCCAGTTTATAAACAACATGCTTGCTGTTGCTTATCTGATAGAGGAATCCATTCCCTTTACTCCACAATGTGCTGACTCACTTCGGGGTGGTAAAATTCCCAGTGGCCAACTTTTTGCCTGCTATTCATTATAGCACAACAGAAAAAGATGTGGTCAATGGAGTCCGACAGACTAGGTTATCTTAAATATAGTGATATTCACTATATTTAGTGATATTCACATATAAAATATATGTGAAGATATTCACATATATATATTCACATATATAAATATAGTGATATTCACATATAGGGAAATAAACAGAATTTTACAGATGCAGTGCGATGGCTCTTGACAAATGTATTTTCCCATTAACAAAAACCAGCAGTACCAATAAAGAACACTTTTTTACCACCCCAGATATCTCTCTCTTCCCATTCGATCCCCACTGCCTCTCAAGACAACCAGTGTTCTGATTTCAGTCACCGTGGATTAGCTTTGACTGCCCTGGAGTTTATGTAAATGAATCATACAGAATGTATTCAATGTGGTTACTTTCACTTGGTATAATGTTCTTAGAATTTGTTCATGTGGCTGTGGATGACCACAGCATTTATTGCTAATTAGTATTTCACTGAAGTAATATAATATATCATATCATATCATATCCTTATACATTCTCCTATTGATCAGGCTGTTTCCAGATTGGAGATATTAAACTAAGCTATTACAAACATTTAGACAAATCTTTTCCTGGACATATATTTTCATTCATCTTGGATAAAATACCTATGAACAAATTTTCTGGGTCCTAGAATAGGTGTATAACTTTGTAAGAAACTGTCAGTTCTCCAAAGCATTTGTATCATCCATTCCCACCTGCAGCATGTGAGGATTCTGGAGGCTTTACACCTAGCCAATATTTGGTGTTACTATTGAAATTTCAACCATTCTTGTGGATCTGAGGGGTATTTCATTGTGGGTTTAATTTCATTTCCCCATGACTGAGGATGTTGAGCTCTTTCTATAAGCTCATTACACATTAATACATCCTCTTTTGGGAAGTGTCTGTTCAAGTCTTTTGTCTATTTTTATGGCTACTTAAAAAATTATTGACTTAAAGAGATTTTTTTATATAACAGATATGGGTCTTTTGTCAGATATATGCACTGTGAATAATTTCCCTTCAGTCTGTGGCTTGCCTTTTCATTTTCTTAATAGGCTTTTTTTTTTAATGACTAGGAATCTCTAATTTTTATAAAGTTCACTTTATCAATTTTTTTCTATTTTTGTGTCTTTTCTAAGACATCTTCACCATGTTAAAGTTTGAGTATAATCTCCTTTTTCTTAAAGAAGATTAATAGTAAGTGGCTTTTATATGTATGTCCACAATCTCTCTTAAATTATTTTTTGTGTTTGATTAGGCAAATATTGGAATCCCTTTTTCCTCCTCATATATTGAATAAAATTTCCTTTTTTGTTAAATTGCTAGCATGCTTTTTTTAAATCAATTGAACCAAATGTCCAAATGTGTACGTCTATCTCTAGATTCTCTAATTCTGTTCTATTGATTTATTTGTCTATCCGTAAGCCAATACTACACTGTATTGACTGCTGTAGCTTTATAGTAAATCTAGCAATTGGATAGCATAAGTCCTCCAAGTTTTCCTTTTTAAGATTATTTTGTTTTTCTAGGTCTTTTGTATTTCCATATAAATATCAGAATAATATTTTCAATTTCTAAAAATCCTATGTAACTTTCATTAAATTATGCTTTTCAAGAAAATTTTCCATTTTCTATGAGTTATGGAATTTATTATCTCTCTAACATCCTGAAGATCTATTGTGCTCACCCTTCCATTCCAGGGTTTCTTTGAATTTATCTTGCTTCAGGTTTGCTGAACTTTTGGGATCTATAGGAGTTGATATTTTCATCAAATTTGGCACATATGTGTCGCTAGTCTTTGTTTCTTAAGGTTTATTTATTTTTGAGAGAGAGGGGGAGAACACAAGTAGTGGTGGGGCAGAGAGAGAGGGGTACAAAGGATCTGCAGCAGACTCCAGGCTCCAACCTGTCAGCATGGAGCCTGACACGGGGCCAAAACTCACGAACCACAAGACCATGACCTGAGCCTAAGTCAGAGGCTTAACCAACTGAGCCACCCAGGTGCCCTGGGTGATTATTCTTTTAAACATTTTCTCCATTGTATACTCTCTCTATCCTGTCATTTGGGGACCTCAATTATACATATGCTAGATACTAATGTTATTTCACATGGCATTGACGCTCTGTCCCTTTTCTCAAGCTTTCCCCCTTGTATTCTTCAGACTGCATCACTTCTATTGATCTATCTCGAGTTTACTTATCCTTTCTTTTACCATCACTAATATATTAAGTCAGTAAATAAATTTTATTTAAGTATTATTATAATTTTCAGTTTTAGAATTTCCAAAGCAGAGAGCCCAGTCAAACCTGAGGCTTCTCTTGTGTGATTCTCTTTAATGAAGGATCGCAGTTCCATTCTGCTTGATGTCCAATGCCCCAAAACACTGGCTTCATATATTTGTACAGTTTGTATTATTGTTTGGTGTAGGAAGGTAAGGTTGTACTAGTTATTCCTCTGTGGGCCAGTGTCAGCCTTACTTTTGAAGCTTTGACCTGACACTACCTTGCTGTGTGACCTTGGGCAAGTTAATTCATCTTCTGTGTGTTAGTTCATTTATTTACAAATGAGGGTTACAATACTTAGACTAGAAGCTCAATAACGAGAGCTCATTTCTGAATCTCCAATGACTACCAATGCCTAGCATGTTGAAAGCACTCAATGTGCATTCATTATTTAATTTTAATCACTCATTCATTCATTCATTCACTCAAAACATGTTACCAAGTGAAAATCCACTACACAGAGATGTCGCAAAGAATAAATTAAGTCATCTGTGTAATGTGATTAGTACAAAACTTGGCTCTGAGTAAGGATTCAGGACATTATAGATATTTAAAATAAATGATAGCTGAAATGAACTACAGTTCCAGGCCCTAGGATCTACCGATATTCCATTTGAGAAAAAATAAAATAAAATCAGGAGGATCTTAGGGAAAAGGCATAAATATGCCTTATGTTAGGACCTCCCACTAAGTGGTTTATAAATGCCACTGTTGATCTGAAAAGGGTTGGGGCCACCTCATCCTCACTGTTGATCCTGTACTTGGAGCATTTCATGAGCCCTATGTGTCAGTTCATTGGCAGAGCATTGGTTGGCTGATTGGCTGGTGGACCTGGAGGCATTAGGGTTTCCACCCGGTGGGGTGGACAGGCTGGATGAGCTGGCTTGGCTGACTCTCTTGCATCACTCCCTGAGGATGGGGTCATTGACAACCGTAATGAGTCTCTGTGCTCAAATAAGTTGTAAACAAGACATGATTTCTGGCCCGGCATGAACTACAACTGCATTGGGGTAGCTAGGAGAGTGGGGAACAAGAGGAAGCCAGATTTATGAAGCTCTAGGGTGAGGCAGAAGCCTCTGCTCTCCAGCAAGGCAATGGCCACCGGATCCTCAGTCTCTGTTACGCATTCCGCTTCACTTTCCAAAGCGCTTCTCACATCTGTGACCTTCTTTGGCCCTAACAGCATCCCCTGAATAGATGAGAGGCAGGAGCATGTGTGCCTAGTTTACAAGTATGGAAACAGCCCGGGAATGATCATGCGACTTGACAAGGTCACACAGCTAGGAGATATGAGGGCCAGGCTTGGAATCCTTTTGGAGAGGACAAGAGCTTTTTTTCATGGTCCAAACACAGTGGCTTCCAAATGGTGGTCATTTCAGAGCATGCTGCTACAAAGTGAGACAGATGCTCAGGGTTACGGCAGGGCTTTCTGTCTCCACACAGAGTCCTTAGCACTTCAGAGCTCAGCAAGACCGCAGACATCAACAGATCTAGATGCTGAAGTGGAATCTCAGAATGGCCCAGCCACTCACTGAGGCTCAACAGCAAGTCCTCAGCACGACAGATGTGCCCGCACTTCTCTCCTTGTTCCGTTATGCTGTTTTTGTGGAAGCCTCTCTGCCTTCCCAGAATCAAAGAAAACAAGACAATGGCAGCTTTGGGGCCTGGCAAGAGCTCAGGCCCTGACTCCACTAAGAGGCTGTGGATCAGTCGGACAGGTCACCATCAAAGAGAGCCTTCACGAAGAAGGTGAGTCGAGACACCCAATCAGTAGTGCGGTTTTGTTAGTTTCTTTAACCTTAAGCAAGTCAAGCTGTATTGATCAGAACCAGTTGGGAAATGAATTACTGAGGCTGATCTATAAAGAAATTCAATCTGGAGATGGAGCAAACTGCCATCAAGATTCCTTATTAGGCACTCCACACCACACGCCAAATAAAGCAAACAAACAGACACACACAAAGGGCAAACTTTTTCATGGGTTGAAAATGACACTGTGATTGGGGAATACAGGGCCAGCTAATACCACAGTAATTGACCATTTTTTAATAACCAACAAATCGATCCCTCCCTAACAACGCTTCCGAGAAGTGAGAATAGGAAGGGCTGTATTAACAAAGAGGGATGGAAATGAAATTAAGCCCCTAGCATGGCTTTTTCAGTATCCATGAGATGGGACTATGATTCTGTCAGACTCTGCATTCTACAGAGAATCCAACATGGTTACTTCATTTAATTAGGAGGAGAAGGGTGTATGGGGAGAGAGAGAGTCTTTTCAGTAGTGGGAAGCCAGCAAATATATCGAACCCTCCATTCCAAAAATTGCTTAGCAAAAGCAATTTTAATTGCTGCCTTTGTTATAAAAGATTAAAGGTAGTTATGTCCCCGTGTACCTCACTTTAAACAATCGATAAGCTCCTGAATAGTTATGTGCAAATCAAATTTTTGTAAATCAAATCCAATTTTAAATGCCTTTAGAGAGCTTGCTGTTTCAAGGAACCTCTCTGGTGAATCTTTTTTTAAGGGCTAAAACCATCCCCTAATTTATTGGGCCGGAAGGCTATGAAAATTGGGCCAATAGAATTTTGTCCCCTTTCCCATATTTGGAAGAAAGGGCTTGAAAAGAGGATGGAAATAAGATGACTTAAAGACACACTTTAACAACTAATGGTACCTCCTATGATGGGTTAATTTAGTAAATGCTGATTATCTCTTGTATTTTCCATGTTTCAGCTGTGACATTGAACAAAGATGACTAGGGTTTGGCATTAGGACAATGAGACTCTGAGAAGGAATAAAAAATGGTTACTTGGGAGGTGCTTGGGTGGCTTATTGGTTGACCATCAGACTTCAGCTCAGGTCATGATCTCACAACTCGTGGGTTCCAGCCCCACATCAGGCTCTGTGCTGACAGCTCAGAGCCTAGAGCTTGCTTCGGATTCTGTGTCTCCCTCTCTCTCTGCCCCTCCCCCACTTGCATTCTGTCTGTCTGTCTCTCTTTCTTTCTCTCTCTCTCTCTCTCTCTCAAAAATAAATAAACATTAATTTTTTAATGGTTAATTGAAAGGATCTTTAAAAATTATCTAGTCCAGGGGTGCCTGGGTGGCTTAGTCAGTTAAGTGTCCAACTTTGGCTCAGGTCATGATCTCACAGTTCAGGAGTTTGAGCCCCATATTGGGCTCTGCCCTGACAGTGCAGAGCCTGCTTGGGATTCTCTCTGTCTTCATCTCTTTCTCTCTGCCCATCCCCCACTTTCTCTCTCTCTCAAAAATAAATAAACCTAAAAAAAAGAGAGAGAGAATTATCTAGTCCAACCTTCGAAATGGAGATTTCTCTTTGCAGCTTTCCAGAATGAAGACTATTGAGGTTTTGTTTGGACACTGCTTGAATGTGCTGTGATATTTATTCATACGTTTATTCATTGACTATTTAGTGATCATTAACTATGTAAGAAACTAGGTGCTGGGGAGATTGGGGAAGAAAACCAGATAGGAAGTTCACATTCTATGGAATTTAAGTCACCGAAGAGGGCAGGTATTAAATACAGAGTAACACAAATAACTGTGGCATTGTCATTCTGAGCAACACTGTGAAGACTAGAAACAGGATGCTGTGAAAGTGGTTGAGGAAAATTGACATGAGGAAGTTGCATTTAATCTAGGATCCACGGGAGGAGCAGGAGCTGGGGCAAAAGGAATGACTGGAGAGCGCGATGTGTGGAACCCCATGCTCCAACTTGTGGCTTCAGTGAAGACGCTGGCTGTGATCTGAAAACAGACCGGAGCGGGGCTAGAATGGAAACAGAGGCCTGTGGTCAGGGTAAAAGATGCTGGGGGCTTAGGCCAACTTCTAGAAGCGGGGAATGAGTGATGGTCCCAACAAGTTAAAGGGAGTAGGATGAGTAGAATGAGGGTGGGTTGATTCTATAGGGGGATCAAGCAAAGCAAAAAGCCGGGGAGAGTCAGGGATGATCTCTGCATTTCTGGATTGGGTAACTGGAAAGGTAGTGATGTCATCTACCGAAACCAAGAACACTGGTGGAAGAGCGGTTTGGGGACAAGAGATCTGGCGCAATGATTTGGGGGTGTGTTGAGCTAGAGGTGACATTAGTGTTGATGTCAAGCAGGCAGCTTGGTAACTGAGTTTGGGACTCGATGACTTTCACCAACGTGGCAGACTAGACCATCGTGCAGCAATGCCAGCACACAGTCCCCTGTCCAGTACTAGCTGGGACATTCAAGGACACAGCTTCAACTTCCAAGGAAATGAAGTTGTACGGGGACTGATATACAAGTCCCGCAGCCAAAACCATGACTGGAGCATATAAGCTAGACCTAGATAGGAACTGAGTGCTGAGAATGAGGACATGGGTCATAGGAATGTGGCAGGGACTTACTTGGTAGTGTTTCCTCTCAACATTTATGGCTGTTCTTGGGTCAATGAGACAAAGAAAGTAGTAGCCAGAAGAGTCTTTTGGCCAGCATTGTGGTAGGAGGCAATGTGATATCAAGCTCAGTGCTCAGGAGTAAACTTCCGCAAAATGTTTGAACCCCAAGTGCATTTGATCCCCATAGAGAGGCATGCACCATGCCAGCCAGGTGCAACATTGGACAGAAGCTCTCACTTATCCCATATTGGACAGCTGGTGCCTTTCTGTGGAGAGATGAGAAAAGTGAGCTGGGGCCGAGTTGTGTCTTGGTTATAATCTCCCCAAATTCATCGTTTTTATATTTTGGTGTGTCTTCTGGTAGCCTTATCTCCTTCTTGAAATACCAAAGTCTAAGTCAACAGCTCATCAGAAAGGAGCCTTGGTATTAGTCCATCTCTTCCAGGTGCATATGATGCAAGTCTACCTAAAGATAGCTTAAGCTATTTGACTGGGGTTAGGAATTGACCCATTGATAGAAGCTAAGCAAATAAGAGTCAGTCCTGGGTTGCATCCATTGGGAGAGAGGTGCTCTACCTCCTTCAGATTGCCAATGTGACAGAGGTTAAGCATGGAACTGCTAGTGGGTACCTTTACCATCACATCAGGAGAGAGTGCCGGACAGTGAAGCCAAAACAGAGAAATGCTGGACATAGCGAGGAAAGAAAGCAAAGCGCTAATGGAGAGAGACCTATATTTCATGACATCCTTTGAAGTACTTGATTTAACTGGTTCTGAAATACCTCTACTCTTGGCTCTTAATTTATGTAGACCCCCATATTGTATTTTCTGCCTAAACAAGTTTGGGTAGGCAATTTAGTCACTTGGAACGGAAAAAAACTGGCCAATTCCATACCTGCAATTTGATTGCTCTTACTTTAGCAATGTGCCTGGCCCTTGGAGTGCTTCATGTCTGATTTTCAGGGATGGAATCTATAGATCATGTGGTCACACTGACGTTTGGAGGCAGAGAAAGATGAGTTAAACTGTAATCGGCATTCCCAACAAAATGACATGGCAGGGAGAAGGGCAATGCGAGGAGAAGTGTGCCATTACCAGAATTCTGGAAATTAGGGAATGCTAAGCAGATGCCCTTAACTAATCAGGGTGCGTCTTTCTACAGGAACACAGGATTTTTTTTTTTTCAGTCTGCTTCCTCCCTAGAGATGGGAACACCAAGATTATATAGGCTATCTAGACCAAAGGGAACATAGGCTACTCCCCAACAATTCAAGATTTCCTAGGGCCTGGACAGTCCTCTTCATGTGAGATAAGGCATGGGGGAAATGTTTAATAAGCTTTGAAACATATAAGGTAGTTAGTGGTCTGATCTCCAGAAAAAAAGGGCCTCACATATGTTTGCATGGTCCCTTTAAAGTTCCAAAACAATCTGAACTGAGACAAACATCCAGAGATATACCAGCTCAATATATGAATTTTGCTAAACTTTCTTAGAACCATTCCACTGGAGGCAATATTGGCTCTTGAGACTGGTGCCTGACCTGCATGTTTAGATTTAGGGAAGTGGGATGTGGCCATCACTGTGGGAAAAAGAAGAAAGGCAGAGCCTGGCAGCCAAGTATCATTTGGCAGAGGAAACAGGGAACCAGCATCTTACAGTCCAAAACTACTGCCCCATTGCGGTCATCCTCTGTGTATGATCTGTCATGGAGAATGCAAATGGTAATATCCATTGTAGAAGAGCTGGCAGTAAAGCTAGGTTCTCCAGTGTGTCGTGTCTCCCTTCCTTTCTGTCACTTGTCTTTATCACATCTTACCAGAGCTATTTCTGTCTATGGGGAGTTAGCAGGAAGATCACATATTGTACAGAGAGCGGGTGTTAAATTTATGCAAAGGAAAGGAATGTGTTATGGCAAAAATTATTTATTGCATGGCATCTCCCTTGAGGGTTAGTCTCTTGTTGGAGTTTTCAGGACAGCAGCTCTATATTTGTCACATGGCAGAGCCGCACTCCTGGCTGCCTCCTGCTGTCAGTGCCAAGAGCATTTATGTAAAGTTGTGATGCAAACCTGCACCTTTAGGAAGCACGATCTGGTCCAACATCAAGTATCTTGTCTGGAAGCCATTTGTGTTCGGAGATGAGTGAGTCTTCACCCAGAGAGAAGAAGGAAAGACAGGAACGGAAATGTGTCGGATAGACTGGAATTGGGCCATGTTTTGGGATAACAACTTGTTGAACTAGTGGGATAGTTTATGGAACTCTGAGCATTTTAGAAGGTAGCATGTCATGGGGTAGCATCAAGAGTCCATCAGACCTAAAGCTGGATCCTGTTTCTGCCAAATATTTACTAGCTATGGATCTCAGGAGGAGTTAGTTGACATCTCTGAGCCTTCGTCTTCTTGACTGTGATAAACACATGGGCATTTGGAGTGAATGAGGACCCTAGTACCCATTTGCATGGTGTCATGAGGAGTGAGTGAAACTGAGTATATGCCCAGTGGTAGGTGCTAAAATAATACTCTTCTTCTCCTTCCTTTTTAGAAAATTAAACACTAGTTCAGTATTTTTCTAAGAAACTCTGTTCTCTGGATCATATGGATGATATTCTCTAGGATTGGGGTGGCAGGTGCTTGGGATGCATAGCACAGCTTCCTTCTTACTTTTTGTCTGTTTGCCTCATTTATTTATTTTGAGAGAGAGAGCATGTGCACGCACCAGCATGGGAGGGACAGAGAGAGAGGAGAGGGAGAGAATCCCAAGCAGGCTCCTCACTGTCAGTGCAGAGCCCAATGGGGGGCTTGAACTCATGAACTGTGAGATCATGACCTGAGCCGAATCAAGAGTCAGATTCTTAACTGAGTGAGCCACCCAGGTGCCCCCTTCTTACTTTCTTTTAAAAGACTTGTAGATTATGCTGCTCTTTCTTTCTTATGGATCCCTCAGGATCTTTTTCAACATACCCCCAATGTGGTCATTTCTTTAAAAAAAAAATCAGAGATGACATAGAAAGTAAAATATTTTTTCCATCTGTGATCCAGATCACGTCCCTGCATTACTCTGTTGATCATCGCACCCAGTGTGCACAGATGGTTTTGATGTACATTAACTGCACAAATAGACCTCCAGGTGCTTGGAGGACACAGGGATTCTGGAAGATGTGCCAACATATTCTTGTTCTTGTTTCAATGTTGAATCATAGAATTTCTATCTCACTTTTGGACATTTTGCCTCACAGAATATGTTCTTCAGACTAGAAAGGAGTCAGCCCATCCTCAGCTTCTCATACGCATCCAGGGGACAGAAACACGCAGGAAGGCAACATGTGTGTTAGGGGCTAAAAGCTGAGCTTTATCGTCAGACAGCTCTGCAAGGTACCAGCTGTGTGAATTTGGTTAAGTTAATTAAACTTTCTGAGCCTCAGTTTCCTCACCTGCACACTTGTACATGAGTAAAATATCTGTCCCCAGGGAGTATTATGAGATGATGCTGGTAAATAGTGGAGCCGACTTCTATTCACCAGTTGTTGTTATTAATTATACATTTTAATTATTATTAATTCTAGTTATTATTATAATGATTTTCTTATTAGGTGGAACATACTCAGGGAAGGGACTCAAGAGACTCAGAACCATGTCATGGAAGAACAGAAAGTGAATTGGAAGTTGGAGAAACCGGGGAAGACCAGGCTGTGAAGCCCATGGCAGCTGAGATACTGTGATGTATAATAAGAAGTATATATGTGGCATCCCTCCCCACTTCTGGCTCACAGCTCTTGAATTTCCTGTGAGATAAAGTTGCCTTTTGTTATGTTAAGGAGGTGACTTTTGGAAAGCCCTCAGGTAATTTAAAGATGGGTACTCTTTGCCAGGGGAATCAACCCAGATAGATGAGGGTTGGAACTTTCAGTCCCTTCCCTAACCCCACCCTCCAGGGAGGGCAGCTAGAGATGGAGCTCAGTTGCCAATGGCCAATGATCTAATCAATCGCTCCTTTGTAATGAAGCCTCCATAAAAACCCAAGAGGACGGGGAGCTGAGCACTTCTGAGTTGATAAACACATGGACATTTGGAGTGAATGCTGGGCTCTGAGAGAGATGGGAGCTTCACACCCTTTCCCAGCCTTGCCCCATGTATCTCTTCCACCTGGCTGTTCCCTGGTTATGTCCTTTTATAATAAACCGGTAATCTAGTAAGTAAAATGTTTCTTGGAGTTCTGTGAGCTGCTCTAGGAAATTAATCTACTCAAGGAGGGGTCTTGGGAACCTATGATTTACAGCCAGTTGGTCAGAAGTACAAGTAACAATCTGGACTTGCAAAGAATGCCTGAAGTTGGTGGGGGTGGGCAGCCTTGTAGGATTGAGCTTTGGGTTTTTTAAAAAATATTTACTTATTTATTGAGAGAGAGAGAGAGAGAGAGAGAGAGAATCCCAAGCAGGTGCTGTGCTGTCAGTGCAGAGCCCCATGTAGTGCTCGATCTCAGTAACCATGAGATCATGACCTGAACTGCAGTCAAGAGTTGGACACTTAACCGATTGAACCACCCGGGTGCCCCAGCACTGAGCTTTTAACTTGTGGAATCTGCTGCCATCCACACAGTTAGAGTGTCAGAACTGACTTGAGTTATAGGACACACAGACGGTGTCCCAAGAATTGCTTGTTGGTGTTGGGAACCCCTCCACACATTTTGGAATTGGTACGTATCTTCAAATATCTTCAAATATTTCTGACAGACAGATTTGACTCTATGGTATTGATTTAATCATATTGATTTTATTCCTGATTATTGGCTATCCTCTCCATAGAAATATCATAGTTTCTCAGCTTCTCTGATAATCAGCTGAGCCATGAGACTTGTACCAATCAATGAAGTGTGAGAGAAAGGAGTGATGGCCACAACTGAGTTGTAAGAACCATGTGTGCCCATTCCATCACACTCTCTCCTTGGCCCCAGAACAAAGGTAGAGCGTGCTCCTTCAGCCCGAAAACGAAGAAAAACAAAGAGCAGAGATTCAGCTCAACTGGAACTGATAGGCACACGAGCAAGAAAACACTGTTTGTTGTAAACCACTGAAATCTTGGAGCCCTTTGTTCCTGCAGTGTAAATTAGCCAGGTCAAGACGTTTTCTTTGTCACCTTAAGGGGCAGAATTAGTACTAATGGGTAGAGGGTGAAACATTTCCTTTCAGTATAAAAAAGAATTTTCTGTCAATAAAAGCTGTCTTAGAGAGGATCTACCTTGGCTGGTAATGAATTCCTTAATAAGGGAATTATTCAAACAAAGTTGAATAATTACTTGTTTTCAATATTTAACAGGGTTGAAACAAACAGTCTTCTAAAGGTCAATAGTTCTTGTTATTTTAGGAGAAAAGAGTTCTGGAATCAGATAGATGTCTCGATTCCAGACTTGTCAGAAAGTTTAATACGTTGATATTTGCTATGCCTCTCTAAAAAGATATAGCATATATAATGTTTTATAGAGAATCCTCCTCACCCCTACCCTTCACCAATCCCAAAAGAAATATTATGGTAAAAATGGGTTTTTTTGGAAACACATTTTAGGAAATCCTGAATTGACAGCTTTGTGAAGGTCATTGTTTTGGACCAGACAGAATTTGAGATTTGTTACAGAACTAGGGGTACCATGAATTAGTCATGATGTAAGCCCCCAGGGAGAATACCAAAGATTTGCTTGCAGCATAGGGGTGCTAGTTAAAATGAAAGGCTTTTCATGAAGATTGAGTCGATCTAAAGACCTGGAGAAGGTTATCTAACCCTTGGTGTTCAGGACTTATGTTCTGGGAACTTATGTCTTATCCATTCTGGAAAGTTCACAGTTATATCTTTAAACATTGCCTTTACCCCAATCCCTCTGTCTTCTATTTCTACAATCCTTAGCAGTTAAAGGGTGGTTTGTCATTCCATGCAATGTGTCTCCTTATGCTTCCTTCATATGTTTCATCTCTGGACTCCAGGACTTACTTCCTGTGCCTAGATGAGATTGGAACCCTGGCCTACAAACATATGGGCATTTTTCTAGGTTCAATACTATTCCCTACCGACCAGGGCTTCCGTGGTATGAGATTTTACACTTAACCACTCTGGCTTTCAATTCTCTCTTTGTTTCTGGCAAGTGGTAATTTTCTTCAAAACGAAGCTCTGTGCACATGTTTTTGCTCTTCAAATTATTATAATTTATCCATCGTTTCTATGTGTACATAGTACGTAGGTAGCACAGTGTTCTGGATTATTGCAGACGGCCAAGTAGCCAGGGTTTGAAAAATGTATACATACACATCCCAGTCTCATCCCCTATTAAACTGATAGAGCAGCTTCTACCTCATTGGCCAGTGTGAAGATAAAAGACACAATAAATCTAATGCACTGAACATAGTGTCAGCCATATAGTAAGTGCTCAATAAATATTGGACATCGTTATTGCCATTGTTGAAAGAATGCATTTGCATTTGGAAAGGTAATTATCAATATCTCAGAGAATTCTGGAAAGGGACAGTGATGGGTCTGTCTCTTTGGCTAACATTTCTGGGCTGTTTCCATGAGGACAGAGAGGACTTCTGGGAAGACTCTTTAATGGAGCTTGACATTGCCAATCTGCCCTACGAAAGTGGATCCAGAGATTCAGATCACAGGGAAACACAATGAAGTCCCCTTCGTGACCTCTCTGGGGTGCCCTGGTGGGCTTAGAGTTCTCCTAGAGAAAACAACTAAGGTATTTGGCCTTATCTCATGATTTGACTCCTGGTGTGAGAAGAGGGACACTTTCGAGGGCAGCATTGTGCTGTGTCCTCCCCACCTACACCTTGGGAACTTGACCCAGTACCTTTAGACAAGAATGCACTTGGTAATAACGGTTGTAGTAATAACAATAGCTAACATTCACCGAGTTCTTCCCATGGGCTAAGCTTTGCTCTAAGCCCTTTTCATACATTATCTATTCAATCCGTATAAGGAACCTGAGTTAGGTACCACAATTATCATGACTGTTTGAGGCTACAGAAGCCAATTGCGTTGCTGCACTGGGCAAGAGTGAGAAATGAAAGCGTTGGCTCATCCTGCTTAGATAATGTAATGGCTACAATATAAGGGGTGTATGATAAAGAGAAATAGGAATAAGTGATGTCAATGGGGCCATGGCTAAGCCCCAGGTTGTGTTAACGTTAGTCCCTGCAGCACAGCAGAGGGGAAATAAGGTGAATTAATATAAACTGAGCACTTGCTATGAATAAAGCGTTTTGCATATATGCCATCTACATAGAATGAACTTTCAAACGGAATCCCCTCAACAATTCTACCAAGTAGGAATTATTAGAACCTTTTATAGGTATATGGATGGTGGCTCAGCCAGGTAACTCGCCCCTGCTTGCCACCTAGACAGTAGTACACTGGTGTCCTGACCCAAGTCTGTCTTCTCAAACCCCCTGGCCTCTGAGCCTCTGACTGGGAGGTCGGGGGCGGGGAGGTAGGGGGGATGGCACACGTATACTGGCCTCTGTGACTGCAGAACGGAACTTAAATGCCCAAGAGGAGAATGTATGACACATTGATTGTCTCCCTGGAAAGGAACACTTGAGGGATTTGGGGCTTGGGAACCTTGCTGGTAAGAATCAAGTAGAGAAAGAACGAGGCAGCAGAGAAACAACAGGGACGTCAGGTGCACACAGGGAAGGACTGATACTTTCCAGGAGAGGCTTTAGAGTCCTAAAGGTCAATTTCCTTCCCATGAGAAGGAAATCAAAACCCTTGCCTGGAGCAGCAGAAGCTGTGTTTCCCTGATCCCCCTTTGCTCTGTGGATCTGGTTTGAGCTGCACGGGGAGAAGCTGAGGGTGATGGGAAAGCAGTTATTACTCCCAGGAGGTGGTCGTGGTCGTACCTGGCAATGAACAGACACACAATTGCTGCTGCAACTGAACAGGCCAGCAGCTCCCTGCCTGCATCCCTTCTACAACCAGCTCAACTTCCCAGCTGCTGACCTCTACCCAGGCGCTCAGGCAACTCCACGGGGGACAGCAGTTAAACCAATTCAGCGGCTCCCCAGAGATGGCAGGTCCCAGGTACCTATGCCCAGCTCCCCCTTTGGAGTTCCACATCAGAGGCCTGGTGTGCTTGTGACTTAGGCTTCCCCACGAGCTCTGACGTGTCCACCTTGCCCGTAGCTTCAGTGACTGTTTCCTTGGTCCTTCAGTTCCCTCCTTCAAGGCAGCCACTTCCCAGTGCCTCCTACATGTGTTTAAGGCCTGAATCTTGCAACCAATGCTTCTTTCTGTGACATTGGCAGCAGCTCCATTGCCTTAGCTGAACCCTGGAGGCACACCTGGCCCACCCTCCCTCTTCTCCACTCTCCCTAGAACATGCCAAGGTCTTACCCAGATTAAAGGCTTTCAGGTTGATGTGTTTTTACTGACCATCCCTTGGGCTTGTTCCATTGAGAGCAAGAAGATGGCAAGATGTGGGCAAGAGTTTGGCAAAAGAAGACAGCCTTCTTTCCATCCTTTGGATCCTTTGGATCTCAGCCTAAACAGCCCATTCGCCGCTGCCCTTCCTCATCCCCTTATCTAAGAAAGTTTCTCCTACTTCCTGTCACAGTGTTCTAGTTCTTTCCTACCATTGAAGTCCATTTATGCATCTTTGTGCTTATGTGTGCTTTTAAACCATCTGTTTTCATGCACCAGAATGTGAGATCCATGTAGACGTGTGCCATTCGCCCTTGTATGAGCCACTACCACTGAGTCTGACATAGTGCAGGGCCTTCCAAAATTGTTCAGGAATAGACCTAGGCCACTGAATGGACTTCAAGTGTCACATCATGTCGTGGTTTTGGTCGTGATGATGGTGGTGGCACCAAGTGGAACGGATGGGTAGGATTGGATTAGAAGAGTCTCCACTTTTCTGTGGTTTTCACAACCTGAGCTCTCAAAGCAGAAAAAAGAAATTTTTACTGTGGAAGGCAAAGGATTTAAGAGAAAAGAGCTGCACTGTTTGGATGATAGGCAAAATAAAATTGAATGACATGGTAACAAGTGGCAGGGACATGACCGGACCGCAGGAGCCTGGGTGTAGCAGGAGAAGGCAGGAAAGGGGAAGAGCCCCCAGGGATCATGTAGAGGAGAGTGGAATTTGGGAAAGATGAATGTCTAACGGGAGATATATGGTTTTTGTTTTTTGTTTTTTTTTTTTCCTGAATTTTGCTGAAGTGGTGCTGTGTAAATTTTCTCTATCCCATAATTGTCAGTTAATCCACATCACTCGTTAATGCTTTGGTACAGGTGGGTTCTTTGGGGGAAATTGAACAGCTGAAGTCTGCAGCCAGGTGGGTAATGATATAAAATGTGAGATAGTCAATGTGGGCAGTGGACTTGAAGGATGGGCATCCAACTGACATATGGTTTACGCTCCATGACGGTATGTACTAAGAACTTTGGAGAGCTCACGCTGAGACACACTGAGACTTCTGTTCTCACAATCCACCAAGAAAGCAAATTGATGAAGGTTACCCACTGCTTTCCCATTCTGAGCACCCTACTTACTCTGAATCTCTGAACCAGAAGAAGCTTGAGAGGCAGAAGTCATCAGATTCCATTGGTAGGAGGAAGAACGGAAGACTCTTTTCCCTTACTACTATTATTGGTGCCCACAACTTCTTGGTGGTTCTTCTTAGACCAAAGCTTCAGGGAGCATCCAAATGCAAGCTTTGAAATGAGAAGCCAGCCACCATGTAAAAGAGCTTGCTCTAGATTCCTGATTTATTTATAGGAGACCATCTAGAAAGAAAGAGATGCCNTTCTTAGACCAATGCTTCAGGGAGCATCCAAATGCAAGCTTTGAAATGAGAAGCCAGCCACCATGTAAAAGAGCTTGCTCTAGATTCCTGATTTATAAGAGACCATCTAGAAAGAAAGAGATGCTTGGTAGAGATGAAGCAAGGCTTCCAATCAGTAGCCAGACTAGGACCCCAGACATGGGAGAAAGGCCATCTTGGATGCCCCAGCCCCAGTCAAGCTGCTGAGCCAACACCATGAGGAGCAGAGATGAACCATCATCTCTGAGCCTAGCCTGAACTCCTGACCCATCATGGGGAAAAATGATGGCTGATGTTTTCAATAACTGAAACCAAAAACCTACATGATAATACAACAAGTGCCATAAAGTCATAAATGCCTTTTCCTTAGGCATCTTTTATTGCTCTGAGCTCCTTCATATCAACTTGTTCTGCTATCATTCACGTCTTGCCCTCTGTGAGGAGGGCTTTGAGAAGTTTACTGGAAATTGAGTGTCCTGTTCAGTGAGAGCCCAGTTAATCAAGAGTTTATAGGTTCCTTCTGATAACAAGCTTAAGGAAATTCAAATAACAAAAGACCAACTCCAGAGAGTTGACCTAGATTACAGAACCAGCTGCTGACCGGGGTCTCTCTCTTCTGTCCCCCGGAGGATAATTAGCACTGAAAGTTGTGAAGTGCCCTTCACACAAGGATGCCAGGCAAGAACGTTCCTCAAGATGCCACAGAGGAGGTGGTCTCTAAGAAGGTTCAATTAAAAACATGTTTGGTTGTAAAAGCGGCTGAGATTTAGTCATTAAGATGCCTGTCAGCACTTATAACTTTGCCTTCATAATGTATTCTTCATCAGGAAGATTGCTCTCGGCATCGAGGACTTCAGGTTACAGGTGACCTTCAGGCGCAAATATCTTGGGATGTATGGCACATGGTGGGGACATTCAGGGTAGCGATTCAAAGCTGGAAGGAAGCCTACGGAGCTGACACTGATACAGTGAGGGGGAAACGCAATGACCAAAGTGTTTCCACGTGAAGAAGCCTATTTTTCATAGAATTCAAAACACATTTGTACTGGAAGGAATTTTTGATATTATTGATTCAGCGATGCCCAGTATATTTCAGTCACGGCTCCTTGGAGCACAGTTTTGGGGAAGGTTGCCACCTGGGCTCAGTGAGAAAGACCACTTTCACTGAACAACAACTGGCTTTGGAACAAGAGGACCAATGGAAGAATCCATGCTAAGCATCAGCCATATTTGACCTCTGACCAACTCTCTACAAAGGGCAAACTGAAGCCCAGCCTGTGGAAAGGACTTGCCAAAGGTCATGAGGGAAATTAGTGGGAGGTCCAGGTCTTGTCTAAAGGACCCTCCTCGATTTGTTTGTATTATCTTTCCCATCCCCATTTGGCATGGGGTTCAGGTTCATGACCCTGCGCTTGCCTGTTATACTGAGACTGATTTCCTTGGCTTTGATTTGTGGCACGTTGTAAGAATTTCAACTCAGAATCTCTCCTCAAGTCCTGGTGTTTCGGAAAGACAGACCTCCTTACTTCCATCCTTGGTCACCTTCTTCCTTGGCCAGAACCTCATCAGGATTTTGAAAAGGGAACCTGGATAAGTCTCTACTTGAGGGCATTTCATCGACACCCTTAGAGTTAACATTTCTGGAAGCATTGTCCATAATCTCCAGATACATGCAGTATACAGTGTTGGATTCTTGTCTATAGATGTATTTGATTGGTCACCTACAGGATTCAGGGAAGCTTCCAGACTCCGAAATACTTCAGGTTGCTCTGCCTCAATTCAAGTGTTCAGTTTCTCCTCCACTGACTCATGGGCTCGGCCACTGGTAGTCGTACCTGGATGAGACCGAGTGTGAGGACATTAAACTAGTATCTGATTTTTCAGGGACTCTAGGCAGTGCTGGGAGAAGGAAACATTCTTGCCTCTCTTCCATTCTGAACTCTGATTCAACTGACATTCTACCTCTGGGCTATTGACTCACCCTCAACCTTTGGGAACCTGCTTCTCATTATAGATGGAAATACTCTGGCTGAGGAGAGGATACCCTGTGAGCTGCTTGACTTGACAACTTTCCTTCAGAAAAAATAACCTTTCCTTTCTCTCTGCTCCTTCAGCTTGCTGGCCTGGTCTCTTGGACTCATTTTAAGTTCTTGCAACAGAGGGTTTTTCAGTCCTGACACACACAGACACGCTCCCACACACGTACACACACACACACAAACACACATACGTGGTGTGCGTGTGTGTGTACAGGCGTTGTTATATAGAGGATGTGGAAGCTAGAAATTTCATAGGTTAAAGGCTCCCCAGTCATTCTCTACCTCATCACTGATTTCTTTGGAGCATTCATGACTGATTTTTGTGGCTGTGAAGGCAGGGACTGTTGGGATAAAGCCTGGTAGATACTAGACATTACATATCAGCTGATATCACCCAGATAAAGGCAGCAGAGCTACTCAGGGTGAGGATTGGGAAAGATGCGGTCCCTTCCATCACTGCCATATACCTAAGGGACCTTATTAGCTTAAACACTCAGATTGGATCGAAGTAGCTCTGCTAACAAAAAAGAAACCGTGGGCGCCTGGGTGGCTCAGTGGGTTAAGCATCTGACTTCAGCTCAGGTCATGATCTCACGGTTCGTGGGTTCGAGCCCTGCGTCAGGCTCTGTGCTGACAGCCAACTCAGAGCCTGGGGCCTGTTTCAGATTCTGTGTCTCCCTCTCTCCCTAACCCTCCCCTGTTCATGCTGTCTCTCTCTCTCTCAGAAATAAATAGAAAGAAGAAAGAAAGAAAGAAAGAAAGAAAGAAAGAAAGAAAGAAAGAAAGAAAGAAAGAAAGAAAGAAAGAAAGAAAGAAAGAAAGAAAGAGAG
>NW_027551562.1:4674171-4727965 GCF_008692635.1 Crocuta crocuta | reverse complement strand
CTGTGTCTAAGAAATAAATAGAAAGAAAGAAAGAAAGAAAGAAAGAAAGAAAGAAAGAAAGAAAGAAAGAAAGAAAGACCGAGCCCAAGTCACACTCCTGCAACAGAGCCAGGAACAGGTCCAGGCTGCCGATGGAATGCCATCGGAGCACTCAGCCCACACGTCTACCTTCTTGACCTCTTCTCGGGACGGAAATGTAATTAACGTGGGCCAAGGTTTACCTACACTTAATCATTTTGTAATCAATGGTTAATAATTAAGATCCTGTGAATGAAGCTTTGCTATTAATGCAGTGACGAACTGTATTAGCAATTGAGATGAGAGTTATGAGTGAAATATTTATGGTAATTAAAATGATCTTAGGAACAAGTTGGAGGCTGATGTCAGCCAGTAGTGGCTCCGCATGTCCCAAAGTCCATCTTAACACAAGTTCCATAGAAAAAGAGTTCTGTATTGGAAACATTCTAAGCCTTTCCTGGAAATTCACAGCAACCATGAGTGCATTAAAAGGCTCTGAGAGGGGCACCCGGGAGGCTTAGTCGGTTAAGCGTCGGGCTCTGTGCTGACAGCCAGCTCAGAGCCTGGAGTCTGTTTCAGAGTCTGTATCTCCCTCTCTCTCTGACCCTCCCCTGCTCACGCTGTTTCTCTCTCTCTCTCCTAGAAATAATTAAAAATATTTTTTAAAAAAAGGCTCTGAGAAATAAGAAGAAAGGAAACGCTTGTTTCTCTGTTTCTATTTGTCCACCAAACTTCCCTGGGGATGGAGCCTGTCACAACTGGGGAGAAGTACTCGCAAGTATTTGTAAAACAAACTTTGTAACAGACGGGTAACAAGTTGCAGAGCCTGCCCTAGGTTAAGTAAGAAAAGCAATCTGAGGCTGTCAGAGTCCCCTGAGGCTATCTGTCTGTTTAGGCTGTGTTCTTTAAATGCTAAGGAGAACATCAGAGGGCAGGGAGGGGGTGAGCAACACCTGGGATCACAGCCCCTTTCCTCTGCTTGTGCCAGAGAGGTTCAGCTTTTTGTGCCTTGGACATTCAGATTCTGCATAAGATTCAGCAAACAGTTTACTCAACACCTACTACCTGCCTGCCCTGTTCAAGTTTCTTGGTATAAAACAGTGACTAGAGACAGGTGACTTTCTGCCTTCATGGTAGCTGATATGAAGGAAGACAATGGAAAGTAAACATGAAAAATTACAAACTTACCTAGTATGTTCAAAGACCATAAGCTCTACAGGAAACAACAACAACAACAACAAAAAACAGAATAAGGGGGACTAGGAGAGCCAGGCAACCTGGGGGTGATTTTTTTTTAATGTAGGAACTGAAGGGGCTCCGTGAGAAGGTGATTTCTGAACAGGCAATTGGAGGAGGGGGGAGGACGGGCCCCACATGCGTGGAGGAAGAACATTGAGTGGGTGGCGAGAACAGCCAGTGCAAAGGCCCTGAGGCAAAGTGAAGAGTGCAGGAAAGCGTGCCAGAGATGTGTCAGAGCAGTGAGAGGGGCCAGTGATCAGGAGTAAGATGTGTTTGTACTCCATGAGGCCTCGAGAGCAGAACGAAAGAATGAGCATGTAGAAGAGAACACAGAGGGTGTATTCATTCAAATCCATAAAATACCCATCAGAATCTAAGCAAGAAAATAGAAATAAGTTGTTTTCCACAAAGAGATTTAACATGGGCATTAATCACCCAGCTGGTGGGAGAGCTGGGAACACAGGATCCATGATCAGCCACAGCAGGAGGTCATTCCCAGCCCCAGGCCGGAGGGACAAAGGGGGGCAGGCGGGGGCTGGGCTCCCCAGGCAACACTGGACGTGCAGAAGATCCTTCTGGAAAGGGCTAGAACCACAGAAGAGAAGCATCCTGTGCCAGAGACCTGCCCTGGGCTTTTCCCTTCCTCCTGCCCCTCAAATCTCCTGCCAAAGGCTACCATTAGCCAGACTCCACTTGAACGGTATCACCTGCAGGGGTAAATCCTCTTTTAAACCGTGTCCAGGGGATTCCAGCGATCTCTTGCTGTGCAGCAGACCATCCCCAAATTCTGCGGTTTCAAACTTGCCGCCAAACTTGTACTTGCTCATTTTTCTCCAGTTTGGGCAGAGCCCGCCCGGCACCACCTGCTGCTGAGCCAGCACGTCGAAGCTGGGACAGGAGCTGGCTGGCAGACCGGTGCTGGACGCCGGCTGCGAGCCCAGCTAGTGCTGTCTGCCTGGCGGCCTCGGTTCTCTGTGTCTCTGGGTCTCTCAGTTTTCCTCCATGAGACCTCCCTGGACGGCTAACTTGGACTTGCTCACGGTCTTGCCACAGACACTGTTCGTTCACGGCAGCTGGATCCCAAGAGGTGAAAACAGAAATGCTAGACTTTGTACCATATCACACCCACTGCCTTCTGCTGGTTAAAAGGGAGGGGGCCATGCACGGTGGAGGTATGATTGACGAGAGAACCACCAAAGTCACGTTCACCACCTCCGAGGACACGGTTCAGACCGAAACAATGCATCCGCGATCAGCACCCACTTTCACATTGCTACTGTTTTTCACTATCACATGATAGGTAACATTTTCCCCTCGTGTTAGACAGAAGCATGACATTTGATTTAACAAGACACTCTTTTCTTCTCCCTAATAAGGATGGGGGGGAGGGGACAGTTGTCCAATCCCAGGTGTGGGCATGGCCACCAGGTGTGGGTGGGCATGGCTCCTCCTGGTCTGGGGACTCAAGAACTAAACTGTAAAGTTAGGCATCAACCACTGTCTTCATACAAAATAGTAAGGAAAGGGGAAGGGAAAAGTAAGCACAGCTTATTATATACCTAGCGAAGATCTGCATAGCTACTTGGGTTCACGTGTCTGTAATTGAGCACAAGGCTGGTACTGACATTTATAATGTTGCTATGATGCTGTTGACATTTGTAATTTCCTTCTTCAACTCACCCATTCCGTGTGTCCCTTGCCTTCAGTGAACACTTCAGCTGACTCTTTTCTGAGAACGGTGGGTCCAAATTTTTATCTCCGAAGGTCTGAATCTTTAGCAAGCCTTCCTTTCTTGATTGCTAGTGACTTTTACTACTGGGTATGGAAGCTCATAGAGGCATCCCAGTGAATCCCCTGGGTACAAGCCAGAGTTCTTCCTGCCGCCATTTTGTAACAAATACCCACTCAGGATCTACCACCCATCCAGTATAGGGACGCCCTTCTCAGCTTGTTGGCTTTGTGACAAGAGGAACTTCAAACAGTCATTTGGCAATCTCAACTTCCAGTTTAATGAGAAGAAAGTTATGTCCTCTGGAAGACATCGCTCCCTGGGGATCAATGGGAATCAAGACCTTTGGATCAGTGGTTGAGGGGACAGGACACAAAGACCTTGGAGGCAGGCCATATAGTACAAAAGTGAGAAAGCCACTCCCAATCCTATCCCTTGCTTCTCAGATCTGTGTGTTCTAGTTGTGGGAGAAATAGCCCTAGTCATTTGTCATTGGTTCAAAGCATATATGTCATCGCTGGGAGAATGACAGAAATGGATGCCTCCACCGGTGATGTAGAAGAATGGGGGTATTGATTGATATCATAACTGGTCATCTCTTCAGAAAGCAGAATGATTTTTGAGAACAGCTTCAGATGATGGTCTACTTACTCAGGCACCTCAGGGAGACGCTTGTTCCTGAGGCTACAAGACAAACCTCCCTCGGGTCACAAGAACTCACTCATTCCCAGTTTGAACAGAGACTGCACTGCACACTTACAACACCAGGAGTAGCTGCAGAGAATTAGTTGCACAGATGACAGAAGAGGGGAAAACACAAGCAGGTGACGCTGAGGGGACCCCTGCTTGAGCCACAGCAGGAAGCCCCCAGATGGAGGGACCCAGAGCAGAAATGGCCGGGTCTGGGGACAACTAGTGATGTGAGAGCCACGCAGGGCCTGGGTTGCAGCAGCTGGAGGACAGAGGACACGCAGACACTAGAAGGTCCCCACCCAGGCAGAGGGGAGGACACAGATCTACCTGCAACTCCCTCCTACTACATTCCAGCCTCCTGCCACTGGGTGCCATCTCGTGGCCAGACTTACATGGAAGCCACCGAATCAGGATCCTGAGAAACAGGGTGTAGGGCCCCTTTCTCTCTATGTAGAAATGCCATTTAAAAAATGTGGGGGGCAGAGGAACCAAGACTGGCCCTGGGGGAGTCAGAGTAGGGGAGCAGGAGCTCATGTGTGGGCAGATGGGGCTGAAGTGACAGGTGTGGGGGAGGGGTGTCTGGGGAAGTTCTTTCTAATCTCACTACTCCCAGTGAATGGGGGGCACGCTATCCACTGAGAGTGAGGACAGGACAGGGAGGTGCTATGGGCTTGGGTCAGAGAGAAGGTGTGAGGCGATTGGCTAGGAAGGGTGAATGCAAGTCCCGGGGAAGTTTCCCGGCATCCCTAACGGGCCACCTGAGGTCCACGGCCATGGATCTAAATGAGACCAGTCAGTGCAGCTGTGGGTTGGTCTCCAAGCAGACCCCACCGGGGGCCAGTGAGGGGGTAAGGGTATAACCGCATTACCCGTTATGCTTTCTCCAAGTGCCTACGGTGAAGCAAGTGAGAGACAAAGAAATCTAAAATGCATGCATTTAGATTCCAGTGATCAGCATGGAATTTCAGCTGAGAAAGAAGAGGCAGGAGGAAACCAGCGAGGTGCGAACTGTGTTCACATGGAATAGAGTTCCTTCTGAAAAGCCGCTGTCATTGGGTGTTTAGGGAGGAGCCGGAAGGCGGTCAGAGGCTGGAATACACGCAGGAAGATGGTGGGCGAGTGACGTTCCAGCGGATGCCGTGGGCACGAGTGGCTGAGTTAAGGCATAGGACGAGATCACGGGAGGAGTGGAGTTCAAGGAGCACCTGAAGGCAGAGCTTTAGGACTGAACAGGGACTCAGCAGAACACCACCTGCAAGAGAAATCTCTTAGGAGGCATCTCATATTCTTCCCCATCTTTCAGTAACTGTGCCTGGCGTCCCGTTGCTGGAATAAGTCCTGCTGCATCTCAGAGCGGGTGGTCCCGGGGAATCTCCCACTCATGTGCAGGGAGCAGGGGGCGTGGGCCACTCAGATGCTCCAGCTCCTCTTCCTGCCCGCCTGGGTCCTTCGAGGTGCTCATCCGTGTGCCTACTCTGCTTCCTACAGGCTTTCCTCTACTGTCCTCAAACAAGGAGGCATCTCAGCATCTCCCGGGCCTGAGGGTCACCATCCACACTGAGCTGGGCCACAGGTATCCAAAGGCCTCGTGCACGGTGAGCTGCGGGGAGAGTGGATACCTCGGAGGGAACTTGCTGAACGGGCATGAAGTCTGTGGGACTCACAAGAGCTGGGCTTCCTCTGATTCCTGTCAGAGATGTAGGAGTGAAAAGAGTGACATTTGAAAAACTCACAAGCCTTAGGCTTCCGTGAAGACGCGGTTCTAGAACTCTGTGGTTCTTGGACATCTGGTTTCTATGGCAGTAAAAGTATATCTAGCCCCTTCTGCTTTGCTTTCAATATTAGTGATACTTTACTGAGGTCTTTTTCTTCTTGTGATAAACAAGAGCAGATGTTTGTGATAAGTGTCAGGTGCCTTCTGTGTGGCAGGTACTATTCTGAGCCTGTGGCCCCAAACAAAGCCAAGCCAACGTGTGTCTTGTTCTCATGATTTTTAATTCAGACATGAGTCTGACAGGTTGGGAATCAATAAACAAATACACAAACAAATATACAGGAACGTGTCAGTAAGTGTGTAAACAAAATGGAACAGGGCCAAGGGTGAGAAGTGGGAGGTAGAACATGTCCCTCAGCGTCTCCCATTGGCAGCTCAGCAGACCCAGCACGGGAGAAGCACAGCACTTCCCTCAGGTCTCATGAGTAACTATGACCTGCAAACATGGACCCGCAATCTCTTCCACCACAACCAACTGGTCTCCACATCCGTAGTATGCTACACCTAAGTATTTTATTTAATATTTTTAAGTTATTTATTTATTTTGAGACAGAGAGAGAGAGAGAGAGAGAGCATGCCCACAAGTGGGGGAAGGGAAGAGAGAGGGAGAGAAAGAGAATCCCAAACAGGCTCTGTGCTGAAGTCAGACATTTAACCTGCTGAGCCACACAGGTGCCCCTACACCTAAGTATTTTTAATACCTTCTGTGCTTCCCAACTCCTGAATGTGCCTTAGTCCAGGCTTTCCCAGGCGTGATTCATGAAGATGATTACAAAAGCCTCAGCTCCCACCTCCTCTTTACTCCCACCCACACAAAGTCCATCTCCCCTGCTGTCAGAGTGACTTGCAGAAGGAGAAACCCACCACTACTGACTCCTGGCACTCAGGGTGGGGTGCCTCTGTCAAGGTGGGACCCCACTCACCCTCCAACCTTCTCTTCCCCCAGTTCCCAGGAGCTCTCTGGAGTGGGCATTTGTGGTTTATCTGCTGCTTCGAGGAATAATGCCCTCCTTCCCCTGGGGGACCGCCTTCCCCACTCTCAGACTCTATGTCACATCTTTGTCTAGTTCGCAATGCTCATCAAACTGAAACTAACAGACCACACACGTACATGCTGCGGTGCTCGCAAAGTGTTCTCACGTGTGTGGTCTCCTCTGAGCCCCACGCATGTCACTGGCCTAGGGAGCTGGCTCCATTTTAATGCTGAGTATTATTCCACTGTCTGGGTGCACCACACCTTGTTTATTCATTCTCCCACTGAAGAGTATTTGAGTTATTTCTAGATTTGGGTAATTCTGAATAAACTGCTGTAAATACTTGTATACAATGTTTGTGTGAACTTAAGTCTTTATCTTCCTGGGGTAAACATATAGGAGTAGGATTGCGGGGTCATGTGGAAAGTATACATTTCGCTTTATACGAAACTGCCACACTGTTTTCCAGAGTGGCTGTGCTAGTTTGCATCCCACATGCACCGTTTCTGTAGGTCTAACATTTCCACATGTATAAATTCCCTGAGGTATAAAATTTCCAGGTGTGATGCGTCTTCATAACACTTGACACTATTTTTTTGAGCCATTCCAGTAGGTGTGTATAGTATCAGTTCAGTTGTTTTACCTAATATCTCTCCATGCAAGCTCCCTTCCCAACTTGCAGGCGGCCACCATCTTGCTGTGTCTGCACATGACCTCTTCTCTATGTGCCACAAGGAGAGCCAGAGGGAGAGAGAGGGAGGGAGCTCCCCTGTCCCTTCTGACAAGGGCACTAATCCCATCCTGGGGGCTCCACCCTCATGACCTCATCTAAAGCTAATTCCCTCCCAAAGACCACATCTCCAAATATTAAGACATTTGGATTAGACCTTCAGCATATGAATGGGGAGGTGGTGGGGAGTCAGTCTGTCACAATACGGATGAGATCGGTGGAGGGGGATGTGGATCCAGCAGATGAGAAAATCGAGCAGAGATTTGTGGAGACCCACATTATAGGACAGGCCAAGAGCCCGAGAAAACAAGGACCCAATGATGAGAAGGCTCTTCTCAGACCTGCAGCTGGAACCCCTTTCCTACCTCTGCACCTTTCCTTTCAAGGCTGAACCATAAACTTAGTGGCCTGTGGTCGTCTAGCCAGGATGGTCTGACAAATAGAAACAGTAGGGAAAAGAACATGGATGTGGATATTGGAGAGAACACTGGGGCCGTACCAGCTGCCAGCTGTCTTGGGGCCAGTCGTCTAGATCTCCGGGGTCCTAGGGTGTCCACCTGTAAGAGAGGACACCGTCATACACACCTCGCAGAGCGACTCTGAGACCAAATGAGCCTGGGGGCAAACACAGCACCTGTACTGAGCACACGGTTTGTCTCTTGGTCTCTTGTCCCTAACGAGCAGCACTAGCCAGAATAAACAGAAGAAGGCCAGGTTCTTCTTAGAGAGAGCACTTCCTTAGTTAAAACTCTTGAACAATGAAGAGGGAAGAATGGGCCAGGGAACAGGAAAGCAAGGACGGAAGCAGAAAGAAAGAAATCAGGATTTGGCCACTGTAGCTCGAGTTTAACTAGCCTATCAATTTCTACACTCCAATTACCCCCAGGCACCCCCGGATTCATCTGTGATGGAAAGAACACTGGCTTTAGGCTGGAGGGACCAGAGTTCAAGTCTCGGCACGACACGACTAAGGCGAAGTTGTGTGGCCTTAGACAAAGTGTTACGTTCTCTGACCTTGAGTTTCCACACTTATGTCTGTGGGTGTTTCTTCCTTTTAGATTTCCGTGCAAATTGAAGGAGGTTATATATGTTCAAGTGCCTTGTAAAGCCGTATAAAAATGTAAGGGATTAATTACTGTTTCTATTACTATCGCTATCACCATTTTGGACTTTGATTCCGGTTCCTTCCTTCCTTTGTCTTCTGAGATGCTCCCCACTCTGCCCAGAAGAACTCATTCATTAGGCACTGAGGCTAATTCCCATATGTACAAAGGATGCCCTGCTTCCAGATCGGCTAAATTAGAAACGTTTAAATTTTTCATCTATTCCCTTGTCTGCTCTTTGGTCAATAGCTTATTCTGACAACTTCATTACCTCCTAATTGCTACAAGTTCCTTTGCTCATTTTCTGTGTGATAAAAAAAAAAAAAAAAAAAGAACGAAACACCCAGGAAAGGAATTTGACAGGCCAAGTCACTCAACTCCTGATTGACAACCTAGGCTTCCCCGCTACTTCAAGGGGATTTCCTTTTTCTTTGTGGGGAATATATTTGCAGAGACCCTCCTGGTGCCTTGCTTGACGATCCCCAGCCCTCCTTCTCTGCACGCTTTCCTTCCGCTGTGAGATGTGAGCGATAAGGCACATTCTCTTCTCTCTCGCCGGGGCTGATTTATCCTCTCCCTATAAATCTTTGAGCAGCCCTTCAAGAAGCCGTATCAGATGTGCCTTAATCTTTGTATTGCTCATTTCTTAAAGGAATTTTAATCTATTGGGCTTTAATTATATGCCCCTTAGAAAGTGCCAGCCTTTTCTTAGCAAGCCATTTTATTCTTGCAATTTGATAACCACTTTTATTCTCGCTTTCTCCTGAGGCTCTACTTAGAAAATTGGAGGTGGAAGGGACCTTCGAGGTCGCCCAGCTCCCATGGTACCCAACCCGGCATCTCATGCCAGCCCCTGGTCTTCTTGTTAAATATACAGATTCCCAGCTGACTCTAATCAGAGAGCAGTCCTGGGGCAGGTACATGTTTAAGAAGCCATGTGGGTGATCTAATGAACTGGTGGCTAAAGGCATCACGCATCTGGTCCATGTGTTTCAAGTTAGAGATGGCCTCAGGGTGGAAGGAAAGAGAAAAGAATTTGGGATTTCAGGGACATGGGTCCAAATACTGTAAGCTCTTCATACCAGCTAAGTATCCTAGGGCAAAAGTCCCTCATGCTCTGTGGTTTGAGTTTTCTAACATGTAACGTAGGGGGTCACAGTGCTATAGAAAATAGTTTTGAGGCTTAAAGTGGGGAAACATGTTCAAAGTCCTGCACCCGGTAGGAACTTGATCCCTGTCACTGCCATTTCTCTCAGGATCACTGTTCCTCTCCATATGGCACAGCCTCATAAACATTGTGTGTTTATTCTTATTAATGAGCCCTTGCTTACCATTAATGCAGCCCCTGAGTCCTCACCGGCCACCATGAAGGCAGCACTATTACTTACCATCTCTAATTTACAGGGGAGGAAAACATTGCAGCTAAGTTATGCAAAGTTCCACACTCAAGTGGTTGTGTTGGAGTTTGAACACAGAAGGCCTGACGCCATGGTGGCTTTCATGCCCCAGGTGTTCCCATCTGGCAGATGATACTCTTACTAAATCCCTTCCCAGAGTTCCGTGGGGCAAGGAGCTAGCATGCTCCGTTGAAGGGGGCCCTCACTCTCATGGCACAATTGGCCTTGCACAGCCCCAAGTGTGAGGGCCTCCTTAAATTTTTTTATGTCTTTATTTTATTTTGAGAGAGAGAGAGACAGAAAGAGAGAGTTGGGGGGGGGGTGTGGTCAGACAGACACAGAGCCTGAAGCAGGCTCCAGGCTCTGAGCTGTCAGGACAGAGGCCGACACGGGGCTTGAACCCATGGACTGTGAGATCATGACCTGAGCTGAAGTCAGACGCTTAGCCAACTGAGCCACCCAGGCGCCCCAAGAGTGAGGGCCTCCTTAAATATTAGCCCTAGGAGTGTCTCCTCACCCACCTTGGCCAGGCCCTGGCGGGATCCACTGGGCTCCACTGGGCAGGAAGTCGTCACTGGAGTGGGGAACAGGTGGGACACTACTGGCCTCTTCTGCTGTCTTCCCTCCCAAAGGGACATGCAATGGGGACATTTATTCCTGGTATACTGAAGGACAGACTCCCAGAAGTCCTGAGGAGCACCTGGGCCCGGCCTCCTCTTCCCTCAGCCCTCGATGCACACGCACACTTCGAACCAAGATCTAGCACTTTGGTTAGCTTGAGGATAATGACCCTTCCCCAACTTGCCTGACTGATTCCCCAAACTGGGCCAGAGAACAGAAGGAAACTAGGCAGGATGGGACCCTCAGCTGGAAGCCAAGCTGCCTCGCTCTGGAGACAGGAGCATTATGAAGACAGCAGTCTGTCCTCACAGTCTGATTCGTCATCTTCTGCCTCAATATGATGAGCACTCTGAGTCCCCAAAACAACCTAGTGAGAACGGCGCTAAGAATACCATTTTACAGATGGTAAAAGTGAGGATCACAGAAAAGGTCTGCTTAGGACTAGAAGGGAAGGAGTAGAAAATGAGTCTTTATTAAGTACCTACCATGTGTTATGTAATAGCTTCTAGAGTGATGTAATTAAGCTATAACAGGAAACTTGTGAAGTAGGAAAACGCATTCTCTAGGCAGACGCACGGGCACTGAGGTTTAAGGAGAACGTTGAGCTTGCTTGTTGCACGGGCACCAGGATGCAAACCGCACTGGCCGGACCCAAGAGCTGTGCTTTTTCTTCCCACGCAGCCTGCAGCGTCTGTCAGCGGCCCTCGGGTGCCCTGAGTTGAGGAGAACACTGAGTCGGTATCTGGGCCCGATGAGTGATGTCTGCCACGGTACCCTGGGGCTGGAGGGAAACAGGCATGTGCTCCATCCCCAAACCACAGGGCTTTCCAGGAAACTAAGCCAACCCCGTGGACCAGGAAGGTGTAGGTCCAGAACATGGACACAGCGTCTTCTGAAATAACACCCCACAGCTCCGTCACTATTCCACATCGTTTCATTGGATGTTTTCCACAAGCTTTGTCTTGGGTATTTCTGTCGCCGCAGTGCCCCTTCTGTCACCAGCGTGGTAATGTGTCCACTGACTTCATGATCTGAACTGACACACTCATGTCGGCTGGCTGCACAGTGCAGAGGTGACAGGGAATTGGCCCGTTTTCGCAGATGAAGGCACCGAGACAGAGTGTCAGAGACAGAGCCCGCCAGCCGGGAAGCTAGGACTCCCATCCAGAACGGTGAGCTCCTCTGGGTTCTCAGCACTCAAGCAGGCTGCGGGGAGGGGGCGGAAGGGAGGCAGGAGCCACAGTTGTTCTAGTGGGAGAGGCCTTGGGGGCAATGAAACCGCCTCGGGTCTGTTTGTTCACACTTCCCTCCACATAGGGCTGTGCGTCTGGGCACACAAACAACGAAATCAGCTGCCCCTGGCAGGCCCGGGATGGAGTAGCGGTGTGAGGAATCTGTCTCCCCGAGATCCTTGGCCTCCCGGAGGATCAGAGAATGAGTACAAAGCGCAGGCAAAGAACCTCTCCGCCTGAGGCATTGACCCAGGGGCGAGACCTGTCTTTTTCCAGAAGCTGACTCTCCGCGAGCCTATCCTCCAGACTCCCCCTTCTCCTCTTCTGCTCTCTCCTGGTTCCTGATACTTGATCCTGAACAGGCTTTTAATTCCACAGGGAGAAAAACTTAAGCTGCTGACATCCCTGAGAGGCAGGGAATGACAAGTCAACTTCATACTAAGGTGTAAATGACTGATAGAAGCAACTCACATCTGAAGCTCTTCATTTAATATTTTTAGAGCAACAGTCTGCATGAAGCACTGTTTCAGCACTTGCTGTGGATAAATGTCACGTCCATACAGGCTTTACAAATCCAGGGAGCATGCTCTGAGTACATTTTCTTCTTTTTTGCCATCACTATCCATGATGCCTAGAGTAGCCTCAAGCTCTGGTTAGTGCAGCAGTGTTAGGTTAACTAACCTAACCTACCTCCCCACCTCCCCAGGCTCATCGTCTCTCTGTTGTTGTGCTCCAACCACAAACACCATCTTCCTCTTCTTCAGACAAGGCAAGCTCTTTCCCTCCTTTGCCTGGAAAGCATTCCCTCCAATGGCACCTCTTCTGAGAGATGATTCCTGATCCCCAGTCTAGAGGACTTTACTTCTCCCTCATAGCACCATTTACATTCCTTCCCTGTACTAAACAGACCTCATAAATACTTGTTTTATTCAGTGGCTATTTGAGTAATGTCTGTCCCCTCCACTATACTGCAAGCTCCTTGGAAGCCATAGCTGTCTTATTCACTATTGTGTTCTCGATGCCTAGGGTGGTGCCTAGCACTTCATAGGTGCTCAGCTTTGTTGAGTGACTGATAAATGGATGCGTTGATGAAGGAATGAGCTAGGTAAGAGGAGAGGGGAGCTGCATTCCAGGTAGGGTGATGGGACGGCTGAGGGCATGGAGACGCCAAATTATAAGGTCTTCTTCTGTGATTAGCCGAGCTCCAAAGCACCATAATTGCCTTGGGCTCTTCAGTGAGTGTGATGGGGTGGGGTCTCAGAGGGTCCCTGCTTTGACCTCCCCAGATGGTTAGTGTGCAAACTGGAGAGGCCCTCCGAGAGGGCCGATCCCGAGGCCAGTGCCACACCAGGGCCACAGAATTTCCTGATTCTTGGCCAGAATTTCCCACTGTCTCTCACCGTGTTGGGAAGCAGAAATAAAGCCCGTTGGCTGTAATGAGCTTTCTGGAAGCTCAACAGCAGGGAAAATTCAAGGAAAATCACAAACTGCTGGTAAGGAAAGAAGGGAGCATGTAGCACTGGGAAGAGTAGATGAGGAAAGTAACAGAACAGGATAAGATTCTAGTAGCTGCGACCAGGCCAACGTCCTCCTCAAGAATCAGCCACGCTTTCGGGCTCTGTACTGACAGCTAGCTCAGGGCCCGGAGCCTGTCTTCAGATTCTGTGTCTCCCTCTCTCTCTGACCCTCCCCTGCTCATGCTGTCTCTCTCTCTCTCTCAAAAATAAATAAAAACATTTTAAAAATTAAAAATAAAAAGAATCAGCCATGGCTCCCCATTGCCTGGAGGATAAAATTAGAGAGCCCAAATATCTGAGCCAGAAGCTTGTCTAGCTGATGCATATATAGCTCGATCCAGCATTTAATTTTAATTTTTTTCATTTATTTCTAGGAGAGAGAGAGAGAGAGCGTGAGCAGGGGAGGGTCAGAGAGAGAGGGAGTGACAGACTCTGAAACAGGCTCCAGGCTCTGAGCCGGCAGTCAACACAGAGCCCGACACGGGGCTCAAACCCACAAACCGCAAGATCATGACCTAAGCAAAAGTCGGACGCTTAACCGACTAAGCCACCCAGGCGCCCCCAGCATTTAACTTTAAAATATTATTTTCAAGGTACCTAAAGAAATATGTAGCTGTTTTAAAAAATATAAATACTACTAAAATAAAAATTAAAAGTCAGCCTTTATTATCTTTCAAGCCACTCCCTGACCCAAAGAGAACTACTATAAAGGTCCGGTGTGATTGCTTCCTGAAAATTGTCAAGGTATTTATAAATATTCTGCTTTTAAATGATTTCCAGAAACTGTACTCTTCAGCTTGTTCACAGACTTAGTTTGTTTTTTACATAATAATATATATGTAGTGATCTTTCCATCTCAGCAAATAGGGATCGAGCTCATTCTTTGTAAACGGTTGCATAAAATTCTGTAGAGGGGAGGCAGTCCCAATTCATGTGATTCCTCTCCTCTTAACTAACACCTAAGTTGTTCTCAAAGTCTTAACATTAAAATGTGGAAATGGATATTCTTGGAAAAAGAAATGTACGCTCATAGGTGTTATTTCTGTAAGGCTAATGCCTATAAATGAAACTGCACATGCATTTCTAATTTTGCTACTCTCACTGAGACTGGAAAAATAAAAGCTAATTATCACTGCACACCTACTATCTACCAGGAGTGCTCTCAATATCTTCCATGGATTATTACATTTATTTATTTTTTATTTTATAAAATACTTATTTTTTAGGAAAGCTCAACTGGGGAAGGGGCAGAGAGAGGGGGACAGAGAATCTGAAGCAGGCTGTGTGCAGACAGGTTAACAGCAGAGAGCCCCAAATGGGGCTCGAACTCACAAACCACAAGATCATGACCTGAGCCAAAGTCAGACATTCAACTGACTGAGCCACCCAGGTGCCCCTTGATTATTACATTTAATTCACATAACGGTATAATGAAAACACTTACAACAAAGCAAAGTAGGGTGCACAGAAGGTAAGTCACTTGCCTAAAGTTACACCGTTGGATGGGGTCCCAGGTGGTCTGGCCTCATAGCCCATGTTCCCAACAAGTTTGAATCTTCTGCCTCCGAATGGGAATATCCATTTTTCAAACAACTTAACCAACATTAGATATTATTAGCTACATTTTTTCCTACTAATTTGATATAAATATAAATTATACCTTTTTATTTCAATCTGCATCCCCTCAAGATTTTGTGGGAATAAGAGCTTTTCATTCATTTATTAGCTTTTCATATGTCGTGTGTTATTTGTCGTTCTATTTTCTTTGCCTATTTTTTCAATGAAGATTCTTAATGATTATAAAGAGTTCTTTGTGTGTTCCGATTATTAATCATTCATATATATTGCAATATTTTTCTTATACTGTCACTTTTCTTTTGAATTTGTTAGGTTCTCTCTCTCTCTCTCTCTCTTTCTCTCTCTCTCTCTCTCACACACACACACACAGAAAAAAATGAAAGGAATGTTTTGCAATCAGGTATGTCAGTCTTTATGATGTCAAACATTTTGATTTTCCTTAGGAAAACTTTCAACCTGAAGCAATAAAGCTATTCTTCTACATATACTTTTTTACTATGTCGGGAATGGGAAAAGTGGAAATACTTGTGAACAAACAAATGATTAACACAATCCGAGATTTTGCAAAAGGAGCCACAGTTTTTAATTTAATTTAATTTAATTTAATTTAATTTAATTTAATTTAATTTAATTTAATTTTAAGTTAGCTGTTTTTCTAACTGATTTGTCCGGTCTTGGGACAATGCCAGGCTTTGAGAAAAAATGAATCCCTATATCCTTAGAATATGATTGTATTTCGGATAGGGCAAGTTGATTTTATGGCATTTCGTATTCTAAATATTCTTAGCGACTCTCACTAATTTACTAGGTAGGTGAATTCCACAACCAGAATGTTGAGTCCTAGTTTTAAAAATGGGATTTTGATTCTGGCCTCTTCATTTTATGAAGGGGGACTGATGTCAGAGAGGGGACAGCATTTATTCAAGGTCACATGTATGTATATAATGTGCAAATCATTCATTTCCAAGACAGCCATGCTGCTGTACCTAAAAAACTCATCATGTGCCTCCCACCCTTATCTTCCCTGCCCTTGTCCGTTGGGCAGATGCCCATGGACCCTTCAAGATCCCAGTCGGGCACACTTCCTCCTTGACTCCACTCCCACTTCTCAGCTGCCCTCTGCCCAGTTCCATGTGCCCTATCTATGCCTCCATATAACCCAACATTCCACAAAACATAACGGATTCCACACTCTACTGCTGTGGCCTGTTGATGCACCTTGGAGAATGGGTATAACCTTGAGGTCAACTCCTGCTTCTTCCTTTCATTGACTGTCTTATTTATGGCCGTTTAAAACAAAGGAAACTTCCTTTATGAAACAGCTGTGGAGAAGCACCTGAATCCCATGGGCTGATGTTAAATTCTATTTCAAGTTCAGTGGTGAAGGTCACTGTCAGGTAGATGATGACCTTAGATTTTGAAAATTGAAGGTCCTTCTGTGAAATCACTACCTGTGGCAGTCACTTGCTTCTTCGCAAATCTTTCCATGGCCTCTTTCCTGACACAGGGAGACTTGCTCCTCCTTGCCCTGTTGAAGTGAGGCCTGGCCATCTGACCTGCTCTGGCCAATGAGATAGGAGTAGAAATGATGTGTGTCGCTCCCAGATGGTGGTTTTAACTGCCAGTGTGGACTGCAGGTTCTCCACGTTCTGCCTGAGTTAACAGTGAAAGCGTGTGTTGAGATGGAGTCTCTTCTGGCCTCACAATAAAGAGACCACTCTCTGCTCAGCCAAGGTGTTCATGTTGTGTAAGTAAAGCAATGAACGTTTGCTGTTAAGCCACTTAGATTTGGGGATTGCTGCCAACGTATAGGCGATACCAAAGTATAGACTGATATAGGTAATCTCACTGGTCGATGTGGACGCTCTTTGATCAGGAAACTAGGAGCTTCTGCTGACCACTCTGCTGTCCATATCATTTTGGTTCTTTCCACTACGCCTCTTCAAACCTATTTGGATCAGATTTTCTTAAATTTCACACAGCTTTTTACATCCTTTATAAGCTGCTAGCCCTAAAGCCAAAGAGGCTCCTTAAAAGCAGAACAGAATGTTAGTGATTATAAAGCAATCTTCAGAGACTGTTACAAAAATAGGATCCTAAGTTTGATTTTACACAAAACACAAATTGCATCAAATATATTCTCCGAAGTTCAGCCAGAATGTCTAGTTGACTGACTCTCCTTCTTCACAGGGTTGAGGGGCCCTGCCATATGCAAAATCTAAGGGATAAAGACGGGGAGAGGTCAGTTTGGTGTTTAAGGAGGCCACATTCTAATTGTACAGGCAACTTTAAAAAAATTTTTTTAATCCTTCTTTTTAAGAGTAGAGAGAGAGACAGGGAGCATGAGTGGAGGAGAGGCAGAGAGACAGGGAGACAGAATCCAAAGCAGGTTTCAGGCTCCAAGCTGTCAGCACAGAGCCCAATGCGGGGATTGAACCCATGAACTGCGAGGTCATGACCTTAGCCAAAGTCGGATGCTTAACCGACTGAGCCACCCAGGTGCCCCGGTACAGGAAACTTTGTAAACAATGATGATGACAGACATGATGAGAAGGCTGCTAGTAGATATTATGTGCAAAGTCCTCCCAGGAACAGAGGAAGGAGGACCAGCCTTATTCAGAGTCACATGGAAGGCTTCAGAGAACAAGAGGCATTGGGTTGGATTTGAAGAATATGCAAAGGTTCACGAAGCATCTAAGGAGATGAACACTCTAGGCAAGAAGACCAAATGTGAGGGAAAGATGACCATATGCAGTCACACCTTAAAGCTGGGAATCAGCCAGTCAAATTCTTTTGAAGCCAATCAAGTAATGTGCAATTAAGAGAAACAGGACGCGTGTAATTCACCCAAGAGTGGTAAGAACATTGGTGAACTGAGTCACTTCTCAAATCTAGCTCCCTCTTGCCGAGTCCTGGCCCAATATTCCCATATTTTTATTTCTTAAAAAAAAAACACACATTTTTTAGAGTGCTGGGAATTCAGATTTCCATGGAAAAATCTTCTGATTGCCACTTTGTGTTCACAGGACCAGGGCGAATATTGAAAGTATCTAGCGGTTAGTATGGCAAGGACCCTTAAACATCAGAGGTACACTGTAGAGAAGCTGTAAGTCTGGCCTTTCTAGGGAATCTTAGCAGAACATTGGTTGTGCCTGGAATACATTTGGATTGCCCCTGAGCCACCAGTTTGGTGAGCCCTGCTCTCAAACTAGGAAAGGGAGAATGATAGGTAGGGGTGAAGAGGTGTGAGAAGAAGGCTTGGGTCTGATCACAATGGATTTTGAATAAACTGTGTTGATTAGTGTTTTCTGTGCAATAAAACACCCCAAAAGGCAGATGTATAAAAAAAACCCCACAAATATTTATTCATCTCATGATTCTATAGGTCAGTAATTAGTGTGGGCTCAGCTAGACTCACTCACAGATCTCCAGTCAGCTGACGGGTCCCACCTGCTGCCAAGACTGATTTTTCTGGGGCCTCTGCAAAGGTAGCTTGTCTCTCATCCACGTGGTCTCTTACCCTCCAGCCAGCTGGCCCAGGTTCCACATGGCACAGAGTTCCAACCAGCAGCAAGAGAACATAATTGCTGGTGCCCAGTGCTTTTCAAGCCCTTCTTATGTCACATTGGCTAACGCCCTGTTGGCCAAGAGAACCCACATGTCCGAGCCCACAGGCAGAATGTCTGGTGGGGAAGGGAGACGGGGCCATACAGGGAAAGCAAGAGTTTTTGTGCCAATTTATTTTTTTGCTTTCTACCATTCGTGCTATTAAGATGACACCAAGGGTCACATTATCAAGTCAGACTCTTCAAAATCAGAGAACTTAATGGGGCATCTGGGTGGCTCAGTCAGTTGAGCGTCCGACTTTAGCTCAGGTCATGATCTCATGGTTTGTGGGTTGGAGCCCCACGTCGTGCTCTGAGCTGACAGCTCAGAGCCTGGAGCCTGTCTTCGGATTCTGTGTCTCCCTCTCTCTCTGACCCTCCCTGGCTCATGCTGTCTCTATCTCTCTCTCAAAAATAAATAAAACATTACAAATTTTTTTTAAAAAAAATCAGAGAGCTTATCAAACTTTACCAAAAATTCAAATGATGTGGGTGAGTGTGACATGCAGACCAAATGGGAAGTCTGGTATCACCACCACCACCGCCTTGTGGGTTGTTCCTCAGCCCATCAGGCTACTGCTGACTTAACATCTGGGGTCTCTAAGTGATGCAGGTGTACCATCACTTTCTCTAGGAAGAAACTTTTGCAGGATGAAGTATCTCCATCTTATGTTCTATTACATTCCTGACACTGACATCTTCTTCAGACTATGGTCCAGAAATCTATAAATTTTATCTACAAATTTTGTTCGCCATAAGTAACCTAGGGTGACGGAGTGTATCCTACTGGAAAGATTCCATTGATAAGAATTCCGTTATCCTTCCACCAGTAACATGCTGACAAGGTTTGACCTTGTTTTTATTTCTTCTTTTTAGGTTTTCTTTATTCATCTCTCCCTGGTAAAAAAGATGGTAAAAGACCAGCTATAAACCTTTTTCTTTCCTACCATACTTTGGATTTCAACCTTGGTATCTAATATTTATTTCTGTAATGAAACATTCAAATACTGGACATCTTCTGCTTTTTCTTTTGGCGGGATATATGTGTATATGCTTGGGAAGACTATGCATTAAGATGCATTAATTTGGTAATTCTATCTATAGATAGAATTCTATTTCATTTTTCTATATAAAGTATCAGTTAACCGGGAAATATTCTTTCCTGGCAGGGGAAAGGGGTTCTGTTAGCAAAAAAGTAACCTACTACTTGAACTAGAACTTCTATCACGGGCTTCAAAAGAGTTTGTAGGATATTCTAGGCCCAGTGGACCATTTCTTTGGAAGTTACTTTGGGTAATCATTGGTCTTTCTCGGCCTTATCAATATTGTTGCTGAGATTTCTTCCCGAGTTATATCTATTTGCTGAGATGTAGGGTAGTTTAATAAGAACACAGGTTTAGGAAGAGTCGACTAAACTTTGATTTAGTTAAGTGTTTCTAAGACTCTGTGCAGAATATGTTGTCCTTGGAGCCCCAGAGACAGCCTAGCATGAGATTATACCTTGACCCCTGGGAGCATGTGCTCTCTGGCAAGGCCCTGTGAGTTTCAAGAAGCTACGCCGGGATCACAAGATGGCAGAATCTCAAGAACAATAAAAAAAGCTCATATTCCTCCCTCCTTTCCAACCTCCTACTACTTAGTCTAGTGAGATGCAAAACCGTGACGGTGCGTTAGAGTCATCAAAAAGAAGGTGGAGGCGGAAGGTCAACTGAATACAGTAAACAAATGGCTCCATACAGGTTCTGCAGCTGTGGATAAAGAATAGATACCAAACAAACACAAAACAAAAACAGCCAAGGGGCCATGTTTCGTGGAAAGTACACGATGAGTCTATCCTTGCTAATATGATAGCGTTCACTTATATGCGATGGAGGCCATAGCTGAGGGTCCTCAGAGACAGACTGGCTCAGGGCTTCCTAAAGGTGCTGCATGGATCAGGTGGCACATGAGTTTATAATGCTATGTATGTGGGTGAACTTCCTATCTTTAGCAGAATGTGTTTATTTTCATAAGTGTAATAGATACTTGTTTTTTGATGTTTTGTTTTTTCACTACCCACCATTCAACCTGTACTTTGCTCTTCTTACTGGGGAATCTCTCATGTTGTGTTGTCCTGAGGAACCCCCAGATGGACTTTCCAAGGATCAGACTTTCATTCTCCCACCCTGCCCCCATAGTACACAGGATATAGGTGTGACTTGGGCTTGGCCACGAATTTGGGTTTCAAAATCCTCTCCCTAGGATTTTGAATTATGGGCACATAACACAGTTCTGGCTGGGGAAAGTTGGTGGTCATATTCATGCAGTGGCTGAGGCACAGCAAGGTGCTTTTTGAAGAAGCAAGAATAGTTACAATGCCCTAATTCTGCTGCCTGGTCAGCTCGAGCAGCCTTGATAGTGACTGCCTCCAAGCCTGACCTTCCAGCCTCCTGAAAGTTATCTGAGGCCCCAACACCCCTCCCACACAACCCATCTTTGCTCATGATGGCTGGAATTATTTTCAACTGCTTTCAACCAAGGACCTTCTAACTGATACAGTGTGAAAACATGCAATTAGCAAACCAAACCCACGATTTTATGGATATTATTCCTTAGAAAATGGCTAAGCTTTAAAAATCGGATTGATTTAAGTTAATTTAAAAGAAAAACATTAAATTAGAGAGCAGTGTGTGAACACATTAAAAAAAATTGATAATCAAGAAGATAGGGAGTGGTCTGATCCCTTTGTTTTACAGAATGGAAATGGGAGCCCCAGGGAGGCGAAGGGACGCCAGAGGTCTCCTAGTGGTGCTGCAGCTGACCTGACCTGGACCAGCTGTCCTGACTCCATCAGTCTCACACATCAGCTCACCTGGGAAGTTAGAGCTAGGCTTCCTCCAGCGGGGTCCTGGCCTCTCACACAGCATAAGTGTGTTGGGTTCCAAATTCATGGAGGAGGCCTCGGCCAGCCTCTTCATCTTTACTAATTTTATAGGGACAAACCCTCTGTCTTTTTTTTGTCCTAATACTCGGTATCTGAAAGCCTGACAATATGGGGCACACATATCACATATGCCTTGTCTTTCACTGGGTTTGCTGATGAAGAAGACTCCTCACCACACGAGAACACTTAACAGATTCATTCTGATAGTTCTGCTCATCAAGAAGCAGCACACTCCATGGGGCGCCTGGGTGGCTTAGTCGGTTAAGCGTCCGACTTTCGCTTAGGTCATGATCTCGCGGTTCGTGGGTTCGAGCCCCGCGTCGGGCTCTGTGCTGACTTGCCAGCTCAGAGCCCGGAGCCTGTTTCAGTCTGTGACTCCCTCCCTCTCTGACCCTCCCCTGCTCACACTGTCTCTCTCTCTCTCTCCTACAAATAAATAAAACATTACAAAAAAAAAAAAAAAAAAAAAAAAAAAAAAGAAGCAGCACACTCCAGCCAGGCAATGTCTCCCTTGAAAGAGCACCTTCTCTCTCAGGAGAGGACCCTCTGGCCTGTGGCTCGGTGGGAGAACCCTTGTTTTTCTCAAGCCCTGTCATCGGCATGGCATGGGAGAGCAGCTCTTAGTCTGACTAGGAAACCAAGTCTTGTTTCCTTGACATTCAAAACCATGAAAACTTGGAAATAATTTCCATTGGTAGCTTACAGAGACCTAGCTCTTTACGTGAGCCACCTATTGAAGCGATCCCGCGTGGTGTTTACCCATCCGCATCCAAGCCAGTGTCAGCGTCCTAGCCTAGAAGTGACAAGAGTTCACAGGCAGGAGGCAGGGCTCTGTGGTGGAGAAGAGATGAGGCTGGAAGGAGAACATCCTGAGTTCTAACCCTGGCTGCTGGCTGAGTGGGGTTTGGAAGGACAGTTGGAAAGAGAAAGGCACTTTAGGTCTCAGGAGGGCCTGTGCGGAGGCATGGGACGTAGAATCCACTGCAGGTGGCTCGGACTCACCAGACACTGAGGAGATCGGACCCACCCGTCAGTCAGTGTGGTGTTGTAAACAGAGCAGAGCCATGTAGCCTGAGCCTCCTGCCCAGCTCTGCTCTTTTTGGCTATAAAATTGGCATAACAGGACTTCTTTGACAGAGTTATTTTAGGGGTAGGAGATGTCAAATGTAAAGACTATGGTACGTGGTACTTTGCTTGGCTTGGAGATGTTCCACCATCAAAAGTTACTTCTTTTAGTGAATGGGTGCTCCTTAAAAATATCTATTGTGGTGTCAGAAGATCACCTTGCCAATATATAGGCTTTGGAATTAGGGGAAACTCCTCAGAAAGGCAACCTGTTGGAAGGTCACTGTGCCCTACTGGGTGAGAAAGAGACTCAGGTAGGACACTGGAGTTGGGGGTGGGGGCAGAGGAGAGGAGGGACCAAAGCAAGACGTGTTTGTTAAGCCAAAGCTGTAGAACCTGGAGTTCATTGGAGGTGGCAGCCAGTCAGAGGGCTGGTGGGTTGGAGGAGTAGGAAGTTTGTGATGATTACCAGGATTTTGCTTGGACCACGAATTGACACTGGTGTCCCCATCTGATGCGAAGATGTACAAGGACTGAAGGTTTGTATGGAAGAAGTTGGCTCTTACTTGGAGTATAAGCAAAGCTGAAATCAGAAAGTAAAAACATAATCAAACCTCTGGGTTATTTATCTATACTGGGTCAAAATCCAGAGATTTGTAAATAGACAGAGGCAATAAGTACACCATAATGAAAGGACACTGGATTTGGATTCAGAAGACCAGGCATGTAATCTACATCTAGCTAATACCTGCTGTGTAATTTTGGGAAAATTACTGAGCCCTTCTGAGCTTCAGTTTCCTCATCCATAAAACAGAGATCATGATAATCACACCTTCTACCTCCACAGTGTACACTGGGGGGAGATTCTCACAAGTCACTTGACCTCCAGGACCTTGGTCCTTAGTGCTGCAGACCCACTCAGATATGGGGTCCTTCATGTAAGATATCTCAACTTCGTGATTTTGAGGGCTATGAAGTTTCTGTGTTTTGAAAAGGCAGCCATAGATCTCCAAATTCTCCTGGATGACTTCCATGACAAGGCCCTCTGAGAGACTCAGGAGCAGGGACAATGTGCTCCTTTGTGGAAACACAACACTCCCCGCCATCTGCCTGAGGCAGAGGGAAAGGGAGATAATGTCCTATTCTCAGCAGGAACTGCTACCACCAGGAAGAGACAGAACAGTTCCCCTTGAGCCTGAGAAAATGGCCACGGACAGTTCCCCTCAGGCTTCACTGAAGCCAAGATGAGAAGGACTATGGGAATTTTGGCAGGAATGACAGAAAGAAAGAAATATGGAAGCTTAGAAAGAAGGAAAGGAGGACTGGAGTTGTATCAGTAAACTGACCTCCGTCTTCTTGAATTTTCCATGATCAGAGTCCAGGTGGCTTCCAGGGAATATACTAGTGACCTGCCTTTTATCCACCTGCACCTACTCATCCTTCATGGTTTGCTCCTGGTGGCATCTTTTTGAGAAGCCATTCTTCACTTCTTGGGTGAGTGAACTAGTCCTCCTGGATGCTCTCATAACACTCTCTCTCAACATCCCCTCTTCCTTCTTTTTCAATGATCTATTTATGTGTCTGCCGTCCTCACAAGAATATGAAGAGATACGTGTCATTACCAACCCCACTCTCCCATTAATGGCCAAGTTGGTTGGAACTCAGAGAAATTAAATAACTTTCCTAAGGTCACAGAACTAGGATGTGGCAGATCCGAGTTTTAAACCCATCTTATTTTGGTCTAGTTCCAAAGCTTTTAATTTTTCCCATTTCAAACTGTTTTCTACAACAAATAGATTTCTAAAGTGCCCCTACAGGAAATGTGTTTTCCCTAAAATGAACCTCAAGCTGGACACTCAACAGTGGTCCCAAGGGTCTCGGGGCAATGAAATATTCTGCCTTTCAAAGAGAATGATCTTATAACTCACAAGTTTGCCTTTCAATTAACTGAGGACTGTGGCTCTTTATTTAATGTTATTTCTACATAATCTAATTTCGGCTGCAGGTTAATGGACCCGTGGGGAGTTATTGCTACTTCGGTTTCAAAAGCATTCAGCAGCATTCCCAGATTATTGGTTGTTAATGGAATCACCCAGCTGTTTTGACTTCCTCCCAATCCTTCACGAGGTGACCCGAGAGAAGAGGACAAAAATGGAGACAGTGGGACTAACTTTTCAGTCATTGGAACTTGCTGAGTTCTCTCTCTCCCAGGCCCCCTGGCCACACTTGATACCATCTCCTAGAAAGTCACATGCTCATAGCCAGACACAGCATGTCCCCTATTAGTTTTCATACAAAAACACTTGTTGAATACCTAGTATGACCAAGGTGCTATGGTAGTACTGCTGAAAACACAGAGATGGATCAAGTATGGCAGGAAGAAATCCATTTGGTTGGGATAATCACTAAGACCTCTAAGGTGTGGTTTCCTTATTTGCAGTGTTCATCTGCAGTTCCATCAAAGTACTTATAGTTATTCATTTATTCAGTCAAACAATACAGATTGAGAATCTACTATGTACCTGGTATTTTCCTAATGACACCTTCTGATGATTCCAATCTTGTAGGAGCCTCTGGTCTCACAAGGAATAAAGACCAATTAATTAATAGGCAATGAGAGATGAGAGTTCATGGTGATGAGTCAATAATGGAGGAAGAGCAGGGAACCATGAGAACACAAAGGAGCTCTTTCTGTTCAGGATTGAGGGGTCAGGCAAGTCTTCCTAGAGGATCTCAAGGTGTAGTCTGAGTTTAGACCTGCATATGAGTAAGAGTCAGCCAGAATTAGCAGGAGGTGTGTGTTGGGGGAGGCCGGGACTGTTCCAGTAAGAAGGGCTATCATGGGAAGATCCACAGGGTGCAGATCATATTGGGGAAAGTGTGGTGGTGAATGTCCCCAGATAGAGTTCAGAGTAAGGGTAACAGTAAAGATGAAAGAGGCTGGAGAAAAGAGGCACATGCAGAATGGAAGGCATCTTGTGAACTTGTAAATAGAGTGGACTTCATCTCATAAGCAACGGAGCATGTATACGTTCTCACAGGTGAGTGACAGCGGATTTGGACTTTTGACACATCATTGGGCTGCACTATGTAGACCTGATTTGGGCATTCAAAAATTGGAGACTGGAGCAATTGGACCAAAATGATGGGCTGAGCTCTCAAGGAAGCACTAAAGGAAGAGACAAGGGGGACTAATTTAAAGGGAAATGAGGAATCGGTGCCAACAGAACTTAATGTTGGAGGCAAAATGAGTTCATGTAACTGCAAACATTTGACTTTTAGAAAAACACAAACTAGAAAGTCAACTTCAGCTTGCCTCAAGCCCGGATTTCCACCTTTAGTGAATTAGTGACACCTAAGTTAATGAGCTTTTTCTATATTGGAATAGTAGATCAAAGCCATTCTACTCCAGAGTTTATGAACTTAATCATATTTGAAGAAGAAAGAGTTTGGGAGTCTAATAGCATGAGATGGCTTTGATTGTAGGCTTTGGGGTGATTTGGGATCCAGTAGGTCATGGAAACTTTCCCCAAATGATGACAAGGTAAATGAGTGGCTTTTATTTTAATGAGAGCCAGGGCTTCAGTTTCATGGGTTTATTAATTATGCTTCACTGATGGAATATTTAATTTGCTTCAGAAAGGAAAAAAATCTTCATTCCTCAAAGGCATGGGGACACAAAGATCATTGGCCTTTTTCATAGTATTGCAATGGCCTCAGAGCTGTACAGAGGCAGAATGTCTCACAGATTTTTCTAAAGTCTGAAAAGTTTTCACTCTGGTAAAGATGATGTTTCACATGTTCTGGAAATAACACCCAAGTTTTATACCACCAACGTGTCAGCAGAAGTGGAAGGTCTGGAGGCCGAGCAGCATGGCTTGGAACACCTGCTTTCACCTAGACCAGATGCACAAGTTTGGAGAAATAACTTAGTCTTTCTAGCGTGTTGACTTCTCTCTGAAATGAGAGTGGTGAGATAATCCACCTCCCAGCGCAACTGCAATGCTCAAATCAGAGCATTTCCTTCGTCACTTCCCTGACACTCAATTTTGTTTTTTGAAGATGAGAATAAATCCTGTTTTGACTACTTGGCCAGTTGCCGGAGGCTCAAGAGAAGGCTGAGACTCAGAGTGGAAAAAGTGTTTGTCCAAGGTCAGAAAACAGACTGGCAGCAGAGGAGGAGCTAAGACTGGGTGTCTTAAAGCCCAGACCCCCTGCCCTTTACCACACCAGTACCCTGGTCATGGGGACACGGGGATGTGCTCTAGTGGTGGAGATGCTCTGAGATCTTTCTTTTGTGCCATTGGTTAATTCAGGAAGTGCTCAGATACGAGCCCAGAACCTCTCATGCACAAAAGTCCTTGATTCTTTTTTTTTTTTTTTTAAATATTTTATTTATTTCTAGGAGAGAGAGAGACAGCGTGAGCAGGGGAGGGTCAGAGAGAGATGGAGTCACAGACTGAAACAGGGTCCAGGCTCTGAGCTGGCAGTCAGCACAGAGCCCGACGCGGGGCTCGAACCCACGAACCGCGAGATCATGACCTAAGCGAAAGTCGGACGCTTAACCGACTAAGCCACCCAGGCGCCCCAAAAGTCCTTGATTCTTAATCCCAAACTCTCCTCCAACTGCAAGCCCCTCAACAAAGGGAATCTTGTTTTCTACCCTTTTCTCAGCAGCTTCCACCCTGTGTCCAGTTCCTCTAGACACCTACCTTCCCAAGTGGCTTTGTCACACAATGTGTTTGGGTCACTCACCTGAACATTGTCTGTTTCCCTTCCGATGCTGAATTCCCAGAGGACAGGGACTTGGTCTTGTTTCCATCTGGAAGGCCTCCTGTCACCCAGCTCCCACCTGGCTCCTACAGGCTCTCAATAGAGCTGCCAGCATTAAATCTATTAAAAGAAATTTGACTTCCGTATGGTTCACTTGTAAAACATGAAATTCACTGTCTTTGGAAAGGACGGGAGAGCATTATCCCCAGGTGGGCTGAGGCTGAGATTAGGAAGGAGACTCTTTTTAGGTCACTGACTGACTTGCATGTTACCCAGACAGTATCCTAAGAAGCCTTTAGTCACAGAGATCCCACGCCTGCTCTGTTCCCTCACTCCCTGTGACAGCTCACACCCCATCTCCTCCACTCTTCCCATGCTCAGATCCTTGCCAGCAGAAGTGGGGTGATGGAGGCACCTGGGTGGCTCAGTCAGTTGAGTGTATAACTTTTGATTTAGGCTCAGGTCATGATCGCAGGATCAAGGGGTCAAGCCCCTGGTCAGGTCCCATGCTGAGCATGGAGCCTGCTTAAGATTCTCTTCCTCTCTCTCTCTCTCTTTCTCTCTCTCTCCCTCTGTCCCTCTCCCCTGCTCTCACTCTCTCTTTCTCTTAAAATAAAATAAATCTTTAAAAAAAGCGGGCTGCTGAAGAGGTAAACAAAAGAAAGAAATCAGATATTGATAATCTGACTTTATTTCCCATATATCAAGGATGCAGTAGGGTATATTTGATAGATGATGGAAAGAGTAGGTGCCTTGACGTGTCTCTGGAGACTGGGATCCCACTTCCCTGTCCTGGTTCACCCATCCATAACTTCTCACCATGTCAATAGCCTCCTAACTTTCTCCCTCTCACAGCCTGCCTGGGGTTTCCCTCCCACCCAGGTCTGTGCCTTCCACTCTTGCCCCTTGTGAGAGGGGTGTGAGCTTTGCAGACCTAAGCTCAAATCCCCACTCTGCCACATGGCTGCTGCTCTCCTCACCTGGCAGATTAGTGGCAAGGCACAGAAATAATATAGTCTGGCACAGAGCAACCATCCAAGAAATAGCTTATATTGTTTAAAAAAGAAAGTCCCCAACTGCTCATCCTGGCACTCGAGGTTTGCTGCCAAACCAAACCAACTTCAGTGTCCTGCCACTGACTTCTCAGCATCCCACCCTCCGACCCTGAACTGCTGTCAAACCAGGTCAGCCCAGGCCCTCAGTGCACTAGCATCTCCATGTGGAAGGATGCAAGCAAGTTTTTGGGACCAGGGTGGGCAGCTCGAGTGGTGCCCACCAAGCCTGTCTTGAGCACTTCATGTGACCATGAGAGAGGTGACTTGTGTCACTCCCAGGTGAGGCACGGAAGTGCTGATGCCGACCTGCCAGTTATTTTTGTCTCCACTATCAAAACCCTCCTTAGAGGGCAACCATGAGATCCATGCATGAAGGAAAGCCACCCATGGGAGTCTCTAGAACTTTGCATGACTAAGCACTCAGCCTCTGCTCTGATAAGCTGTGTGGATTTGGGGAATGTTTGTTACTACAGCATAACTTAAAGTATTCTTACTGATACATAGGTGGAAATATGTATCAAATATTTACTATTGCTGACTTGATGTTTCATTTAGCTAACTAATAAGTGGAGAAGTAAATAGACACTTACGAGAGAGTGCCATACATAGCCAGATACCATTTGCTCTGGGCCAATAAAGCAAGAACATTTAATACACTCTGAGGTCAGAAAAGCTTTTCTATAGTAACATCTAAATCAGAATCTGAAGAATGAATGCTAGTTGGGGATAAGCAGGGTTAGTCTGAGGACTTGATATGAAGCTCATGGCAGCTTCTAATAAATAAGTCCAAAGTTCACCTTAATTTTCAAGTACTTTTTACCTGGTAACCAATCTCCTCAAATAACGTGAAGTCTCTTCCTTTAATTCTTAGCACACAAAATCCTTTCTCTATTCTGAATTCTCTCTACCTGGAATTCTAGAATATCCAGACTTACTTTAGTATAGCTATCGTGTATTTTATGGGCTTCTCAGATAGTACAGACCAGGCATGAGTCATTCCTCATCTTGTGACTTAGAGAATATGTCTTAGAGACTGAGTCATAAAATCGTAAAGGCGTGGAACATTTGGATGGGAGACCAAAGGGAGAAAAAATAAAAATTCTTCTTGGCATATGAATTATCTTGAAACAAATTCGGAACAGGATGTTAAAACTGAAGATTCTGATAAGAACCAAGAGATAACAGATGAGAAATTTAAAGCCAGATTCCCATGTTTGGAATTTACAAGGGAAATGTCAGAAGACCTGTCCCAGGGCTAAAGGATCCTCTTTCCCACTGAAGAATTAAAGAGGGTTAGGGGGAAGAAGGAGGAAAATTATCAAAGAAATTTTGTTAGGGATACCACCATATTTTCAGGTGCCAGCTCCAGTTTGATGAGACTCTTCAATGGAATTATCCCAAGATATTTGAAATGTGTTCCCTACAATTGAGGTCTGATTCCTAATCATGAAATGTAGAGGGCAGAGGAGAGCTGATTTACTGATTTGGGGGATACAAACTGGGGAATCCTGTTTTGTGGGGACCCAGTGTTTCTTAGAGCAAGGGGTATGGGAATGTTTGCCATGAACCAGTGTGGGACTCTTTGGGGTGAGAGAAAACTATGGCAGGTATATCCCAATTGAAAGGGCTTCCCAGGAGTCAGGGCAGATGCCATTAACAAGAATCTGGGTCCCTGGGGTCTGAGGAAGGGATGAAGCATCTGCCCAAATAGAACTGCTTCTACCTAGGTGGGGGGAGCCTCAGGGGAGGGTCTCAGTGATAGGTTTTTGAAGAGTCTAAAAGTGCCCGTGCTTCTTCCAGGTTCTGGAATGCTAGGCCAGCTGGTGATGACACCATCCAGAGAAGACTTCACCTATCGTTCACCTCTCCTTCCTCCCCCTCGCCAACCCTGGAAGAGTCAGAAGCTTCTGAGAAGCTAGGATCTGAGAAATTGTTGAAGCGCAAGAGCAAGGAATAGAGAAGTCAATCCCAAAGCCCCCACCTCTCTCTCTCCTCAGGCTTCCAGCCTGAACACATCTAAGCTAGAGGAAGGAACAAGACTAAGTACCAAATCTTATTTGGGTTTTTGGATAATATCTTTGACTGGGCACTCCATCATTGAATCAAGACAATTTTTTTTTTTTTTACAAATAGTTTATTGTCAAGTTGGTTTCCATTATAATACCCAGTGCTCATCCCCACAAGTGCCCTCCTCCATGCCCATCTCCCCTCCCCCACACCCATCAGTCCTCAGTTTGCTCTCAGTATTCAATAGTCTTTCATGGTTTGCCTCTCTCCCTCTCCCCCACTATTTCCCCCCTTCTTCTTCCCCTTGGTCCTCCGTTAAGTTCCTCCTAATCCAATTTTTGAAGCGTAAGAAAACAGCGGAACTGCCAGTTACTTGAGAGTTACCAGAAAGTCTTGGATTGGCCTCATTCTCACCCAGGGGCTGGAGAAGATTGCCTCATTGTATAGACTTTAAAGAAGTGGTAGGAGAATAAAATAAAAGTGCATTTTAATTGCTTCACAAGCTGTGCTTGTTCAACCTGCATCTTTTAAAGGATTTCCAATCATCCTTTTGAAACTGCAGACAAGAGAAATCTTCAGAAATTACTTAGGAATCAGAAATGGTTAACTCTCCTTTTATTGACTGTACAATGCCACCTTAGCATCCCCTTAGGATGTGCAAAATGCCCCTTGTGTTTTCTTGATTTAGTATCAACTGTCATTCCTTCCTGTGAGGAACATTATTTCGTCAACCTGACATTTTCATCCAAGCAGGTCTTCAGGAATAGAACCTTCTGGATTGGGCACAAAGGGTGAGAAAATCACAGAAGAGCTCTTCCACTGTCCACCTTCATCCTGGGCCATTTTAAAGGTCTCTGAGTTCTGTCTGTTGTGAAACCTGGACTTAGCTAAACTTCTTGGGGTGCCCCAATCCACACTTACATCTTCTCTCATCACATAATCATCAAAAAGGCAACCCGACAAACACACATATATACACACCTGAAACCACCTCACAAATCAACACTTTAAACCTGGAAGAGAAAGGTATCAAGTTGTTTTCATTACTGTTTTTGTTTATTTCTGAAGGCTACTTAAGGTCATTAAGGTCACATAGAAGAATAAGTCACATGTACCAGCATCCAAAACTTCTAGATTTCTCCTTTAAGCATCTTTTTTCTTTTCTCAAATGTTCTTTGCCTAAAGCAGCTGCCATCTCTCTGTGTTGCCTGAAACCTTCTTCCCACATCCCATCCCATCTGCTTACCTACCTTGTATTTTGACTTGTGAACAAAGGCCCCGCCTCTAGCCAAGTCCTGGACAGCTGGCCCTGGATGGCCCTGGGCCACTGAAATTCTTCCTGCAGTCTCAGGTACTTTGGGGTGATGGGGGGCTGGAGCGGAGGGTCATGAGCATCAACATGGCTTAGCCATGGACTCCTAGGATGTGACTACACATCTCCCCTGGATTTTCCTTTCCTGAGTATTTTTATCCCTGCAACCTGGACCTGAAACTGGCCAGCTGAGCCAAAGCTGCAGAAGAATTGNGGGGCCTCCGGGGGGGGGGGGCGGGGAAGAGTTAACAGGACAGCCTCCCTCTAGCTTTGACCTCATAGGCAGATCAGTTCCCATCATGGCGTGTGTTTGAGAAATCAGATAGCCCAAGAAATATTAGTGTTTTCTCCCTCCTTTTCTGCAAGCAAAATATGGCCAATAATTTTACCAATTCAGTAAGTGAAAATGTTCATAGTTTCTCAGACTCTGTTCCTGCTAACAAGCCCATATTCTCTCTGACCCACCCTCCTCACCAAAGTGCTGCACCACAAGGCTATTTGAAATAAAATGCATAAACAGGGGCGCCTGGGTAGCTCAGTCTATCTGATTTTGGCTCAGGTCATGATCTCGCAGTTCGTGGGTTTGAGCCTGGCATCGGGCTCTGTGCTGACAGCTAGCTCAGAGCCTGGAGACTGTTTCAGATTCTATGTCTCTCTCTCTCTCTCTCTCTGGCCCTCCCCTGCTCACACTGTCTCCCTCTCTCAGAAGCAAATAAAAAACATTAAAAAAATAATAACAAAAAAATTAAAATGCAGAAACCCACAGAAACTGGTGACTTAGTGTGTAAATTGTGTTCGAGAATTAAGTACACTTGGGCATTCTCAAAAAGCTATGTTCCCTTACCATCAACTGGAGGAATGGAACTAAATTATAAATTAAAGCCTGCTGCCAAGTATGTAAATACATACACATATATATAGGCATTTGTTCCATGAGTGAATCCTAATTCAGGACCTTTTTGTGAAGGCCAGCGACAAATTATGTCTGCAAACTTTCAAGAAAGCAAGAGAGAAGGAAAAATAGAATACATTTGGAGAAATAAACTAAGTTTTATTTTCATTACAAACAACAATCTGAATAAATTCAGATTGAGGGCATCCGTCTTCAAGGATTTCAAAGGTAGCAATACAGAAGTAAACAAATAAAAAATCTATATCCACTTAAAAGCACCACGACATTAAAAAGTCCAGCAAAATATAAAAAATCATCTCCTTTCTTAGCAATGACAAACTCAATCCTCAGGCAGCTCTGTGGAGGAAAGCTGTCACATCTTGTGTTTTGCATGAGAGATACATTTTCAACACAACTATGTCACCTAGTTTTTATTACCTAATTTTACTTGGTGACATCTTCTCTTGTCACCCCTGCCCACACAGCCTGTGTTGAACAGGAAGAGGCAGTGAACCTTCTTCTGGCTCAAAATTGGAGTCAGAGCGAATCATCATCAGGAGAAACTGAGGGGTAATATATGAAGAGCCAGGGGTGGTGATGTGGGGAGAGAGTAGGATCCCAACCATTTGCTTCAACCTCCAAGGGGCCACAAGTCCACCTGGAAAACAGGGCATATGGGGAACAGCTCCATCAGTTGTGTCCGTCTCCGATCTCTTCACCCTGAGTCCTCTTCACCATCTCCAGTGCTCCCTGAAGTAAGTGTGATATTCCTAAGACTGTCTGGATGGCCCCAAAGGAGAGAAGTAAGAACAACAGAGAGAATCACTAGGGAAGAATGTTAAGCTTCTGACCATCAGAGCCACTCAACCCTGGGCTCAGCTGGTTGGATAGGGTGGGTATTCTCCAAATCCTGGAGGTGCTCATGCGTGCGTTGGATACCTGAGCCCCTGGCACAGAAGCAGTCTAGATGATTCAGTGGGAGAAAGGCTGGAAGGGAGTGGTAAGGGACGCAAATCCACAAAAGAGCTGACAACGCAGAGCAAAAGAGGGACTAGAGAGGCATTATGGTTCCATGAGAAAGAAACCGAACTCTCAGCCAGTGCATCTCAGGAAAACAAAACTACGGCCAACACCAGGGTGAGGAAATGAGGGCAGATTTGGGCCCGATGCAGGGAGAACTTCCGGACAGGTCACTCTGTCTGGCTGAAAGGATTGCTTTGTAAGAAGAGCTGGGCCTCGCTGCCCAGTGATGTTTGGGAGGCAGTGTGATGACCACTCATCAGAGCTTTCAAAGGACCTCCTTCCCAGGGTGACAATGTGAACTGGACACTTGTGGGTCCACCTAGTCTTTAAACGTCTCTGACCCCATGACTCCTTATGAGATGAGAAATGCATGGCCCACGTGCTGTGTCTCCTTCTCTCCTATCCTTGGCAAACAACCCGAAACAACAACAGCTCTTGCTGGAGATGTTCTTGACAACTTTCTCCAAGGAACTGCCAGCAGTCAATTCCATTTTGCATCTTTAAGTAGTGCAATATTCCAAAGTTACTAATCCAAGCTTAGCCTTGAAAGACATGTTCTATGGATTTGACACAGTTGCCTAGGACACCCAACCACAAACAGAAACACACACACACACACACACACACACACACATCTCCTGCCTCCTGCCTCCTGCCATACTTTTTCATGGACTTCATATTTTGGTTAATGGCAAGTCAGGTGTGTCTCCATCTAATCCTTTCTTCCTGGCCCTGTGATCACCATGCTTCTGCATAGTCACCATCTTCCCGGGACACTGGGTCTCCTGGAGAAGTGTATTTCTACCCCCATTGTCCCAGCTGATCACCCAGCTGAGCTGGAGGGTGGGATTTTGACAGCCAGGCTGGAGCAAAGGGTAAAACATACATCGCACAACTCTGGGACATACTTCAAACATACACTAAACAGAGCACCTCAGAAAAGGGTGCCGATGTGGTTTAAGAATCAGAAGTTTACGGGCACTTGGGTGGCTCGGTTGGTTGAGTGTCTGACTTCTGCTCAGGTCATGATCTCACATTTCATGAGTTTGAGCTCTGTGTTGGGCTCTGTGGTGACAGCTCAGAGCCCAGAGGCTGCTTCAGATTCTGTGTCTCCCTTTCTTTCTGCCCCTCCCCTGTTTGTGCTCTCTCTCTCTCTCTCAAAAATAAATTAAAACATTTAAAAAAAAAATCAGAAGCTTAAAGGGCCAAGCCCAAGTGGGTAAGCAGACAGGCAAGAATGAGATCGGAAGGGAGTCATTTAGAGTGAAGGGAGCCAGCCCAGGGTAGTAACTGGGAGGGGAAACTAAGAGAATATCTCAGAACAATGCCACCAACATGCACTGGGTGGCCTCGCCCAGAGATGGACAGGCAGGAAGGAGGCCAAAGGGTGAGGAGTTTGGCCCCTCAGCTCCCTTCTTTGCTTATTATCTGTGCCAGATTTCCCCACCCCGATGGGCTGACAGGCCTGCACACCCAGCCTGAGCACGGCTGGCTGGGATGGCCCAGGACTCCCCATGGGGGAAGCAAGCAGTTACAGTCCACCTTAAAGGACTTGGGAGTGAAGATTTTGCACATTTCTCCCCAATCGATCTTAAAACTGTGCTATTCCCCTGTCACTTCCTCTGCTCTAGAAACATTCCTGATGCCACCACCACCCCACCACAGACTAGAGGTTGGAGTCCAGACTCCATAATTAGGCTCTCCATCCACTCACTGTCACATACCTCTTTCCATGCATCCGCCTGCTAAGGAAGTATTTCTCAAATACCCGGTATATGCCAGGCATTCAGGAAACAAAGCTGCGAGGAGCACAGCGTCCACTCTCAAGGAGCTCATATCATCTCTCCAATAAATTACACTCTGGCCGCAGTCTTCCTGCCCTGCTCCTCTTCTATCAGGCCTACATGAATAGCCCATTCCAAGATAACAGAAACCCTCAAATCACTCTGGTGTGATGGCAAAAACTTGGGGAGCAGGTCAGTCTTGGTTTGAAACCCATTTCTGTTGCTTTCAAGCAATTTTTTTTTAACCTTTCTGCACCTCGGTTGCCTTACAGCGCTGACGTGAGGATGACACGATTGAGCGTCTGGCTCGTAGTGAGCACACCTGCACCACAGTCCTCGCTGTTATTGCTGTTGCGATTTTCACTCTCCCCTCTGAGCCTTGCACATCCGGCATCTGTCTCCGATGAAAAGACATGACCCGTGCATGGCCATCCCCTTCCCAGGCCTGGCGGGGGGGCCAGCCTGCTCCTCTGCTTTCTTCCCACCCAGCACCTGATAGCTGGATGTGGGACTCTGCCTCCTGCGAGGTCTGGGAAGGGGACCCCTGTGAAGATGGGAAAGGGTCTTTGGTTAAGTAGGTCCTTCCATAGAAAATCCGGGATGCTGCAGTCAGGAAGTTTCAGGCTTACTGTGAAGTCCGCCAGCAAAGCCAGGGTCTCCTGGAATTCCAGCCTCATAGCATCAGGCCTGCTGCGGGCTCACTAATTCCCTGGGGGAGAGTTCTGCATGGACTGCCTCATACTTCAGGCCTTCCAGGTTACTCCATGCCTGGGGCAGGAGGGGAAAGCAACCACACTTCAAGTTGCCTTAGGGTAAGTATAGATCTGTCACCCCTGGAGGTAAAGATCTCTGACAACAGTCTCAGGGATTATTAACATTTTTCTAACACAAAGGAATCACTGGATGATGATGATGATGATGATGACGATGGTGATGATCTAAACGACAAACGATTTTTATCTCTGTCTCTAGTACCTAACTTGGCACGAAGCAGGTTCTCAGCAAATATTTCCTGTATAGATTGAATAAGCAATTAACTCCTGGTTTTGAAAGTGTTTCCACCAAATCAATTTTATGTATGTAATAAGTCATTGTTTCTCTTCCGAATTAGGGATGGTGCGTGTAAATCAGCAGACAATAAATGCAAGCAGAGACCAGCAGTAACGTAATACTGGCAGACGCTGTGGGCCACCCAACCAATGCCCAAGGCCCTTGCCCTTCTCTGTCCCAGCAAGGCTCAGCTCTCCCGACAGGGGATGGAAGCGCCAGATCCTTGCAGTGAGTGGTGGCACAGGGACCACTTTGGGCTAATGAGGCATAAAGAGAAGTGTGTGGTGTTTAGGGGAGACTCCTAGAAAATGCCCACCCCCAGAACACGTTAAAAATAGATTTAAAACGAACAAAAAAAGAAAGTGCTTACCTCCCTCTTACCTCCCATTTACTTCTGGCATTGCCACCTCGGGACCATGAGTGGTGGTATGAGTTACGCACCGAGAAGGTCAGCTCAGAGAAGCGGAGCACTTAGGTCCTTGTCGAGGCATCTCAAGATGCTGAGTCAGTGCTAGAACCATCTCCTTCTGGACCCTTTGTTACTGGAGAGGAAAAGAAAACCCTACTGGGTAAGTCACATTTAGTGGGTTACTCTGTTACCTAAGCTGAAAGCGTCCGAAATGATAGAAGTGTTTCCTGAGTTAGCCATCGCTGTGGTCGCCTGTGACACAAAGCTGTGGGTAAGCTTTCAGGTGGCCGCTAAGTCCGCCTGATTACTTTGGGGAGTCCNAAAAAAAAAAAAGAAAAGAAAACCTGACATTCTCATTTTCCAGAGAAACATGGAGGGAGAACCTGGGCTTTTCTGTCGGACACTTAAGGGACCGAATCCTCCTCCATTGCTTTCCGCGTGGGCGGGAGCTCACCACCCCCAAACTGCCCTTTCTGGTCGGTGATGAAAAGCCCAGGGGCAGGACTGGGTGCAGCTGTGGAACTGAATGGGGTCACTCACAGAGGGCACCCAGCCCAGGGCCGGGTGCGGGAAGAGCTCAGTCAGTGTCACGCTACCATTTCTGTTCTCCACCTGTGGAGCTGTGAGTTGAATGCTTTTTTCCGACGCCTTGAGACTGGCCAGCTCTTGTTTTCCCTCAGAGGAAGGTGAAGACTAGGAGCCAAGGAAGCAGCATGAGTCCCTAGAGAGGCTAGAGGGCTGGGGACGGAGGTGAAGTTCAACTTCAAACCATCCCTTCAGAAGCCTACCCTACTCAGGATCCTATTGCGTTTCTGACCTCATTTCTAGGAGCTGCTGGAAAAGGACTCCACGTTCAGCCATCCGCACGTCGTGTATAAGTCCACCTCCTTGGCGACTCCGCATGCATTTGCCCAGGCTATTCCCAGGCCTGGAGAAGCATTCGCCACCACCTGGCCATCCCCTGCTTCTTCCACAAGGCACAGTTCTGTGTGCCCTCTGAGGAAGGCCCTCACCTGCCTGGGCCGATGCCCCTGTCTGCTGGCCCCACCTGCTCGCTGCTGGCCCAGCACAGAGTCTTTCACTGTTAGTCTCTCCCCTTCCCAGATTGTCCCCTCCATCTCAAACAATCCTCTCCTGTGTTTTCACTAAATGTTGGTTGAATGATAACATGCCCATAAAAAAAATAGGTGGAAAGTAAACATTATTCTCTGCGGCTGTACTGTACTTCATCTAGGAAAGTTATTTTTACACAATTTTTTTCTGTGAGATAAACCTAATGTGTTTATTACCTCCAGCATTATTTTTTTTTCTGGGAAACTTCTGCTTATTGCTGTACGGAGAGCAGGGTGCCAAGAAAGGGAAAGTGTGCGAAGAAACAAAGCATATGTTTAGAGATTGAAAAAAGCACAATTAATAATTCATGAGTCAAAACAGAAATCCTAATGGAAATCTAGAAGTGAATGACAATAAAGCCATGTCCATTAAAACTTGAGTAATGCGATTTAAGAATACTTAGAGGGAAATATATTGTCGTAGTTTGTATTAGAAAAAAATTAAATTTTCGGAAGATACATATTTAATTCAAAAGCTGGACAAAGAACCATAGAATATACTGAAGGGAACTTGAAAAGGTAAAATCAAAATAAAATCAAACTTCAGTTAAACAGAAAATAAAGACACTGTAAAGACATTTCTGTTTTTAAAAGGTAGCTCGTTCACTGAAACGATTCACAAAATAGCTGTCTGACAAGACCACTCAAGAAAAAGGAAAAGACACAAATAACAATAGTAAGAAGGACAAAAGAAACAGTACTGCAGTTTCAGGAGAAATTTTAGCAATAAACGATGCTGTGAATAGTATCATCGCAATAATTTTGATAACCAGATTAAAATTGATATTTTTAATTAAAAATTACCAAAATGTACTCGAGCATAAATAAAAAGCCTGAAGGGACCATTCTGTAAATTAATTTTATAATAAAAAACCTGCCCCCTACAGAAAACACAACAGCGTGGGATAATTTCAAGTTTTACTAAACCTTCTAGAAATGGACAGTTTCTATCATCTACAAGCTCTTCTAGAGACTAGAAAGGGGGCAGCTAGCTCAGAATAAAAGGAAAAGCAAAACCTGCTATTTCTGGATGGACACTTTCGACTGTGGGTTAACCCTGGACACCTGATAAAGGTAAAATGTCAGTTCCCTTCTGGGCAGCATAACGTGTGGTTAAGGAAGGAAACAAAAGCCACATGACTGTGACCTAGGAGATGAGGAGAGACCATCAGTGCCTGTAGGAAGCTATAAATTTGAACTTTCCTGCCTGGGGTTGATGCATAAATGGGCATGTTGGTTCTGATTTTAGCCTGTGGTTCCTAAATCCATCCACACGGTCGCTCCCCCCGCCCCCACCCCCGCCCTCTGCACCTGAGCCATCACTTGGGTGATCTGAGAAGAGCCAGTGGACTGCGGGGTCACCTGCTACGAGGCCACCACCACGGAGAGAAGGTCTGTCGCCGGGGCTGCCGCCGGGGCCGTGTGTGTCTTCTTCCCAGGGACCCCGTGCCAGGTGCGGCCTATTCAGATCTAGAACGTCCAGCTGAATCTGAGACGCTTCTGGCCGGTACCTGCAAGCCCTGAATCATCAGGCAAGATAAAAACTTATCTGGTAAACTCAATAGCAAAGAGATGAGAATAGCGGTGAAAAGGAGACGTTGCTGGCAATACCACTTTTGAACAAAAAGGCAAAAAGCCCAGTGTTCGCAAATTGATTCCAGCAAGGTATTTAAACACACACACACACACACACACACAAAAACAATGAAAAAAAGAGTTCACTGTTAGAAAAATCTATTGATCAAATTCACCACCTTAAGGGATTAGGAGCAAAACCATGTGACAAATACCTTTGGCTAACACACCAGCTGTCCCTACTGCTCTCCATTCTGGCCTCCTTTACGTTAACTTGTAGCTACTTTGCAAACAATCTTCCATATAGATCAGTGAAGGAAAGGAGATCCCAGGAAGAAAGTCACCCATAGTGTGCAATATCGTTTTTTTTTTAATTTTTGACTTATTTTTAAATAATCTCTACAACCAACATGGGGCTTGAACTCAGCCCTGAGACCAAGAGCTGCATGCTTCATCAGCTGAGCCAGCCAGGTGCCCCCGTATATTACGACTTTAGAAATAAATTAGAATTACAAATCAGTGGACAAGAAAGGGCTGTTCAATTAATGGCACAGAGTAATCAATCAATATGGAAAATAATAAAATTAGATCTCAACCTCACATCATTACACAAAACCAAATTTAAGATGAATTAAAACAAAATTTAAAACTTGTAAAAATAATAGGAACGTATTGTGATATGTGGATTGCACAAGATTTTTTCAAGAATACCAAAAAAAAAAAAACCACCCTCCATAGCTTATTCTAGAAAATATCGATAAATACAATCATTTCACATTTAAAAATTTTTTACGTTTATTTATTTGAGAGAGAGAGACAGAGACAGAGACAAAGTACAAGCAGGGGAGAGGCAGAGAGAGAGAGAGGGAGGGAGACACAGAATCTGAAGCAGGCTCCAGGCTCTGAGCTGTCAGCACAGAGACTGACACGGGGCTTGAACTCGTGAACTGCAAGATCATGACCTGAGCCGAAACCAGACGCTTAACTGACTGAGCCACCCAGGTGCCCCAAATCATTTTCACATTTGTGGCAAAATGCAACATACAGAATATTACCATTTAATATTTACAATTGCAAAAAACATACAAGGCAATGTATGTGAAAACACACCCAATGTTTGACGCAGGCACAGGAAATTTCATTCCCGACCACTGTTTGATGCTAGCATGTCCCCGTGGGGAGGGGCGGGGATCAGAAGCCGTAAGAGCAGGACCTCACCTCTACCTCTGATGCTTTCACATTTTTTTAAAGCCCTAAGGCGAACAGAACAAATGTTAACCTCTGTCCATTCTGGGGGATGGCTGCCCGCTTATTTGTCATAGCAACGCGCTACCTATGTTTCAAATAATTGAAATTTTCTACAATAAAAATAATACAATGAAATATCTGTCCCTTATGTCATATCTCCCATGACAACCTGGATAAAGTCCAAACCTAACAAGCGCTAGAAAGAGGACCCTCTGTCACTGATCCGTCTCCTCACTACTCATACACAATCCTCAGTCCACAAGGAACTATTTGTTGCTATGCCACACATGCATACATGTGCTCACACACGCATGTTCACACACACGCGCGCACACACACACCTATGCACGTGTGCAAACCATAACCTTGATTCTTGGCTCCAGACCTCCGCCATGTTGTCCCTTCTGTGCAGACTTCCTCACACTCTGGCAGTCCGTCCCTTACGAAGCCGCCAGGGGCATGTTGTCTGCAAGCGTCCGTTGGTCCCTTGAAGCCAACCCCTCTTTGCTCTCATGAGAACAGTGCCTGTCTCTGTAGCTGCGCCCAAGGCGCTGTTCTCTCATCGTGCTGTCTGGGCCAGTGAGCAGGTCATAGTCACCTTCCTGTTTTCAGTACTTAGAATAGTCCCCCCTAGTGGGCACCCAGGTGGTGCCCCTTGATTGAAGAATGGACTTCCTCCATGCAGACAGCCAGGACAGTTGATTAAATATGTAAGCACCCCAATGATGTACGTTCTTCTTTGGATCCACAAGAGAGGCTTTCCCCCTGCATTTTGGCAAGTCTTTGGCGCTCAGGGACAGTATATCGGGTTTGGGGAGAGACAACATTGGTCTCAGGAAGCACGTGGGAGCCGTGGGGACAGAAGGGAGAAAGGTCACAGAGATGGCGTGTGAACAGATGAACCCTCCCCCGACCCCGCCGGGACCTTCTGAAGAACCGTGCAGAACGAACTTGAAGTTGACCCACTGAGCGTCCAAGGCAAACCAGCAGCGGGTTCCCCTGCCTACTGATGGGAGTTTGCCTTGGGGTGGGAAGTGTCCTGCGCTGTGGGCACGGCGGCTGCAGGTGGGCCGAAGCCTTGAAGCAGCGGCAGGACACATACAGGACAGCAGGGGGCGCGAGAGAGCTGCCAGCGCGGCTTCCCCTCTGCTGAGAGGCTCCTGCCTGTGGACCATGTCCCTGCATCCAAAGTCCCATCTCTTGCGGGGTGGTCCTCTCTCTAAGGCGCTCTCTGCCTGCGATCTGCTAACTTCCTCCCCCCCACACACCCTGCGCCCCATCCAGCCCCAGGCGACTGCGCGCTGCCCACACCTCTGTGAAAAGGAGCCCCATTTCCCTGCTCCACACGTGCAGCCTGTGTGGCCTGTCCTTCCTGCCGGGACCAAGCTGTCGCATCCGTGTTCTGACCTGGGCCCCGCTCTGACCTCCTTCCTCCGGCTATGAAGGTCTCCACTCCCACCACCCTCGGGCCAAGGGACGTTTGCCCACCCACGGGTGTTTCTCTCCATTTGATGAAGCTCGGGCCATTTGCCATCATGCTGGCCTCATGGGCACTGACTGGCACTCTGTTGGTATTGTCATATTGAACTGAAAGAAGTGTTTTTGCTGGACAAAGGGCTCTTGCCAAAGAAGAGGTAGCCGTGGGCTTCTGGGATGTCTGAGGGGAGACCCCAGGACCGGTTCCAACCAGTGTCTAAGACAACCACGGCTGTAGTTGGCTAGCCGGGCGAGAAGAGAGAAACTGGTGTCCGGTGCGTGTGGGAGCATCACGAGCTGAAGTCATTGGTCACTGGGATATCCGGGGGAATTTGGGTACCGGGTAGGGAAGAGGGCATGGCGCCCACATGCTGACAGTCCATTATGTCCTCGCGGGTGCCAATACTAGCAACTGGACACGGGCCACCTCTAGACTCACAAGGGACCCTCTCTACAAGTCATAGGTGAGTTAACCAACCCAGGCCCAGAGGCTGATAGGCTTACAGCCAGGAATTGGCCGAGCCAAGAGGACTCGGCCCCAGGTGGCCCAGAAGGCTGGCTGTCATGTTCTAGTGCGTTGCACAGCAGAAGCCACAACTTGGAGAGCAACAGCAAGAGTTAATAGGAAGAGTCCCCGCCAATCAGGGAGTAGATTAGGCAAAAGCCAAAGCAGAAAGCCATGACCAAGGTTCTGCGTCTTGGCCTCCACACTGCCCCCTGGTGGGCAGGTTGGCGGGGCTGTGCTCATCCTTGGATGGGCCATGTGGAAATTCACAAAGCACATCACACATGTCCTAGAACAGCGGCAAAGGACAGGTGCCCTGAGGTCAGGCCCCCCAGGGACCAGGAGACCCACAGAAGGTTAGGCAGGGAGTCTAGAAGCATACATGTTGGTGTCATATGGGCGTGGGATTCCGGGATCAGCCGCCCGACCCACTGACCACCTATGTGGGATAGCTGCTTCGCCTCCGAGCTCAGCCTCCACGTGGATAAGATAGAGATACTAAATCTCCACCTTACTGGCTCACCTGTGTTTGGCCCCTTACCTGAGTTGGACCCAGCTAAATGCTCACGAAGCACTCTGTGTGCACCCTCACCTAGGTGCTTTACATCTATTAACATGTTCAACGCTCACAGTAACTCTGTAGAGATGTAAACTGGGAAGGTCCAGGCCACAGCCCGTGCTCTTGACCACTGTGCTTTCCCGCCTCTGTCTGTGTAAAGCCTGCCCCCACTTGCCCTGGGCAGTGGGCTCGGTCACTGGTTGTGCCATGTCTGAGCCTGGCTTTCCTTGAAAACAGATCCTCAGGCTAATGAGGAAGTGGCTTGTTTGTAAATGTGAGCACGGACACAGGCTATGGACAGAGGGGGTGGGAGAAGCAGAGCAGCCCAAGCTTGTGTTCAAGGTGACAGGAAGCCAACACACTTGTGTTATGAAGAGAGCCTCTAAGGGCAATCGGTTGCTCCAGCTGTGGGATGTGAGAAGCCTGGAGCAAGCGCCTGGGAAGTGGTACATCCTGGGAGCCCAGAGTTTCCATCCTGGGGACACAGAAGTCCAGGACATAAGGAAAGTGACGCAGGCCAGGTGCCTAAGGCAAGGTGCCGTCCGGTCACACCTGTGTAAGTCTGGTGAAACCACAGCTGGGGCGGGCGGGGAGGCTGAGGGCCTGGGTCCAGGCACCCTCATCTCACCTCTGCCCTTCCTGTTCCCCACCCACAGTCGCTGTTTGCCTCAGACAAACCTGCCCTCCCTAGTTTTTGCCACTGGTCCCAGACTCCAGTCATTATTCAGTCATTCAACAAACGTGTGTTGGCCAGACTCTGAGCCAGGCACAGAGCTGATATTGGCTGTGGCCTCTCCACCACCCAGGCTTTGTCCTTTTCCACCTGACCTTCCTGTGGCCGCTGTCTCTGAGGCACTCTGAGCCATGCTCCGGAGCTCAGGAGGGATTCCTTATGTTCATGTCTGGCCCCCGTGAATCCACCCTGACCCCAGCCACTTGGCTCTCGACCTATTTCATGAGGGATTTCTGTGCCTCACAGGTGCTCAACTCATGTGCTCTTCATTACTGTGTCCCAGAGTGTGTTCCAATTAAGAGAGGATCAGATGAAAAGGGATACTGGGGATTTGGCAGATAATAAGCTTAGGAGACACTAATAACATCCCACTGAACCCTTTGGGAAATGCTACTGTACCAGACAGTACCCAGCAATCAAGGCCCCAGAGCCCACCCCGAATTCAGATGACAAAAATGATCAAATTTTATTCACTCAGAGTTTATGAACATCAGGAGAGAGCAGCATAAGATGATATTTTCAAAGAGTGTGAATAGTAGATATGCAACATGTCACATGGATATTCAAGAATGTTCACTTTTCCCTCCCACATGGGAGGAGTATGCTCCCCTGCTCCATTGATTTGGGCTTTGGCCAATGGGCTAGAGAAGAGGCTGTATCACTTCTGAGCAGGAGCTTCCCACATAATTGCTTATTTGGACTTGACCTTCCTGCTCTTATCCTTGGTCTCAGGGATGGACATGTCCCTCAGAGGGGCTGCTTCTCTATCCCAGACCCCCCCAATAGAAGACATGTGGAACAGAACCAAGCAATCACAGTCAAACCACAGCTTCCAGTGTGTGATGCGATATAGAAATGAATGTCTGCTGTAAGCAGCTGGAATTTGGGGGCTGCTTGTTACTCAGCAAAATTGTCTAATACAGGGTGAGTACTTCATCTTTTAACGGGGAGAAGCCAATGATCATGATTTTGAACCAAATATCAAAACGTGTTTTCTTGGGAGTCTCTTGGAATTAGTTGGTCTTTGGGGAAAATTGCTGCTTAATTGGAATTCTAAGTAACCAAACTTTTACCTCCAATGAGAGATAACTTCCATCTCACCTCCTTAACAAAACCCAGCAGGAAGTATTTCTGCTCTCATTTATAAAAGAAGGAACTAAGACTCAGAGAGTTTAGCTGGCCTGTCTAAGGTTACATACAAAGGATGACCAGGATTGGAAGTAGGTCTGGAATTCAGACAAAATCTGTATTCTTTCCTCACATCATGCTAACGTAGCACTTATCAGCTCCTGGGAACGCTAACAAGACCTTCTTTTGAGAAGCCCAATAATAAGCTACATTTGGTACAAAAGGCATTTCTCTCCTCACACCATTAAAATATTTCTCATAAAACTAGTAAAAAAGTTTCCCCACCCCACCCCCAAATTTTTGAAAACATTCCTCCCAACCAAAATGAAAAAAACCCCTTCTGGGTTTTGTAATATAGCTGTAACTTAATACTTGTCCAGTGATGTAATGTTGGAACAAGGGATCTTTGAATCCTACCAGACAGGAAAAAGCAAGAAAGTGTCTCTGAGATTCTCGGAAACATCTTTGGAAACATCCACCCATGGAGAACAATTTCTACCCGCCAATGCCAGCCTCAACTCTAGTTTTTTGAAAGACGCCCTGCTGACCGACCATCTGCTTGAAGTTGTCTGAGTCAATCAATAAACCTTTATCGTGGAAGCCTTTCCTATGCGAAACACCTTACTGGGCACAGAGGCCAGAACAAACCAGCACTTTCCATACATCATCCCATTTAACTCTCATTAGTGCACTGTGAAGTCCTGTTATCCCATTTCACTAAGGAATAAAGCATAATAAAACATATTATTCAATAAGGAATAAAACAATAAAAAACATTATTACAATGTTTAGAAAACCCGGGTTGGAATTCTAACTCATGTCAGAGTGGCTCCTGTCACGCCATTTTTATATTCTCCTTTGTATCTCCTTAAACTGGCTATATCTTTTAATAACATCAAAGGCCACTCTGCAAAGAAGAGTTAACACAGCACGCTTGAACCTGATATCACTACTGTCTCTTGGTCTTCTTGCAAAGTTGGCCCTTGGCTGGTGTCCAGGAACTTGGATTTCAAGAGGGTTCCACGATACCCTAACTGACAAGGGTGACCCACAGGACCCAAACTGTTTGCACAAACAATGTGGCTTATGCTGAACACTTGCTTTCCTTCAGGGAGTCTGGAATTTTGATACCAGGTAGAAGATGTCTATGCAACCCGCCCCCAATGAAAAATTGAGCACTAAATCTCCAGGAAGCTTCCCTGTAGACAATATGTCACACATGTTGTATGAGTCATTGCAAGAGGAATCATGCTTGTTCTGGGTGGTTCCACTGGGACGGGCTCCTGAGAGCTTGCACTTGGATTCCCCTGCATTGGCTCCTGCACCTTATCCCTGCGCTGATTCGGTTTTGTATCCCTTCACTGTAATGAATCATAAATGTGAGTGGACTATGCGCTGAGTCCTGTGAGTGAGGGAGTCTTCTAAGGAATCATCATATCTAGGGGTGGTCTGGTGGTCCCCCAGCATAGCCACCTTCCTGCATCCCAGATAGCGACTGGCTGTCTCAGACCAGCCTTCAGTCATGCATCTTGAGGGAAATGAAACCAGTTCCAGTGAGATTCGGGATCTGAAGGCCATTTGTTAGTGCAAATGTCCTATGCCCTCCACCTCTGCTGGACAGTGACCAACCCGAAGGTGTGTATGTCACTTCCAAGCTCTGCAGCCTGACCCAGGGCCTCCATTGCCTGACTCCTGATTTTTGGCAGGCTTCTGTTCTATCTTCAGCCTGTGCTCTTTAGCCCCTCACCTTCCTCCTGGGAGCTGTTCCTCCTTCTCTGATTTAAGAAATCATACAAGTCATGGCCAATTGGAGGTCAGGTGACCCTGGCATCTTAGTTAACTCGAGTTAACTTTTTGCCATAAGAAAATACCACAGACTGGGTGGTTTACATACAGACATTTATTTTTCCCATATCTGGAAGCCGGAACCCTGGAGATCGGGGTACCAGCACTGCCAGGTTCTGGTAAGGACTCTGTTCCCGGGTTGCAGATGGCCACGTTCTCATTGTGTCCCTCCGTGGCCTTCCTCAGTGTGTGTGTAAGAGACAGAGTGAGCTCTGGTGTCTCTTCCTCTTATCAGGACACTATTCTCAGCATAGGGGCCCTACCTTCATGACCTCATCTAAATATAATTACCTCTCAAAGGCCACACCTCCAAATATCATGACCTTGGGGGTTAGTGCCTCAGCATATAAATTTAGGGTAGGGGGGCACACACATTCAGATCATGGCCCACAGACAGTTTAGGGGGAGTCTCCTCTGTCCTCCTCCCCTCTTACCTCATCTACCCATCCCGCAGATATTGAGTGTCCCCTCTAGGCCATATATTCTATATACTGGGGACGTGGTAAGGAACAAGAAAGAAGCAGCCTCTGCCTTTATGGGGCTACAGCTTCCAAGTTTCTCCTCACTTCAGTTTTCTTTCTCTGACCTTCATTCTCTGGTTTCACTCTACTCTTAGTAAACACCTATTGAGCAGTCACTCTTGTGTGTATGTATTACCTACTTAGAAATTATATGCATATTCTAATACATAATGGACAATGTAGCAATATAAAAAATAAACTTTGAAAGACATCCATTAAAAATGGGGAAAGAGAGGTTCTAAACCATTTTTCCACCGTTTCACGGTAGAAACACATGGTGTGAACATGGCTGCTTTTGGAAGCATCTGGTCCACAAAAAGAGACACCACCTCTCCTGGGTCCTTGAGACCAGCTTTGCTCTTCCTCATCCCTTTGGAATGGACTATTTAACCACCTATCTCCCCACTTTGAAGACTAAGGTTCATTCATCTCTGTGTGCCCAGTGCTTGGGGCAATTCTCATCATGGAGTGGACTCTCCATAGACTTTTCTGGAAATACACGCACATGAAGCATTGACATTGTTACAATAACTGTGATCGCAATTCCAAGACTTAGAGAAAAGACTATTCTCTTCTTAGACAGGTCTTCCCATAGTTCCTTGCTTGGGTCACCCAAGGTTCCAGGTCTTGAGCCCACAAACCTCTTAAACCAGCGAAGTTCACTTGAAACCAATGCTGACTGAGTTGTGTGACCTAACAGACTGAACATCAAATTGTAGTAGAGCTTACAGGTGTCAGGCACTGTGCTAAGTGCTCTAATGCTGCTCTCTAATCTCACCAAGGACCCCACGAGTCTATGGTATCCCACTCTGAACTAAAGGAAACTTGGACTTAACACAGGAAGAGGTTTCACCCAAGGACACCAGCTTGAGGTAGAATGAAGACCAGGATCCAAGAACTACCTCTTTAATCACTAGACCAAATGAATTCACGTCGGACACTGGTATAAGCCCTGTCGCAGTGTACTAATGGACATTTGTGGAAGGAAGTCTTCAGTATTTATTTAATAATTAATATTTAATCCTAACTCTTAAGCATGTCTCCATCACTGGGATATTTTCACCTCTGGAAAGTGACGGGTGATGGGCTTCCTGAGTGTTCCAGCTGTGGTGACTGGAAAGCATTTGGAACCCAGGTATCCGGTGTTGGAGTTCCTTAATTCAGTGTGACCCTGCAGTTTGGAAGTAGACCAGCACCACTGACCGCCACACCCCTGTCTCCTTCATACTGTGTTGCTCCGCCCCTTTGAAATATTGTGCGGTGGTATTATTGCAAGCAAATGGCCCCAAATCTGTCCTGAAATTGCTCTGGGAGGCGGGGCACCCAGACCCTCTGGCAGCGGCTGACCTTTAGCTAGTCTCCTCCAACTGTGACCCAATCAGGCATAATGAGCTTAGAACAGGGCTCAGGATTGTTTTCCTCTGCTTTTCTTTTTCTCCCAGCCTTTATCAGGACTTTAGCAGAAGGCTGTTTTTCCTTCTGCACTTATTTATATTTAGCCTGAGCATCCTGTTAATTACAAAGCAGTTACAGGAGAATTAGGGACACTATATATAAATTTGCCATTTATGCAAATTGCAAAGAGAGAGAACAAAGAAAAATTAGCTTAATTAGTGTAATTGCTAAAAAAGCGGGAGGTGAGGCAAACACAGCTTTAATCAAAGAAGAGGCGAAGGAAGTCTCAAGGAAATGGTGACCCAAATCAGTGCAGATTGGAGGGCTCTGACCTTTCACGATTTCAAGACCTTGCTGAGACGGGGGATGACATGAGGCCATGGATGGGAGGGGCAGAGCACCCTCAGCATAAAAGCACCATGTGGGTGCTTAAGACATGAAATGAAGCCCTTGCACTTGGGAAGTGATTGATATGCGCTGAGAGGGGGCACCTGAGGTGCAGTGTGAGAGAGCAGAAATGATCCTTCTGGAATCTTTGAGCAGAAAACATGTTACTGAGCACCTACTAAATGCTGGGGACTGTTTCAATGCCAAGGGCACAAAAAGGAGTAACACGCAGTCACTTCCCTTAAGGGGCTGGGGAGGCAGAAATAAAAAGGCAATATACAAACACATGTTAAAAGCAAAAAAGAAGGACTGAAGGATGGGGTTGCCAGATTTAGCAAATACATGTATAGCACGCCCAGGTAAATTTTCCATTTTCATTAAATTTCCAACAGGTAAACAATAAACGTATTTTGAGTGTTATGTATACCCCAAGAAATTTGGGGGAGGTATTTATACTCTAAGAAAGTAATTTGCTGTTCATCTGAAATTCAAATTAACTGGCATCCTGTATTCTTTCTGGAAGGTCTTTCCTGCTTTTTCCCCAGGACCAGGGATTCCCCCTGAAAGCAGAAAACTGTCCTTTGGTGAAGCATTTTCAGGCTCTTCAGCCTGGTGTGTTATTAATGGAGAAGTAACGAGAGAAAGAAGCCACGGGTGAAATGAAGCTGGGACACCATGGGGCCAGAGGAAGGGGAAAGACCCCAGGAGCACTGGTCTCTTTGTTTCTGTGATCACCCCTCAGCCCGTGTCCAGCTCCAACTCCCCAGATCGCCAGGAAAACTACCCAGACACACAACTGCCCGTGTATATCAGGGGTTCTGTGTTCTTTGGCAATCAAGGAGGGGGCAGAGGGCCACGTCCTGGCAGATATACTAAGCCCTGTTCTGTGGCTTTGTGTATTTTAACTCACTGAACCCTCACAACAACCCCCGTTATCCCATTTCACAGATGCAGAGACAAGCAGAGGTGCTCAGGTGCTGTCATGCACAGGCTGCGCTACATGGCACTTGGAATTTGCCAGCCAGCACCCAAATAACCAAAGGGGAACCTGATCGGTGACTCACCTGTGATCAGAAAGATGACCTCCTTCAATCTGCCCTGTTCTCCTTCGTTCAGGATGTCCTTTACAAGAAACAGAAACACACAAACAGCAACGCCAAAGAGAGTCTTTCAAAGTATGGAAGGGGTTCGTTTGGCACACGAGGCCTTAAGGTACAGCTCGGCTTCATAAGGCACCAGAACCAAAAATCCGAGTTATTCTATTACTCTTGGTCATCACAGTGTTTGTTTTTAGCTTTCTCGGTGGAGGAAGAAAAGACCAGAAATAGTCACTGTGACTGCACGTGATCTCACAGCGCAAGCAGCCAACCAATTCGGTTGGTGTACCACATACCCCAGGTGATTGAGAGGAAGATGAGAGAGAGATCAGCTAAGCCTGGCTGTGACTGGCTTTCTCTGGGGTCAACTGTTTACCCTTGGTCCAATCAACTTGGGCCAATCAAGAATAGTTTCCAGTACAAACAGGGCCGGTAGGGTTGGAGGAAGGGGATTCTCCAAACAGGTTGTACATGGGCACGAAATGGTTGCCTTAGCAGCTGCTACTGCTTTTCTTCTTTATCCCCTTGGATAACATCTTCATCATGGTTGATACCTGTCATACCTACCTTTCTTTGACGAGAGAATTGGATGTCTCAGACCTGTCTCACCAATTTACCTTGTGTTCCTCTTTGTCCCCTTTCTACAGTGATGACATTTTCGGAAACAGCCTGGGGTTTTTTCGTTTTGTTTGAAATGTTCCTCTCTGGTTTGTTTTGTCCGATGACATCCTACGTTTCATTTTGTCTTGGGATGTTTTGCTGTCTTCTTTTGTGACTCAGAGGACAAGGATGAAATGAAGCAGGATGGTTGGTGCTACAAAGTACGGAACACATAAATCCGACACTGCTTCTCAGGAGCCTTGTATCAAAAGGTGATAAATGTCCACACGAGAAAAATTATGAATGCGACCTCTGAAGAAAACAAACATCAAATACTCTCGTTTTCTTTTTATTTCTTTTTTTACTTATTTTTTGATTTTTTAAATTTAAATTCAAGTTAGTTAACATACAGTGTAGTCTTCTAATTACTATCAGCATATTCTTTTCTTATACCTCTATTCTTTTTTTTTTTACATTTTATTTATTTATTTTCTTCCTTAAATAGCTTATTGTCAAGTTGGTTTACGTATAACACCCAGCGCCCATCCCAACAAGTGCCCTCCTCCATCTACCTCTATTCTTGATGGTGGGATGTGATTGGCAAAAATGATGGAAGGAGCCATTAGGGAATTAGGAGAGATGTTCAGTGTAAAATGGGATTTAGGGCTGTAGAAAGGTTGGAGAAGTGTCCTCCTTCAAAGGGTGCTGGAATTAAGATATCACTGGGGTGACCATATAATGTATCATCCAGATTGGAGTGTAGTTGAGAGTCAACATCTAGATTGGAGTGTAGTTGAAAGTCAACATCTAGAGTGGAGTGTATTTGAGAGTATGCTATTAAGACTTACGCTGGAGGGGCACCCAGGTGGCTCAGTCGGTTAAGCATCCGACTTTGGCTCAGCTCATGATCTCATAGTTCATGAGTTTGAGGCCCACATTGGGCTCTGGGCTGACAGCTCAGAGCCTGGAGCTTGCTTCGGATTCTGTGTCTCCCTCCCTCTCTTTCTGTCCCTCCTCCACTCATGCTCTGTCTCTCTCTCTCTCTCAAAAATTTAAATTAAAAAAAAAGAATTATGCTGGAAAGGTGAGTGTAAACTATGTCTGTCATAGGTAAACCAAGATGTGGCCATATGGCCTTATCCATCACCTGCACCTGAGGTGCCTGCATATCTCACAAAGTCTGCAACATCTCCTAACAACCACTAACTAGGCTGGCCTTGTCGTCACTGTTGGTCCATGGCTGACTAAGATTGGGGCTGGGGTAGAAGAGACTCATTTCCTGGGTATACCATTCAGCCCTCTCCAAGGCAAGAGTGGCACAGTTTGGGATCATATCATCGCTTCGTGCCCAACAGTTGTGTGTTACTGTTGCATCTATCATTATGTTATTTTCTTGTCTATTTTTTGTACTATGTCAAGATTAAAGAGCAGGAAATGCATTTTTGATCCTTACAGCCTTGGTGACTAGGGCAATGTTTGGCAAACTATAGACAATCAGTAAAAAGCCTGTACAAAGAAAAATGTAATGACTGAAGGTCTTCCAACTTCAGAATCATCCTGTGATCCTTTAAAATGTGGAAGGCGCCTGAGAAAAGATAACATCTCCTTCCTCCTTCCTCCTTCTTTCCCTTCCTTTTTTCCTTCCTTCTTTCTATCCTTCCTTTCCTCCAATCCTGCTCTCCCTTCCTCTGGTTTTCCATTCAATGCTACAATCCAAGCAAGAGCTCTAGGTCTTTGTCTCTGCAGAGCTCTTGGGAACTCTGGAAGCTTAGGATTGTTCTGGCTTTAAGTAGACCTTTCACATGGGCCTTTGGGTTAGACCAGAGATGAAATGTAGTGTGTCTCTGGAAGGTAGAAACACCTAGAAATATCACCAGGGCTTAGATATATCCATCCCATGTTTCTCTATGAGCTATGGCTTCCAAGGCTTCTTCCTGGATTCACTCATGCAACAGAATTGTTTTGTTCTTGGAGAAAGTTGCTAAGAAGATGTACTCTAAGACTCACAGAACAAATATAACTACCCCCAACACAGGGAATCCACCATGGCAACAAGCTTGGAAACAACTGCGTGAGGATAGGGGAAGGGACTGGGATGTTCAGGCTGCAAAAGGGAAGATGTGGTGGGGAGAAATGGGCAGTGACTCAAAATGTCTGAAACCTCATATCTGGGAATGTGACAATTTGACAGTGGCTCCAATGGGCAGAACCAGGACCAGTGGGCAAAAGCAACAGAGAGTTAGTTTTATTGTTAAGTAAGAGCCACACATTTTTAATGGCTACATTAATAACCATTCTTTGATAACTGGTCATTTATAGATTATTCATGTGTGGACTCTTATGTTTTGACCCTAACTACTGATTTCCTCAACTGGTGGTGGTTGTTCTTAGTGGACACATCTGACAAATCATGGAGTGCATTGAATCCAGAAAAAGTGAGCAATTGCCTTGGGGTTACCTTTTTATTCCCAAAGCTTCTGTGCCAATATATCCAATTGTTCTGTGTCTTATTCCACTTCTTCTTGGATTTACAAAATGTTTGGGTGTGACATGGGCATTGTGGAGGAGGTGAGCACAATATAAATCGAATGTATCACTGCCCTCCAGATGCTCCAAATTTAGTCTAAAAGTAAAGACACAGGCAAAAGAGAGGAAGAGTAAGTTTGAGGTTCTTCTGACTTCTGATTCTACCTCCCCCCGAGGTAGAAGCCTTACCCTAGAATCTCAGCGGAGGGCTAACTTAGAGGTTTTCTGCTAAAGTCTCCAAAACTTTCATATCCTGTATCTCGCTTGATATAGGATATCAAGGACATCTCCCAAGGACATGGAGAAGCAGGACGCCTGTTTTGCCTACTTTCCAAAGACGGGATTGGGACTCAGAGGGGTCACACCAGCTGCTCAGAGACACAGCTAGAAAGCCCCAGAGCTGATTATTCGGATCCTAAGTCCCACAGCAGCTCCTTTCCCTACGCTGAAGATCAGGCTTGTTGTAGGTGTTTACTGGGTGGCCAGCCCACAACTACTTGTGATTTAGGAAAATAAGGTAAAGCTCTGAAAATTAAACCATAAAATCATTGAAAACCAAGTGACCATGAAAAGCAAATGCCATG
>NW_027551562.1:4636439-4674156 GCF_008692635.1 Crocuta crocuta | reverse complement strand
GGGCGGCAGGGAAAAGCAATGTAACTAGCACAGTTCAGGAACTCACAACACATTTCTAGCCCCTGGGAACTCACACGCTTGTGGCAGGAAGGCAGGCACACTGCTGACTACAGGGCAGGTAATATTTGGAACATTTGGGGAGACTTCCCAAGTGAGAACGTGCCACGGAGGAGTCTTAAAATGAGCTTATTGAAAGAAAATCGCTGTGTTTTGCTGGCTACAGCCAAAGAATAATGCACCCCACCAACTTAAACACACCAGGCGCTGGCTCACAGAGCACATTTCAACACTGCTGAAGAGCAGAAGATATTTACAGAATGAGGTTTCTAAAAGGACATCCTGCTCTTCTAATGGAATGAAACTTTTGGAGAAAGAGAAGGGAGGGGCTGTCTTTTTGTGTGGACTCTAGCAAGATGTGCCTCATAGCCATAGAGTAAATGGATTAAAGGGGGTTCCTACTCATAGGCAGATACAAAGGCATACAAGACGTTTGAATGGGAAGAGATATGCTCCATGCTCAAATTTCCTTCATTAGGAACAGCAGGGTTGGGCAGAAAGGGGAAATTTGAACCAGCCTTGCATACAATTCACACGGCAAGGTGGGATAAGGGGACCATTCGAGTGCTCTATTACTGCAAAACAGCTTACTACCAAAATGAGTGGGTTAATGGAATGATTTATTATTATCTTTCTTGATTCTGTGGGTTGACTCTGCTCAACCAGATGGTTCTCACTTAGAGCCTCTCATGTGGTAGCAGTCAGATGGTGGCCGGGGCCATGGTCATCTGAAGGCCTACCTGGGCTGGACATCTGGGACGGCTCACTCCCGTGGCTAGCACTTGATGTTGGCACAGAGTTCAGTTGTGGTTGTCAACCAGAATACCTACAAGTGGCTTCTCTATGTGTTTGCGGCTTCTCACAGGTGTTGGATGAAAGGAATTGTCCCATAAGCAAGAGCTCAAAGAGAACAAAGTGGAAGCTTTTATGGCTCCTTATGACCTAGCTTCAGGCAGCCTAAAAGGTCGAGTCTATTGGTGAGGCCCCGTCTGCTATGTATGAAGTAGAGGGCTGCATGCTGGGCGTACAAGGATGAAATAATACAGCCCAGGCCTTTGGGAAGCTAAAAACCGATGAGTGAAATAGGCATCTGATTTCATATCCGAAATTAGCTTATCAGATACTCTGATTAATATCTGTGCAAGTCATGTGGGAGTTTAGTTATTCCTAAAGAATAGTTTAGGAGGGTGGGGGATCAAAGTGGGTTTCATGGAGGAGGTGACTGCTTGAACAAGGCAGGAAAAGAGTCGTTCTTTGCCCTGGACTATGTGTTGTGTGTATGTGTGTGTATGTATGTATGTGTGTTGTGCATTGTGTGGTGTGTGTGTCTTATATGTTGTGTGTGTATGTGTTGTGTGTGTCATACGTGTGCTATGTGTGCTTTGTGTTGTGTGTGTATGTTTGTGTGTTGTGTGTGTATGTGGTGTGTGCTGTGTGTGCATGTGGTATGTGTTGTGTGTGATGTATGTGTGTATATGTGTGTGTGTGGTGTGTTTGGTGTGTGCTGTGTGGTTGTGTTGTGTATATATGTGAGTGTGTTTTGTTGTGTGTTTGTGTGTACATTGTATGTTGTGTGTGTGTATACGCACGCACGCATGTATGTGTGTAGGGCAGGGAAGAGTTGAGGGAGAGGCATTTGGTATTTCAAGAGTGAGGAAACAACAAACTGAATCAAAACAAACAGTCTGATGCATTCTGGGAACTGTAAGAGATTCAATATTGCTACACAGGGTAAAAACCACAAACTGGAACTGTTATTGCAAAGGATATTAATAGAAATCATCTGAAAATATTCATTGAATAAGTAAGCTTAGAAACAAAGTTAAACCGCCCCATAGTATATCTTACATTTTATAGTATGATATTATGTATTACAAACCTTGGCTAATTTCGTGGTGTGGTGGATGGGCCAAGAGTATAAAATACTCCCCATGTTTTAAGGTATGTTTGCAACTAGGTTTAGCCTTGTGTAGACTGTAATTTCCACAACACTGGGTTAGTCCAAAGAAGACAGGTCGACAAGCAGAGACTGCAAAAGTAAGTGGGGGCTGGATTACGAAGTTCCACCATGATCTTCAGGTCAATTTACAAACATTCATTAAACACATACTACATCCCTGGCACTCTCCCAGGCCCTGGGGCTCTATCAGCAAACAAGATAGAAAAAAAAGTCCCCGCCTGCATATAGCTTACCTTCTTCTGGGAAGAGACAGACACTAGCCAAGATAAATAAGAATAATATGCAGTGTGTTAGGTGGTCATAAGCACAACGTATAAAAAATAAGGCAGGAATGGGGCGCCTGGGTGGCTCAGTCAGTTAACCGACCGACTTCAGCTCATGTCATGATCTCACAGTTCATGTGTTCGAGCCCCGCACGGGGCTCTGTGTTGGGGATCTGTGTTGGGATCTGTGTTGGGATCTGTGTTGACAGCTCAGAGCCTGGAGCCTCCTTCCGATTCTGTGTCTCCCTCTCTTTCTCTCTGTCCTCCCACTTGCAATCTATCTCTCTCAAAAATAAATAAAACATTAAAAAATTAAAAATGAATAAGGCAGGAAGGAGGTGAGAAGAGAGGTAGGGGCGCGGCAGTGGAAAATGACATGTGACCATAGGCTCAAAGGAAGAGATCCAGTAGGCTCTGTGGATGGGGCTCCAGCTGAGGGAATAGCAAAGTCCTGGAGCAGAGGGTTCTGGCTCATTCAAGGAAGAGGAGAGAGACCAGTGGGCAGATGGAGTGATTCCGGGGGATGGTCCTAAAAGAAGACATTCTGCCAGATCGCAGAGGGTCTCAGGATCCCTGGGTCTTTGACTGTTATCCTGCGTGAAATGTGGAGATGCTGGAGGATTTGGGACACCAGAGTCCTAAGACTGGCTTACTTGTGGGAGGATCTCTCTTGCTAGGATGTAGGAAATAGGCCAAAGGGGGCAAAAGAGGGAGTAGGGTGCTAATTAGAAGACTTTTGCACTAAGCTGGCTGAAATATGTTGGGGGGTCTAACCAGAGAGAAAGCAAAAAAGCTAGTGGGCCGTGGCTGGATTCTGGACATACCTTGAAGGCAGAGCCAATGAGACTTGCTGGCAGAAAGGTTGAATTGAGAAGAAGAGAAGACTCAAGATGATTTCAAGAGTTTTCGCCAGGCAACTGAAAAGACAGAATTTCTATACCTGTAGGGGGACATTTTCAGAAGGCGTATGTTCAAGGAAGAAGCTAGGTGCTAGGGAAAGTGAGTTTGGGAAGCCTGTAGATAGGAAAGGTATTTAAGCAAGCACATTGTGTGATTGGACCCACACTCCCAGCTGAACTTCTCTGCCAGCCTCAGGGAGGACAGATTGGAGAGGATGCTCTGGAGGAGAGGAGGCAGTTCAGAAGCGAAAACAAAAATTGAGAGAAATGCTAAGAAGCTGATCTAGAGCACTAGGTTGAGAGCAGGCAGGTAGGTTCAGATTCAAAGAGGCCAAGGACAAGAGAAGTCATGGAGGTGAAGTCCGCAAGTTCTCACAAGTGGCCAAAAGTGGGGGAGGGGAGGTACACGTCAGACATGCTTACAGCTCAGGATACAGTGTGGATGTTGGCCCTTTACTAAGAGTAAGAAAACAGAAGACGGAACAGTTTGGTCATTAAAGACATTGACTTCTGTGAGCAACCTGATGAACTTGAACTGCCCTAGTAAACTCTACACGGAGGGGTCTGGGGATTGTTGATGTGTCAGAGACATTTAGTGCTCACCACATGTCTCCTTTTTCCCACTGACGCAGGCGGGCTGGGTCCGAGAACCAGGGGAAGGTCCCATAGGACCAGCCAAGAAGGTCCTTGGCTTCACACAGGATAGAAATCAAGCGTGAGCCAGAGAAAGTGAAAACGGAGTTTATTGAATAGCAGACGGAGTGTCTGGAAGACTAGGAAAGGAGAGAAAGATGAGTCTCATCATTGCTTGGGGTTAAGGTTTATATTGGAAAGGGGTCTAAGGTAGGTGTTCGTTCCTTTAGGAATCCAGGGTAGGGTCCAATGAAAGGCAAGTGTCAGGTGAACAATAAGTATTATTCCATACATTACTGAAGGTAGGGCTATCGATGCCAGTATCAGCTGAGGTTTCTTTGAAGCTGATGTCAGGAGAATGTTATCACATGTTGGGGGCCTAGGAAAAAGCTCAGAGAATAATTATCATTCTTGTTTCCCCCACAAAGTAGGAACACAGCTTCTGTGGTTTATTCAGGAATGGGACTTAGCAGAAAAACAGCAGAGACAAAGTCTTTCTAAAATGGAATCCCGGGGCGCCTGGGTGGCTTAGTCGGTTAAGTGTCCGACTTTCGCTTAGGTCATGATCTCGCGGTTCGTGGGTTCGAGCCCCGCGTCGGGCTCTGTGCTGACTGCCAGCTCAGAGCCTGGAGCCTATTTCAGAGTCTGTGTCTCCCTCTTCCTCTGACCCTCCCCTGCTCATGCTGTCTCTCTCTCTCTCCTAGATATAAAAAAATATATATATTAAAATGGAATCCCTTCAGCCTCCCTCCCTCCCCAGCACCTTCAATGTTGATAAGGTCACATGACCAGTTCTGGCTACTGGACCGGGTGCACAAGTGACCTGTGTTGTTTTTAGGCCAAAACATTTAAGAGCCATTGCACAGCCATCCAGCTCCCTAATCCCCTGCCGCAGAGGAGAAGAGCCCAATGTGTTTGGACGTGGCATCTGCCTCCGCGTGACTCTATGGCACTTCTTCTACCAACTTGTGTTGGATCTGTCTCATGACCAGGAAATAATGACATGTGTGAAGCCCCAAAGTTGAGCATATTTTGTTACTGCAGCACAACCTATGCCCCCTTTGCTAATGTAGTGGGATGAATGTGTGTGAAGCTCAGGAGAAAGGAGTTGGAATTTTACCAGCGTACACACAGCAGTTACATGTGGGAAATGGATGAGATGGCTACCTAGTGAGAGCCCCAGATGCTAGAGGGAATATCTCTGAGGAACAGAAATAGTTCAGAAGAAAGATACAGAAGTGCAGTGCAGTCTGAGGAGGAGCATTCAGAAGCGAGGGAGGACTGAGACATGGGAACTGAGACAGAAAAGAATTTCAAGAAGGAGAGGTCAGAGGTGCCAGATGCCTCAGGATTTATTCATTTCAATTTGTTTTAATTTTGAAAACGTAGATGGACTGCTTCTTACATTCCAGGGAGGTAGAGAGAATGGACGAAGAGACCAATGGCTAGAATAATGCACAGGTCATTAGATGGCCTTGGGCTAGAGTTCTTCCCTAAATAAGGATGCAGACAGAGGCCAGACTGGGATGGACGGGCAGTATATGGGAAGTCGTGAGACGGAGCCCACCTGATGTGATTATTTGGGGCTCTTGCAGGTAAAGAGAAAGAGGAAGATAAGGTAGTAGCTGTGAGTGACAAGGGGTAGAAAAGTAATATACAATGATCTTATCACACGTTAGAAGGTATCTACTATCCCAACTGTGCAGTGAGGGCAGAATCATCTCCCCATTCCTTCCTGAGAGAAAGCACCATGCAGTGCTTATCCTCTGAGATGCGGAAACTGAGGCTCAGAGAACCACAATGCCTGGCTTTACCACCTCCTAGCTCTACAGACTTGGGAAAGTTACTTAAGCAGTCTGCACCTCATTTCTTCATCTATACATTGGAGGAATAATACCTTTCTCGTATTTGGTTAAGAAGATTGAATAGGATTATCAACTGCCCTGGTTTTCCCAGGACGGAGGGTTTTCCCAGAACATGGCTCTTTCTGTACTAAAACCAGCACGATTCTAGGCAAACTGGGACACGTTGGTCTTCCTATGGTCGAGTGCCTTAAAAACACTCAGCGCAGTGCCTGGCAAGCAGCGAGTTTTATGAAGGGGTAGCTACTCCCACTGCTGAGCTTCTACGTGCCTCAGTTGCTTAATCTGTCCATTGAAGATATTAGAATTTGCATAACGGAATTTTGTGAAGATTCAAAGGATGAAAATAAGTAAACAAATAAATAAATAAGATGATGATGCAATCCACATGCTTCACAGGCACACGGTAAGCACTCAGGAGCGTTCGTTATTGTGACAATGGCGGTTAGGAGTATAGTGATAATGACGAAGAAGAAATGGGCTAAGGGAAGTAAAACACACACTAGTTAGTGGATGAACTGGGGGGTGAAACCAAGTTGGCCTGCCTCCAAAGCTCTGGATGTTCCTCCTGTTTCCTCCTGTGTCATGTTCAAGGGGTGATTACACGGTGATGTGACATCTGAACCCCCTTAAAGGATGAATTGAGTTTGACATTCATTCATTCGTTCATTCATTCATTTGCTGATTTAATGAGCAAGTATGTATCAATACCAACCACAGACCAGACACTCTACAGGGTGAATAAAACAGATGTGCAGTTTTAATATAGTAGATTATGGAAATCGGAAGGGTGGAAAGCAAGAGCACACCTTAGAAAGAGAGAGGGGTGGACTTGGTCTAATTCTTCCTGCCTTACTCCCGAGTCAAAGGGAGCATTTACACAGGTGAAGGTCCTTGAGAAGTTGAGCCCACTCTACAAATCCTAAGGGAAGAGTTGACCTCTAATTAGAATATCGTCTTGGGGGCACCTGGGGTTAAGCATCCGACTTCGGCTCAGGTCATGATCTCATGGTTTGTGAGTTTGAGCCCTGCATCGGGCTCTGTGCTGACAGCCTGGAGCCTGATTCGGATTCTGTGTCTCCCCCCTTTCTGCCCCTACCGTGTTCATGCCCTCTCTCTCTCTCCCTCTCTTTCTCTCTCTCATTCTATGTCTTTCAATAATAAATAAACGTTAAAAAAATTAGAGTGTCATCTTATTGGGGGTGTCTTGGTGGCTCAGTCAGTTGAGTGTCCAACTAACAGCTCAGGCCATGATCTCACAGTCCCTCTCATTGTTTGTGGGTTCGAGCCTCACCTTGGGCTCTGTGCTGACAGCTCAGAGCCTGGAGCCGGCTTTGGATTCTGTGTTCCCCTCTCTCTCTTTGTCCCTCTCTTGCTTATGCTGTCTGTCTCTCAAAACTAAATAAACTTTTAAAAAAAAAAAAAGAATGTCTTCTTGCTTATTAGCTTTGACCCAAACGGGGCCGTGTTTCACACAATCATCAGGCCCCATCTCCGTGGTCATGGCAGCCCCCACCTGCATCCTGGCGTGCACTGCAGGGGCGCCAGCTCCCTGCCAGCAGCTAACACCACGCCAAGAGAGGCTACTGACAAATAAACACTCCTCTATTGTCAGCCTTTTTGCCATGGATTTTGGCAGACCTTCACTCTGAAATTCGAGGGTAGCCCTTGAGCCTTCCTTTAAGAATAAATACCCTTCTGATATGCTCCTTTAACCAAGGTAAATAGACAGCATCTCCACTGTGCGATTTGAAGCTGATGAATGGGAGATGTACTGGGAGCTCCCAATTAGCAAAACCATCCCTAACACCCAGCACCTTCTTTAGCGAATCCTGTCCATGGGAGAAGCTGCAGCTGGCACAAGAGACGTGGGCTGCTTCTTTCTCAGATCCCGTGTTTGAATGGGTCACTGGGGAAGAATTTATTTCCACAAAATCTCTTTCAAGGACCAGCCTATTTCAGGTAAGTGAGAGAAATAAGGGAAAATACTAGTAGGTGGGTCAACAGTAAAATGACGAGCAGGCAAACATCAGACTTCCCCAGTAGGGTGCTTGCCGGGAAGCTGCACCAATAGGTGCATCCCATTCCCCGACATGTCAACGGCCCAAGAACCGAGGCGCAGCAGGTCATGAGGACGCAGGCACTGAGGTGCGGGAGATCCAGGCCTCCCAACGGAGTTCCTGCTGCGGTAAAACCCCTCACCCAACAGGCAGAGACCTTAAGACCTGGAATTGGAATGTCTTCCTCCAGAGGCTGGGAGATTTGCATTCCCAGGACCTTGATCCTTCCCAAGGTGCCCAGGGGCAAAGACCTGAGACTCAAAGCTGGCTCGATGTTCTTCGATGTCACAGGAAGGAAGCCAACAAAGCAAGACTGGTTGAAAAATCCTCAGAACAAGAATAGGCCACAAGCCAGGTGCCAGGTTTTATCCACACAATAAAATGAAGAGACAGCACTTGAAAAGGAAAGTGGAGGGCCCTGGACGATTGCACTTACGAGGTGTTTGGGGATGTGGGGGGTTGGGGGGGAACGCTGTAGTGTTGGGGTGGAGGCCAGGCAGCTTCAAGGACAAAAGAGGGACAGTGAGGCCCTCTCTCCTTCAAACGCAGTCACTCACTCTTTTGTTCAGCCTCTCATTTATTGTGGTCAGTTAACCGTGTTGTTCTAGAAGGCCACCATTCAGTCGACTAAGTCAGAGTGCACATCCAGCAGGCCCGCTGGTCACAGCAAATTGTCCACCAGGTTCCGAGAAAATAGCTTTAAGCTGTACTTCTCTTCAGTTACACTGCATTTGCCTGATGGTCCCAAAGGCTCACACTATGGGGTATGGCTTTCGATATACATTTCCTCTTTTTATTAAAAAATAATAACAACAAGCCTCAGAGCCTGGTGTAAGAAGGATCATTGCAGATGTAGATTCGGGAAATGCACACGCCATCGGGCCCATTGCAGAGACTGAGTGCGTCCAGCCTCCAGATGACCCAAGAACGCGGCCTCACAAGGGGTCTAGGGACCTGGGGACCATCCCACGTGATCCAGTTTGGGATCCATCCCAGAACAGGCCACTTACAAAACGTTATTATAATTATGTTCCTCTTTCGATAAAAAAGTGATACATATTCATTATAAGATGAAGAAAGTTTGAACAAGAAAATAAAAATCAGGGANCCACCATTCAGTCGACTAAGTCAGAGTGCACATCCAGCAGGCCCGCTGGTCACAGCAAATTGTCCACCAGGTTCTGAGAAAATAGCTTTAAGCTGTACTTCTCTTCAGTTACACTGCATTTGCCTGATGGTCCCAAAGGCTCACACTATGGGGTATGGCTTTCGATATACATTTCCTCTTTTTATTAAAAAATAATAACAACAAGCCTCAGAGCCTGGTGTAAGAAGGATCATTGCAGATGTAGATTCGGGAAATGCACACGCCATCGGGCCCATTGCAGAGACTGAGTGCGTCCAGCCTCCAGATGACCCAAGAACGCGGCCTCACAAGGGGTCTAGGGACCTGGGGACCATCCCACGTGATCCAGTTTGGGATCCATCCCAGAACAGGCCACTTACAAAACGTTATTATAATTATGTTCCTCTTTCGATAAAAAAGTGATACATATTCATTATAAGATGAAGAAAGTTTTGAACAAGAAAATAAAAATCAGGGGCTCCTGGGTGGCTCAGTCTGTTAAATATCCAACNCCAACTTGTGTTGGATCTGTCTCATGACCAGGAAATAATGACATGTGTGAAGCCCCAAAGTTGAGCATATTTTGTTACTGCAGCACAACCTATGCCCCCTTTGCTAATGTAGTGGGATGAATGTGTGTGAAGCTCAGGAGAAAGGAGTTGGAATTTTACCAGCGTACACACAGCAGTTACATGTGGGAAATTGATGAGATGGCTACCTAGTGAGAGCCCCAGATGCTAGAGGGAATATCTCTGAGGAACAGAAATAGTTCAGAAGAAAGATACAGAAGTGCAGTGCAGTCTGAGGAGGAGCATTCAGAAGCGAGGGAGGACTGAGACATGGGAACTGAGACAGAAAAGAATTTCAAGAAGGAGAGGTCAGAGGTGCCAGATGCCTCAGGATTTATTCATTTCAATTTGTTTTAATTTTGAAAACGTAGATGGACTGCTTCTTACATTCCAGGGAGGTAGAGAGAATGGACGAAGAGACCAATGGCTAGAATAATGCACAGGTCATTAGATGGCCTTGGGCTAGAGTTCTTCCCTAAATAAGGATGCAGACAGAGGCCAGACTGGGATGGACGGGCAGTATATGGGAAGTCGTGAGACGGAGCCCACCTGATGTGATTATTTGGGGCTCTTGCAGGTAAAGAGAAAGAGGAAGATAAGGTAGTAGCTGTGAGTGACAAGGGGTAGAAAAGTAATATACAATGATCTTATCACACGTTAGAAGGTATCTACTATCCCAACTGTGCAGTGAGGGCAGAATCATCTCCCCATTCCTTCCTGAGAGAAAGCACCATGCAGTGCTTATCCTCTGAGATGCGGAAACTGAGGCTCAGAGAACCACAATGCCTGGCTTTACCACCTCCTAGCTCTACAGACTTGGGAAAGTTACTTAAGCAGTCTGCACCTCATTTCTTCATCTATACATTGGAGGAATAATACCTTTCTCGTATTTGGTTAAGAAGATTGAATAGGATTATCAACTGCCCTGGTTTTCCCAGGACGGAGGGTTTTCCCAGAACATGGCTCTTTCTGTACTAAAACCAGCACGATTCTAGGCAAACTGGGACACGTTGGTCTTCCTATGGTCGAGTGCCTTAAAAACACTCAGCGCAGTGCCTGGCAAGCAGCGAGTTTTATGAAGGGGTAGCTACTCCCACTGCTGAGCTTCTACGTGCCTCAGTTGCTTAATCTGTCCATTGAAGATATTAGAATTTGCATAACGGAATTTTGTGAAGATTCAAAGGATGAAAATAAGTAAACAAATAAATAAATAAGATGATGATGCAATCCACATGCTTCACAGGCACACGGTAAGCACTCAGGAGCGTTCGTTATTGTGACAATGGCGGTTAGGAGTATAGTGATAATGACGAAGAAGAAATGGGCTAAGGGAAGTAAAACACACACTAGTTAGTGGATGAACTGGGGGGTGAAACCAAGTTGGCCTGCCTCCAAAGCTCTGGATGTTCCTCCTGTTTCCTCCTGTGTCATGTTCAAGGGGTGATTACACGGTGATGTGACATCTGAACCCCCTTAAAGGATGAATTGAGTTTGACATTCATTCATTCGTTCATTCATTCATTTGCTGATTTAATGAGCAAGTATGTATCAATACCAACCACAGACCAGACACTCTACAGGGTGAATAAAACAGATGTGCAGTTTTAATATAGTAGATTATGGAAATTGGAAGGGTGGAAAGCAAGAGCACACCTTAGAAAGAGAGAGGGGTGGACTTGGTCTAATTCTTCCTGCCTTACTCCCGAGTCAAAGGGAGCATTTACACAGGTGAAGGTCCTTGAGAAGTTGAGCCCACTCTACAAATCCTAAGGGAAGAGTTGACCTCTAATTAGAATATCGTCTTGGGGGCACCTGGGGTTAAGCATCCGACTTCGGCTCAGGTCATGATCTCATGGTTTGTGAGTTTGAGGCCTGCATCGGGCTCTGTGCTGACAGCCTGGAGCCTGATTCGGATTCTGTGTCTCCCCCCTTTCTGCCCCTACCGTGTTCATGCCCTCTCTCTCTCTCCCTCTCTTTCTCTCTCTCATTCTATGTCTTTCAATAATAAATAAACGTTAAAAAAATTAGAGTGTCATCTTATTGGGGGTGTCTTGGTGGCTCAGTCAGTTGAGTGTCCAACTAACAGCTCAGGCCATGATCTCACAGTCCCTCTCATTGTTTGTGGGTTCGAGCCTCACCTTGGGCTCTGTGCTGACAGCTCAGAGCCTGGAGCCGGCTTTGGATTCTGTGTTCCCCTCTCTCTCTTTGTCCCTCTCTTGCTTATGCTGTCTGTCTCTCAAAACTAAATAAACTTTTAAAAAAAAAAAAAGAATGTCTTCTTGCTTATTAGCTTTGACCCAAACGGGGCCGTGTTTCACACAATCATCAGGCCCCATCTCCGTGGTCATGGCAGCCCCCACCTGCATCCTGGCGTGCACTGCAGGGGCGCCAGCTCCCTGCCAGCAGCTAACACCACGCCAAGAGAGGCTACTGACAAATAAACACTCCTCTATTGTCAGCCTTTTTGCCATGGATTTTGGCAGACCTTCACTCTGAAATTCGAGGGTAGCCCTTGAGCCTTCCTTTAAGAATAAATACCCTTCTGATATGCTCCTTTAACCAAGGTAAATAGACAGCATCTCCACTGTGCGATTTGAAGCTGATGAATGGGAGATGTACTGGGAGCTCCCAATTAGCAAAACCATCCCTAACACCCAGCACCTTCTTTAGCGAATCCTGTCCATGGGAGAAGCTGCAGCTGGCACAAGAGACGTGGGCTGCTTCTTTCTCAGATCCCGTGTTTGAATGGGTCACTGGGGAAGAATTTATTTCCACAAAATCTCTTTCAAGGACCAGCCTATTTCAGGTAAGTGAGAGAAATAAGGGAAAATACTAGTAGGTGGGTCAACAGTAAAATGACGAGCAGGCAAACATCAGACTTCCCCAGTAGGGTGCTTGCCGGGAAGCTGCACCAATAGGTGCATCCCATTCCCCGACATGTCAACGGCCCAAGAACCGAGGCGCAGCAGGTCATGAGGACGCAGGCACTGAGGTGCGGGAGATCCAGGCCTCCCAACGGAGTTCCTGCTGCGGTAAAACCCCTCACCCAACAGGCAGAGACCTTAAGACCTGGAATTGGAATGTCTTCCTCCAGAGGCTGGGAGATTTGCATTCCCAGGACCTTGATCCTTCCCAAGGTGCCCAGGGGCAAAGACCTGAGACTCAAAGCTGGCTCGATGTTCTTCGATGTCACAGGAAGGAAGCCAACAAAGCAAGACTGGTTGAAAAATCCTCAGAACAAGAATAGGCCACAAGCCAGGTGCCAGGTTTTATCCACACAATAAAATGAAGAGAGAGCACTTGAAAAGGAAACTGGAGGGCCCTGGACGATTGCACTTACGAGGTGTTTGGGGATGTGGGGGGTTGGGGGGGAACGCTGTAGTGTTGGGGTGGAGGCCAGGCAGCTTCAAGGACAAAAGAGGGACAGTGAGGCCCTCTCTCCTTCAAACGCAGTCACTCACTCTTTTGTTCAGCCTCTCATTTATTGTGGTCAGTTAACCGTGTTGTTCTAGAAGGCCACCATTCAGTCGACTAAGTCAGAGTGCACATCCAGCAGGCCCGCTGGTCACAGCAAATTGTCCACCAGGTTCCGAGAAAATAGCTTTAAGCTGTACTTCTCTTCAGTTACACTGCATTTGCCTGATGGTCCCAAAGGCTCACACTATGGGGTATGGCTTTCGATATACATTTCCTCTTTTTATTAAAAAATAATAACAACAAGCCTCAGAGCCTGGTGTAAGAAGGATCATTGCAGATGTAGATTCGGGAAATGCACACGCCATCGGGCCCATTGCAGAGACTGAGTGCGTCCAGCCTCCAGATGACCCAAGAACGTGGCCTCACAAGGGGGTCTAGGGACCTGGGGACCATCCCACGTGATCCAGTTTGGGATCCATCCCAGAACAGGCCACTTACAAAACGTTATTATAATTATGTTCCTCTTTCGATAAAAAAGTGATACATATTCATTATAAGATGAAGAAAGTTTTGAACAAGAAAATAAAAATCAGGGGCTCCTGGGTGGCTCAGTCTGTTAAATATCCAACTTCGACTCAGGTCATGATCTCACAGTTTGGGGGTTCAAGCCCCACATCAGGCTCTGTGCTGACATCTCAGAGCCTTAAACCGGCTTCAGATTCTGTGTCTCCCTCTCTCTCTCTGTCCCTTCCCCACTCACACTCTGTGTCTCTCTCTCTCAAAAATAAACATTAAAAATTTTTTAAAAAGTAAAAGAAAAGAAAAATCAGGCAAAATCCTACCACCCAGATTTAGTAGTTGTTAACATTTACATTTTGTAGAAAAAAGAAATCGTTATGTATGATTTTTATTAATTGGTTATTATTACGAAAGCAATGCATGATTCATATAGAGAATTGTGCATTTAACAGAGTTTGGTCAAATGGGATAGCAGTTAAACTTTACGATCACAATTAAAATGAGTAATTTAGGCATTGATTTAGACTTGCCGTTTCAAGTTGAAATTTTACTTGATTTATATATAGTACTTGAACATTTACAATATCATAAGAATCATCATGTTTACGAGTTCAATGTAATCTATTAGATTTATAAGACTTGAGCACTTGGGAAATTTTGTTTGTTAATCAGACAATTAAAAGGCTGAAAATAGAATGTATCAAAATTACAAAGACAGGTAGAAATCCTAAAGTTAATAAGTGATATTAGATATCAATCAAGATCTCCTTACAAATGGTTAATTTTTGCTAGACTTTTACAAACAGAATAAGATTTAGAAGTTTAACTTCAAAGCTTCAGAAAGAACACTATTTTATTTTATAAACTTAATGAACTCAATATTAAATTTTAAAATCAAGGTACCCCGTGAGTGATCTTTAACGTGCAAATGAATTTCCCTCGAGGACATTTTATTTATTTATTTTTTTTAATTTTTAACATTTATTCATTTTTGAGAGAGAGGTAGAGTGTAAGCCGGGGAGGGGCAGAGAGAGAGGGAGACAGAATCCGAAGCAGGCTCCAGGCCTCTGAGCTGTCAGCACAGAGCCCGACGCGGGGCTCGAACCCACGAACCGTGAGATCATGACCTGAGCCGAAGTCGGACGCTCAACCAACTGGGCCACCCAGATGCCCCTCCTTGAGGACATTTTAAAAACCCTCCATCTCACAGCCACACCAGCACGGCGGGTTGCGTTCCATGTCTCCCACGTGGACGGCCCCTCCACACAGGGCACCTCAAGGGCTGGTGTCATCCCTCTGTACAGGCAGACATCAAAGACGATTAGCACCAAAGATTCTGGGTTGAGCATCTTGGCAAGTAGCCCTGCATGCTGTGCGGGTACAAATCTCTTCGACAGAAGTCAGAATCTCTGCGAGGACAACATTTTACCCATGTCTTTGGCTCCAGAACCCGGCCACACATCACGTGTTCGACGAAGATGCCAATACACCAAAGGGTCAGCATGGTGAGTGCGGATGGTGAGGGTCTCAAGTCTCAAGACCGCTGAGGGGAACCTCCACTCTGGACACTTCTCCTCATCTGCAAGTCTGCCCTTTGTCGGGGCAATGGCCACAGCGATACCAATCCGGGGGGTGGGACTTCTCGCTCTCCCGCGAGTCCTTCTCTGCCTTCAGGGCCCCTGAGTCTGGCTATTCCTTCTGATCATTCCCTGGGGTGAGTTCAGCCAGGCTGCAGAGGGGCTCGTCACAGAGAAATTTCCGAACTGACTTTTAGAAGGTTTGAGATTACCTATCAGAGATGGGGGGCGGGGGGAACAGGACAGCAATGCAGAAAATGCCTACCAGCTGACAGCACATTGTTTCAAGACCCCAGGCAGGGAGCTTGCCTCATCTGTCAGAAAACAAAACCAAACCAAAGGAAAAAAAAAAAAAAAAAGCCCTACTAAAAAACCGCAAACTTTAAGACAGAATTGCCTTTTATCCTTGAAAACTCAGTCTCTGAGGCTCCTGCGAGGGGAGGGGTGAGTCTCCTTGCAGCAGAGGCACCAGACAGGCTGGATGAAGGGGGTGGGGGAGAAATTCGGACAGATGCTCCCGGAGCCCTTTTCCAGGAGCTTCAAAGCCGCCACCCACCGCCGCCTCCCTGGAACTCAGCTCTGACTTCCCCGTCCTCTGCTGGCTCCCTTCCCTATGCTGGCTAAACATCAAGCAGGTGTCTCTGGGGACCGACAAAATGTCCCCATCCTACACACCATGGCGACTCAGGAAGTGACAGCCAGCGGCCTGCTCTGCAGAGCCCACCTGCTGGGTCCTCAGAGCACTGGCCACAGGGTCTCCTGCTTCTCTGTACTCTGGGCCACCTCACCTGACAAACGGCTCTTATTACAGATAATTTCCCCCTCGGCACTATTTCAGCCCCCAATTGATGCTTCAAACCAACATGCCCTTAAGCTACCCTCCGTGCAGGTTGGCGGGGATGGATTTATTCCCGTGGGTTCCAGAGTGAATTCTGAAGAACACAAATGCCGCATGACTTCATAAAGCTCGCACTCGTATGTCATGAGTTCCGCAGCACTTCTGAGCCGGTGCTGGAATCCTGCCAACCGTTTTAGGTGGCCGAGGGGGAGGATGACAGAGTGAGCCCTGCCCCTCAAAGTCATCTCTCGCTTACCTCATCTCCATGCTCCCGATTAATACCTCCCTTCACATCGTTTCTATCTGTAACAGTGGCTGTGAATTAGTGAATGTAGAATTTTCCCTGTTAGTCTTACCCACTTTCACACTCGCATCAGCTACCCTACATGACCATGATCTAGGAAACAGAAAGCTTTATTTTTTTTTTAAATATTTTTATTTATTTCTAGGATAGAGAGAGACAGCGTGAACAGGGGAGGGTCAGAGAGAGAGGGAGATACAGACTCTGAAACAGACTCCAGGCTCTGAGCTGGCAGTCAGCACAGAGCCCGACGTGGGGCTCGAACCCACGAACCGCGAGATCATGACCTAAGCGAAAGTCGGACGCTTAACCGACTAAGCCACCCAGGCGCCCCACAGAAAGCTTTATTTTATCTTCTTCGACTGTTTATTTACTTTTGAGAGAGAAAGAGACAGACAGACACAGAGTGCGAGGGGAGGAGGGGCAGAAAGAGAGGGAGTCGCAGAATCCGAAGCAGCCTCCAGGCTCTGAGCTGTCAGCACAGAGCCCAACGTGGGGCTCGAATTCACAAGATCATGAGCTCATGATCGGAGATGGCGAGATTGTGAGCTATGCCGAGGTCAGAGGCTTAACCGACCGAGCCCCCAAAGCGTCCCCCAGAAACCTTTAATAAGTGAAATACAGGCTTCTTGTTTTCCTGTCCACTTGAGACATTTTCAGCTTATATATTCATACACCATATGCACACACACTACCAATTCAGATCTTTGGCCCTTTGTTGGAGTAAAATATTGTGGAAGGCAAATCTGAAGGTCCTATTGGAGCAATGGCAACATACGGTAACCTTCTCCGATGAAAGCTTCCCTGCCTCCACATTAAGAATAAATACCTCGGTTTAGGAAGAGAAAATCACTTCTCATCTGTTCCGAAGCAGGGAGGTGTTCTGAAAGCACCTGTCTTTCCACTGAGTGTTTCTCAATATTCTCCTCGTCTCCAAGGCTGAAAACTGTTCATTATATTTAAGTTTTCTGCCTCCTCTGTCCCCAGGCTGTAATGAAATACTAAGTTCAATCAATTCTTCTATCTCAGTGTCCTTCCTCCCTCTAGTTCTTCCTCACATCTCTCCATACACGCACACACCTGTCCTTCTTTCTGTCTGTCTGTTCATCCATATGCCACTAATACCCTTTCCGTAATGAACCATGAGACCTTAGGTGTCCAGTGCCTAACTTGGACTTCAAACGGTATGAGAAATGACTTTCATGTAGGCTGGGTTCTCCAACCCCAAACCCCACCATGGGAAGAGCTTCAGTGTATGAGTTGTTTGTTTTTGGTTGTTGTTGTTTTGTTTTTTTTTTGTTTTTTTACTTATTTATTATTAATGGTAAGCATTGACAGGTGGTACAAGACCAGCTACTTCTTTGATTTATTTTGAATTCTTTCTCAGTATCATTAGCATGTAGCCTGCGTCCAGGGTCAAGAAGAACGCCGTGGCAGAATAACCATCTGCACAGGAGTCTTCCCTGGGGCCTCTCTAAGGTGATTCCACACTGGGCTTTCAAGTTGGTTCTGATTCTTTCCCCAGATAAGCTGTGATAATGGCTGTGGATTTCTGAGATTGAGTGTGGCTTCAATCATAGTGATTCAGTGGAGCTCATCAATGAAGAAGTCAAGAGAATGGCATCCCTAACACAGGGAGATTCTTACGCCATCTTTCCGGATTCATCTTTACCCCATTACCTCATTCGTGTATTCATTCATTCAGCAAATGCTGGAATACCTACTGAATACCACGAATATACAGGGCTTGGTCATATAAACTTAGGGGGTAGTGATGAATAAAACAGAAATCCAATCCTCAAGAAGCTTCTAGTAGAGACTAGAAGGAAAGGGAAGAATGAATCATGGCAAAGAATGATCATGGCACTGGAATGAGGTCTAAATGAAGAGTGAAAGACAGGACAGAGAAGAACATGCATCTGGGCTGAATCCTAAAGGAATTATCAAGGTGTGGGGCAGGTGAAGGAGGAGAGGGAGCATTCCTGGAAAGGGGGGAACAGAATGAACTAGGTTTGGAGGCTAGAAGAAGATGGCAGGTGCAGGGAACTTCAAGGTATAAAAATGAAAAAATGTCATGAGTTGAGCTGGAGGAGTTTGCCAAAGGCCAGAGTGTGATGGCATTGGCCGCCATGCTAAGATATTTGGACTTTACCCTGAAGATTAACAAGATATATTAAAGGATTTCCAAAAAGAACTGAGAAAATTTCCAAGCTCAATGTTGTTAAAAGAAGGTTCTTTGGCAACTTGTTATCCCAGCTACCAAGACTTTAATAGCACAAGTGACTTTTTCTCAGTGCGAGGGAACCTTTAGAGAATCTTAGTTTGGCCAAGGGATGGAGGGGGGGGCATCACAAAATCAAAAAAGGGACAAAGGAAAGCTCTGCAGATATGAGGCCTTCTGTAGGCACATTCACTGTTCCAACATTGACATTCCACCCACAAACACAGGCATGCCCCCTTTGTGCCTGGCATCAGGCCAGCAACTGTTAGGGACAAAAAAATCAAGCATGTATGGTAAGGCCCTGTCCTTAGGGAGCAAACAAATGAAAAGTTTCATCAAAGAATTAGAATTTCTCCAGTATGTTACCCGTTCCGTGCCTCTTCCCCATTCTCTCTCCATTCTCCACCATTCAATTAATTTTGTGCCTGATTCCAGACGTCTCTGCAGTTGCTGATCACAGCCTGCTCCACTTGAGCCTTAGAGCCGCCTCAGATCTCGAGGCTGCACAAAGCTGTGTTTAATGATCTTTCGGCTGAAAAGATGTCTCAAAGCAACTTGCACACACAAAGGTACTAATGGGGTAATGGTTGGGGATGTTTGGAGGATTTAGAACTCTCTCTCTCAAGACTGGGGCTTCATAACTTGGGGGAATGGATTACATCAGCCCATTTGTTGAGTGTCTCCATCTGGGAGCATTATAATCTCCACTCAAGCATCTTGATCATTTTCTCAGGCGAGTTCACCATTTCTGACAATTTGTTTTCCCCCTTTTCCCTCAAGCGTGTTCACTTTATTTGGGTCTAGAAGTCTGAACACTTTTTATTGGCCTTCCTCTGTGGTCTTTATTTTGTCCCAGGGAATAGCAATCTCTTTTTTGTGGACCTTAACATGATTTTTTTTTTTTTGTCCCTGGTTCCAATATTTGTCAGCACTTTCTGGCCTCTGGTGGATGGTGTAAAAGTTGACGTTTTCCTAGATATGTTGCCTTTGCCAGTGGGACGAGGTAGATAGGGACTAGAGAATCGAACTGAAAGCGAGTTAACCCAATGGGAGAGCAGGTTAACCTGGGCAGTTAGCAAGTCACAAGGCATACAATGACAGAGCTGGAAAGTGCCTTAATTTCTCAGATAAAAAGGAAACTAATGTTAAATACTTGTCCAGTATCATACTGCTGATTACCAAACTCTACCTGAATCTGAGCTTTATCACATGAGCTCTTCCACTGACCGTTTGGACCCATCAGCTCCTGCATGAACCAGAGGTTCCGCTGCCTCCTTGTATCAGAAACCATCACAAAGGTTCCTCTCTTCTAGGAATTTCCATAGGCTGGACTTCCCTGGCAGCCATGTTTTATAGTATCATCTCTCTCCCCAGACCACAGCCAGTTGGACCAATGATGAACACATGGCTCAAACTGAAATAATCACATTCCCGGTGCTGAAATGTGGAATCTGGCTCTCACGACATTGGAGTTTTCCCTCCTGTGACCGGATCTGGAGGTGTGGAAGCAGTTGCCATGGCACAATAAGTGGATCACAAAACAGAAAAATTGGACAAAGGGGGAGCCTCAGAGACAAGGAGGAGAGAGGGAGAGTGTCCTTGCTGGTCTTGTGACTCTTCATTTCCCAGAAGCTATCTGTTTCGCCTCTTTACACTTCAGCCCTTGGAGTTAACACATACCTACTGAGCAGTTGCGATTCCGTAGGCATCCGCCCAGACAAGGCTCCCGTGTGCACCGGAAAGTCGGGACCCATGATCCTGTGGAGGTTGCATTCTAGTGGGAGCACAATAAAAGCAAATAATCGAATGAAATTATTTTGGATAGTGGTGAGTACAATTAGCAAAATGTTTAAAAGGTAAAAAAAAATAGGAGCACCTGGGTGTCTCAGTCAGTTAAGTGTCCGACCTTGGCTCAGGTCATAATCTCTTGACCCATGAGTTCCAGCCCTGCGTCAGGCTCTGTGGTGACAGCTCAGACCCTGGAGCCTGCTTCGGATTCTGTGTCTTCCTCTCTCTTTGCCCCTCTCCCACTTGCATTCTCTCTCTCTCTCTCTCTCAAAAACAAACATTAAAAAAAATTTTAAAGAAGAATAAAAAAATGAAAGGTAAAAAATATATACATATATATAATGACTGAGATTGGGTTGGAGGGTTATTAGATTGCATGTCAGAGAAGACAAGGGCCACCCGGAATGGCTGTGCTGATTTCACCTGTACAACTCTAACAGATACCATTAACATGAACTTGGATGGGAGCCATGCTCCTTGGAGATGTGCAGTGCACAACATAGACAATAATAGGTAACAATCCTGGAAAGAGCTCTCTGAGAAAGGAACATTTATGTAAAAATCTTGATGACAAGAAGAGAAGGAGTCAGCCAAATAAAAATAGGGGAGAAGAGAATTCCAAGCCATAGAAATAGCTCCTGATGGCCCAAAGCTGAGAATCAGTTAGGCTTGTTCAAAGAACGAAAAGAAGGGCAAATGCCTTTGCTGGATCCGGGAAGAGTAACATAAAGTCAGCCAGAAGCCAAATAATCTGGCAGTGCACCAGCATGGGTTGTGGCAAGGGGTATTTCCGGAGGATCGGGGGATAGTCTATCTGTGGCTGTTGGCAGTGTTGAGTGAGAACACCAGAGGAGAAAGCAGTGTCACATCCTGATGGCCCATAATGCGGTGGCATAGAGTATAGGGTTTGTCCTCAGAAACATTAGGCACAAGAGGGCCCATAACGTGGACTCAGGGACGCTTCCATGCGAGTAATAATCCTAGTTGGAAATTTGAGGCTTATAACCTAGCGGGGGGCCTCTGTGGCCTTGAGTATTCTCAGATGCCATGATCTGTGGAAATAAGGAAGACACCATGAAATCCCACAGCTGTATTTTATTCCAAGGCAGGAGCGATGGGAGGGCTGTCTCCTCAGGGAGGTGGACTAGTCCACGGTACACGTTGCCGTGCTGCTAAGCCAGTTGACTTTAAACTTCTGAATCACTTGGCTGTTGCTCAAAATATTGTTTTGCAAGAGCAAAAAGGTCCCGAAAGTCTAATAATAATAAGGGACACATCCCCCGCTCACTATTCTGCCATTTGTCAACTATAAGAATTAGAGATGGGAGAGATTTCAGCTGAGTTGGAAACTTGGAACTTGACGTTTCTGAGTGGGCTGTAGTTTTGGCAAAAGACGCTTTTCTGTCTCAAGGTTTTTATTATGCCTGATTTTTCCCCTCGTTTGCCAAGATGGGATGGATTTGTGTTGTTTGCTCCTCTGCAAGAACTTAGATTTCTGGGCACCGCTCTGCTATTAAGGACAGAAGGTGGCACAGTAATAACGGCTTGTAGGGGGTCTGCGGGGCCACATGACTCACAGGCCACTATCACACATGGCCTCACTGTGGCTAGGGAGCAACTCTGTGAGGGACACGGGATTGGCAAGCGTACCCCTACTTTCAGATGACTGGCCTTCTTCCAGACAACGACACCCCACCCCCCGCCACCTGATTGGACAAGCTGGAAGCTCTGAGTCCTCCTTGATACCTCCCTCCTCCTCACCAACCCTTACCCAAGCCCTGGCACCTTTTACCTTTGGATCATTCCTCACATTTACTTTCTTCTATGCCCTCAGCCTCCTTCTTAGTTCAAACCACCATGATCCTCTCATTGAACAATGTGAAGCTCCTTTCACCCAACTCCCAGCTTGGCTCCCATCCTCACTGCTCTCCACAGAGCAGCAGACCAGTCATTTCAAGATGCACATCTATTCATGTCCCTTCTCTGCTCTTTGAGTGGTTTCTTGTGCTTGAGGTAAATGCAGATGGGTTTAGCATGGCCTGCAATGCTCCTGTAGGGCCCTTCCTTCTGTACCTCTCTCGTAATCCTTTACTCTCTCTGCTCCAGCCACCCCGTCTCCTTTCTGTTCCCGGTAAGCAGCAGGCTCCCTCCAGCCACAGCAACTTTGCCAATGCTGCACTGGGCATGGAGGTTCTTCTCCACCATCTTCACGTAGGCAAGCCCTTCCTGTCCTGCAAATCTCAGTTCATCTGTCACCTCCTCGTGGGGGCCTCCCAGACAGCAGTGATTATTAGGTCAGAGTCCCACATGAGAATGATGACCTCCCAGCCCAGTCACGCATCCCAGTTGTAAGGCNGATTGGACAAGCTGGAAGCTCTGAGTCCTCCTTGATACCTCCCTCCTCCTCACCAACCCTTACCCAAGCCCTGGCACCTTTTACCTTTGGATCATTCCTCACATTTACTTTCTTCTATGCCCTCAGCCTCCTTCTTAGTTCAAACCACCATGATCCTCTCATTGAACAATGTGAAGCTCCTTTCACCCAACTCCCAGCTTTGCTCCCATCCTCCTACTCTCCACAGAGCAGCAGACCAGTCATTTCAAGATGCACATCTATTCATGTCCCTTCTCTGCTCTTTGAGTGGTTTCTTGTGCTTGAGGTAAATGCAGATGGGTTTAGCATGGCCTGCAATGCTCCTGTAGGGCCCTTCCTTCTGTACCTCTCTCGTAATCCTTTACTCTCTCTGCTCCAGCCACCCCGTCTCCTTTCTGTTCCCGGTAAGCAGCAGGCTCCCTCCAGCCACAGCAACTTTGCCAATGCTGCACTGGGCATGGAGGTTCTTCTCCACCATCTTCACGTAGGCAAGCCCTTCCTGTCCTGCAAATCTCAGTTCATCTGTCACCTCCTCGTGGGGGCCTCCCAGACAGCAGTGATTATTAGGTCAGAGTCCCACATGAGAATGATGACCTCCCAGCCCAGTCACGCATCCCAGTTGTAAGGCTTTATTCATGGTGCTAATCACGACCATTACGTACCTTCCTCACTAGACCTCACGTCCTATGAGGGTGGGTCAAGCTACCTCACGAACTGCCTCAACACAGAAGTTGTTGGATAAATGCATGATACATGAGTGGATAGACCGAGAGATGAATGGGAGAATAGATGAAGTTGGTAGAGATCTACTACTCAAGATCACTCAGTCAGAACATTCCAGAAGCCTCCTCCTCTCTCTGTGGCAGTTCTTTCTTGCTGCCTTCCCAGTGTCTGCAGCAGCTTCCCCAGCTCCACCCCATCCATCCCATCAAATTCAGACTTTCTCCTTCCATTACAATTTGAAACAGGCCCTTCCTTACTCTTCTTAGATATTGCTTACATTTAACTGAGGACACCAGGCCCTTAACATCAAACAGTGGCACAAATCAGAGAACGTTTCAACGCCTTGTCAGGATTTTGGAGAGGTTGGGGTATCTTTTAAGCAATCCCTCCAGTGACGCTGAGGAGCATCTGCCTGCCTGGTCTCCTGGAAGCTGGAACTTGGATGCAGTGGTTTCAAGGTCATCAGCTGGAGGACTCAGAATACCATCACTGATCCTTGGAGCTCTGCCTTTAGTGGATCTCTTTCCACTTGTTAGCTGTTTCCAGAAGTCACCCTTGGACAGCTGGTCTTCCACTGAGTCCCTGAAGGCACTGAGTTGGAGTTATTAGTGACTGTCAATTTATTGTCAAAGCTTCACTGACAATCCCTTCTATGGGCACATTTACAACTCTGTTTCTCTGGTCCATTTCCTGCCTGCCTGCTGCATTTCTGTATATCTTGCAAAGCTGAGCTCAGATGTCACTTCCTGGTAGGTTTTTCCTGCTCTTATCATAGGGAACCAATCACCCCCTCAGGACCAGCTTTGAATACTCTTCAGGTTCCCATTGTGGGGCTTTTTATGCTGAGTAGGTATATAAAAGGAAAGCTTACTCTTGTTTTAATTTGCATTTATCTGACTAACTCAATCAGCCCTTCATATACTCATATACTCACTGGCCTTTTAAGATACTATTTTTTAAATTACATATTTATATTTTTCCAAAATTCAGGGGAAAGTTTGGGGTGCCTGACAGTTTGGGCTGATTTTCAGACTTTAGGCATTAAAAATAAAATAATTTGTCAGTTATGTACTTTTAAAATATAACCTCTGTCTTTTGTTAGTTTTTTTTTTTTTAACTTTGGCTATGGTTTAATTAATTGAAGAGCAATCTTTTACTTGATGTAGGCAAAGCCATTCATTTTTCTTTTTATAGTTTCTTTCAATAATTTTTTGTAATGTTTATTTATTTTTGAGAGACAGACAGAGACAGAATGCAAGCAGGGGACAGGGATGAGAGAGAGAGACACACACACACACAGAATCCAAAGTAGGCTCCACGCTCTGAGCTGTTGGCACAGAGCCTGATCCAGGGCTCAAACTCACGAACTGAGATCATGACCTGAGCCAGAGGCAGATATCTTAACTAACTGAGCCACCCAGATGTCCTGCTTTCAAGGACTTTTAAAAGAAATAATTCTCCACCTCAGAATCTTAAAGATAATGCCCCACATTTTTCTAATATATTTATAGTCCTGCCTGTCATGTATAGGTTTTATGAAAACAAAAGGTTTTCTGTTTGGTATGAGGTAGGGATCTAATTTATTTGATATTGTATAATGAGCCAATTCCCCAACATCTTTCACTAAATAGTCCAGATTTGATTCCACCTTTATCATCTGTGGGATGCTTTAAATACAAATGATCTTCTCATCACTCATTGGAAGTGGGGGGCTAGAAGCTGAAAGAACCTCTCTGGCTGCATCTTTTTGGATTTCTTGGCAACAGGAAGCACAATGGGGTACCCTCTCCCCCCTTTCCTTTAGCTTTTGCAGCAATCTTGTTCTCCTTCCATATCACTGGCCAGTTCTTCTCAGTCTTCTTTTTTGCTTCCTCTTCTCTTCCCAGCCTCTAAATGTCAGGACATCCTAGGGCTCGATTTTTGGTAGACTCCTCTTTCTTGCAGATGCTCTTTTCCTAAGCAATCTCAAAACTTCCTATGACTTTAAATGCTTTCACAGATGGCTTTCAAATATGTATCTCTAGAAGATTTCCTTTAGGGAACTCTAGATTTCTAGGGCCATTATCTACTTCGTGTCTCTGGGTAGATGTCTACTATTTATCTCCCACTTACCTGAACTACACAGAATTCTATTCACTCCTGATCTCCAATGCTGCTCCCACCCCAGTCTTCCCCATCTTAATGAGCATCACAGCCCTCCAACTATGTGCTCATTCCAAATTCTAGGGGAAATCCTGGATTTGTCCTTTGTCTTCACCTTCCATATCTGACCAATTGGAAGGTTCTGTTAACCCCATTCTAGACACCTCAAATTCCATACACTTTTGTTCATCTTCACTAATACACCTCTGGTCTAAGTCACCAGCACCTCTCACTAGGGCTAGGGAAGTGATGTTCTAACTGGTCTCCCTGCTTCTACTCTTCTCTCCTTGAAATCACTTCTGGAAACAGCAGCCAATCTGATTAACTAGAGATGAGATCATATCACCTCTCTGCTCAAAACCCCGCAGTGACTTCCAACTAAGATCCCCTCCTTGACCAAACTTCAGTCACACTTCTCGGTGCCTTCTCTGGACTTACCTTGGCCTTGGCTTGCCTCATTGCATGGCTTGCCAAACCCAGTTAGCAAAAAAGCCTTCTAAGTTGGTCTAGTGAGAATTCTACAAACCCCGATATATGACTGACTTCCTCATCTGTACCCCTTGATATCTAAGTCCTTGACCTGCCTTTAGTTACCCCTGATGTCTACTCAAGATCTTTGTAGTAATTTTTCATCCGTTGACCTCTGCATTCCATTCCTTGGCTTTAAGTCCCTGGCAATCTCTGCTCTATTTGGAGTTGAGTTCAGTTCTATAGAAAATCTCTCTCCCCTACTACAGTAGCTCAAATAAAATCTGTCTTGTCATTTTGAACACATGCTCAGTTTAAACTTTTTCTTTTGTGCTTATTACATGTAGAATAAAACGCAGATTTTAACCTGGATATCATCTCCTCTCACTTCCTCTCCTCACCTCCAGCTCCAACCACACTGACCTACTGTTGGTTCCTCACACAATCACATCCCTCTCACCTGGAGGCCTTTGTGCTGGCTCTTCCCTGTGCTTGACCCTTCTTACACACAATTCCCATCTGACTTATTCTGTCTTATTATCTAAACATCATGGACCCAGAAAGATACTTGTGATCACTCAACACTCAAAGGTAACCACTCCTGCTTATTGCATCCTGGTGCCGATTTAATTCTGTACGTCAGGGGTTGGCAAATTCAACCTGTGGGCCAAATCATGCCCCCCCTTCTCTTTGTAAATAAAGTTTTATTGTAAACAGCCATACCTGTTCAGTCTTGGGCTGCTTTTGTGCTGCATCTGTGAGAGGGATAATTGCAACATAGATCAGGCTTGGTGCCCCAGCCCTGAAATATTTACTACCTGGTCCCTCACGGACATTGTCTATCTCCTTGTCTACACTATCCATGTCTCTACCTGATTATTTTCTTTTTTTTTTTTAATGTTTTATTTATTTCTAGGAGAGAGAGAGAGAGACAGAGTGAGCAGGGGAGGGTCAGAGAGAGAGGGAGTCACAGACTGAAACAGGCTCCAGGCTCTGAGCTGGCAGTCAGCACAGAGCCCGACGCGGGGCTCGAACCCACGAACCGCGAGATCATGACCTAAGCGAAAGTCGGACGCTTAACCGACTAAGCCACCCAGGCGCCCCTCTACCTGATTATTTTCTGATTTAGCTACTTTTCTGTCTCTCTCCACTAGAAATTAAGTGCCACAACATCAAAGACTTTGTATTTTGTTTGCTTGTGTGTTTACTGCTCTGTCCCCATTTTTATAAACTGCCTGGCACACTGCTATTACCCCCAAAATACTTGTACCATTAAAACTGTATAGGACTCGAAGTAAAACTCTGGTTATATTTTTGGCTGTTTCTTCCTTCTCATCTCACTTTAGTAGATTATACTGTTGACATGATTCTTCATTCCTTCTTGATCTGAGCCTCTTGTCACGTGACTTGGCTGTACCTCCACTACAAGGAATCGGGTATAAATATACCCGATAAATATAAATATATTCCCAATCCTTGACTTAGTTCAGCCATATGACTTTTTTTAAACTAATAGAGCAAGACGAAAGTAGTTGTATGCCAGCTCCAAGTCTAGGCTCCTATGTCTCCACTGTCACCTTGCGAAGAGCACAGGATAGCCCTCTGTCCCAAGAGGAAGATAAGAAACTCAAGGAACAGAACCAAACGGCACCAGCCAAACCCAGTCTACACCAGCAGACTCACATGAGTGAGTGTACATGAGTGAACTATATAAATGCTCCTTGTACACCACTGAGTTTTAAGGAAGTATGTTGTGTGTCACAACTGCAGCAGTTAGATACATGATGCAATGAATTTGGACACTTTAAATCCACCTCTCCAAGCATCCACTTTTTCTTCTGTTGAGTGGAGATGATGATCATTACCATCCTAAACGCTTCATAACAACAGGTGTGAAAGCCTCTTCACAAATGATGACATGCCAAGCCCATGTGAGCTCTTGCTTATCATTAGTTTGAAGACAACACAGGTTGATCTGTTCTGAAGAGTTAAATTGAGTCTGATCAAGTGGGAGTCTGGGAAGGACTGGGCGGAAGTCACTGACTGTGGTTCTTGTGGGACAGCTAATGAGTTTGGGCTTCCTCCTGAGCCATAGGCTGCGCCGGACAACTCCTGGGCTGGGCTGTTAGGGACCAACCTCAGGCAATGATGCAGGAGAAAGGAGGAGGGGGGTAGCACCCTAGAAGTGGGGTGGGAGGAGAGCCACGGTAGAGAGTGGCAAGGGCCTTCGCAGAGATATTGCCTTGACCGTCACATCCAACACTTAACTAATTGGACTGAGAGGCAAACAACAAAGGCGCTGGCATTTGATAAATTAATCAGCAAGGTCTACAGCAAATTACCCATTTGCATCATTAATTAGACATCCTGAAAAGGGAAGAGGAAGGCTTTTTGAAAGTGTTGATTCTGCAGCTTCTACTTATTTATTTATTTATTTACTTACTTACTTACTTATTTAGTAATTGATGGCCAAGACTTTGATCAGATGTCAGTAGGCAGAGAAGAAAACCTCTTCCCTGTTGGATCCAAACCCCTGTTGCCAGATCGCAGAGAGCTGGGTGAGGCACTCGGCATTTCCCAGAAGACCCGGTCCTGAGCTCAAACATACTCAAAGGATCAAACTGACATCCATGCATGCCACCAGCCCAGGGATCCAAGAAAGCTTTTAATCCAGGAACGTCGTGTAAAGGGATAACTTCCAATTAGCCAGATTGACCAGTCATCAAGATTTCTTCTGTACAAAAGGCAGCTGAAAATAAGGGGAATGAGGCCTGGGGGTCCCCAAGCTGTTACTGTGGCTTCAGGTTGCATTCGGGCCATCCCTTCCTCCCCTGTCTTCTCATCAGTGTATATTTTGAACAGTTTCTAAAGCTTTTCATCGTCTCCAAAGAACCTCAGAGACCCCACAAGAAGAAAAGCCAATTTCTTTTTTTTTTTTTTAATGAAAGAGAGAAAGAAAGAAAGAAATCTGCAGGCTTGGCAGGTGAGGGGCTGCCTGCGAATCTGTGGTGGTCCCTTGGCCCCCGTACATGGTGAGGGATGGAGCCACCACTTAGCAAGGCCCCGAGGCAGTGTTACAGGGCACACGAGAGTCAAGGGGAAGTGTGGCTCCTATGCTTTCAACTACACTCCCTGGTCTGCCATTAAATATGGCAGGCTTAGCATTTCTCACTTCAAATGAGCCTGGAGGAGTCCCGGGAGCCTCCACCCACCCCCTCTCCTACCCGCCTTCACTCATTGCTTTAAACCAATGAACGGGACAAGGTCAGCAATTTCCAGCTTTTCAACAAAGCCCTATTTTCCTTGTAGAAAATTACAGTGGTATTTGGGAAGGTCTTGGGGGCAGCAACGTCACCCAGACCCACAGGCGTGGAGGGGGCAGGCCCACCTTGACTCCCCCATGCCCTCTCTGTCATTTCATCAGGGGCCCAAAGCACCTGGCCAGGCTGAGTTGTGACAACTGATTTTCGCCAGGGAAAGGCTCTCATAAAATGGGCTTCTGCGATGGGGGCAGAATCTGCAGGGTGGGCCTGGCGACTGCCTGCACCTGCTGTAAAGCTCAACCTGGTTTCGCTTCAGAAAGCTTCCTCCGGTTCCTCCTCCCCAGCTCAGGTCAGATGTCCTGTATCGGCGTTCCTAGTTGAGTTACAGGTCTTTCTCTTACAGCTGGACTTACTCTTCATGGTAGTGAGTGAGTTCCTTGCCTAGCTGCCCCTGGGTTTCTTAGGCACACAAGGTTAAGGCTTGTATATTTTTTAGCCCTATCCCTGAAGCCTGGGTGGTGTCTGGCACAAACAGTGAGTTGGCTCCTCATTGCAGTGTGGCCAGAGGCATATGGGCTTTGGAGTCTGACAGCCTGGGTTCATTTTTGGTTCCATTATTTATTCGATGTGGAACCTTGAGTAAGTTATGTAAGCTTTCTGAACTTCATTTTGCCTATCATTACAGTAGGGATAACACCTAATGTTTAGCATGGCTACCGTAAGAAAAAAAAGGAAATGAGGCATATGCAACCTGCTTGGCAGAGAGCATCGTTCATCATAGGTGCTTAATAAATTCTTCCCAAAGCATTCAACGTGATGTTCATAGCAATAGTAACTTGGTTTTTGCCATCATATTTTGTCATACTGTCTAGTACTTAATTAAATATTTGATACGAAGGACAACTGGTTGGAGAACAAACACAGCAGACTTTTAATAAGCATAAAACACACCTGGTAGTAAACAGGGCCTGTTCATAGTAGAAAGCGGTCCACTCTTCTGACCTGCTGGTTAGTGTGTGCTGCACTTCTGGAAGCAGGATTTGTTGTTGTTATTGTTGTTGTTGTTGTTGTTGTTAAGGAGGCTTCACACCCAATAGGGGTCTTGAACTCACAACCCTGAGATCGAGTCATGAGCTCTACTAATGGACTCACTGGTAATTGTTCTTAGCACTCTTACCATTAGCAATTACTTTTTTTTTATGGTAACAGCTTAGTTTATTCTTTTTTTTTTACAAATAGTTTATTGTCCAATTAGTTTCCTCATAACACCCAGTGCTCATCCCCACAAGTGTCCTCCTCCATGCCCCTCCCCCTCCCCCCCTCCACATCCATCAGTCCTCAGTTTTTGTCAGCATTCAAGAGTCTCTCATGGTTTGCCTCTCTCCCTTTCCCCCACCATTTCCCCCCTTCTTCTCCCCCTTGTTCCTCCGTCAAGTTCCTCCTAATCCTCCTATACGTGCAAACATATGATATTTGTCCTTCTCTGCCTGACTTATTTCGCTCAGCATAACACCCTCAAGGTCCATCCATGTTGCTACACATGGCCAGATTTCATTCTTTCTCATTGCCATGGAGTATTCCATGGTATAGATAAACCACATCTTCTTGATCCATTCGTTGCCACGGTGGCCATTTGGTCATCAGTTTCCAGCTCTTTGACGGAGGTTCTGGTTCAGATGAGGTCCTTTGGCAATCCTGGCTGCTCCTCATGCGAGAATGTCTCAATATATTGACAAGATGGAAGCTGCCCAAATGGACTTGCAGAAATTGTGGCCAGTTTTAAATGTTTATTTTTTTAATGTTTTTTAATATTTATTTGTTTTTGAGGGGGAGTGGGGCAGAGAGAGGGAGACACAGAATCCGAAGCAGGCTCCAGGCTCTGAGCTGTCAGCACAGAGCTCCAGGTGGGGCTCAAATCCACAAACTGAGGTCATGACCTGAGCTGAAATCAGATGCTTAACTGACTTAGCCTCCCAGGCACCCTTGAATGTTTGCTTTTACTAAAGTAACAACTTTTAACATGCAAAAATACAAAGCAACATAGCTATCATCTATATAGAATAATTACGGTTTATTTTTTTAAAAAATGTTTAATGTTTATTTATTTCTGAGAGAGAGAGTGAGAGAGACAGAGCATGAACAGGGGAAGAGGAGAGAGGGAGAGGGAGACACAGAAACCAAAGCAGGCTCCAGGCTCTGAGCTCTGAGCCGTCAGCACAGAGCCCGATGTGGGGCTCGAACTCATGAACCTGAGATCATGACCTGAGATGAAGCCAGATGCTCGGCTGAATAAGCCACCCAGGCGCCCCTACGTAGTTCATTTTAAAACATCAATCTGGAGTCCACTCCATGCCCTGATGAGTTTTAAAAGGTTATAAGGGAATATTGGGGCACCTGGGCGGCTCAGTTGGTTAAGCGTCTGACTTCAGCTCAGGTCATGATCTCACAGTTTGTGAGTTTAAGCCCCAAGTCAGTCTCCCTGCTGTCAGCACAGAGCCCGCTTCAGATCATCTCTTCCCCTCTCTGTCCCTCCCCTGCTTATACTCTCTCTCTAAAATATATAAACATTTAAAATAAATAAGTAAATAAAAGTTTATTTGAGGAAATTGACATGTGTCAGTCCTTTCAAGATGTCCCAGTGATTGTCTAGTTTGTCTATTAGGTGTCACCTGGAGAAAAGGTTACATTTGGAGCCTTTTGTGGATCCCGGGCCTGAGCCACATGCCCCTCACCCACTGCTGGGTTTGCTTCTCCCCTGGTCCTCCCCACCCTCCTCCTTCGGTGCCCCCCTCTCTCTCTCTCTCTCTCCCTGTGTGTCTCAACCACACACACACACACACACACACACACACACACACACACACACACACACACAATCCCTCTGTCTCTGGGATTGCAGTTTTACCAGTTCCATCCACGTCCTAGGTGCGCCTCCTTGCTTATTTAATATTAAACACAGCAAAGCAAGCCCGGATGCAAGTCATTCCCTTCTCACGAAAGCAAATTAAACTTGCATGAAAAGCACATGAGTTCCTCTGTGTGCCTTTCCCTTCAGCTTCCCCACAGAAGCCAACAAAGTCTCAGCTGAGTTCACCTTTCCTCTGGGCTCCAACGGCCACCTCGTCGAGTGGCCCAGGGGGCTGCCCCCGGCGCTCACTGTGCCTCCAGCCCTGAGCGGGCACCCAGCTGGAGGTGGTGTTTGCAAAGCTAGTGTTTGCTGCTTTCCACCAGAGGTTTCTTCCCAAACAATTTTACTCGAGCAAAGAGCTCTACCTCCTTGAAATCGGCTTCCTCTGCTCAAACCGACTTTCTTTCTTACAGAATTGCCTTTGGGGAACAAATAAGCTTGTTAAAGATTCCAAACGAATCAGCTAAATTCTCCCCTCGGTTTCTAACACGCTGTGCTCCTCCCACCCCCGGGAAATATGAGGTGCCGGCGCTGATCTCTTTATCACCCGCTGCCCCCTCCCCTCCCCGCTCCGCTCCACTCCCAGCCCTGCAGCCCCTGGATGTTCACACGTTCACACTGTCCTGGGATCTGGAGCCGGTCGAAAGGTATCACCACGAAATGCCAGAAAATGCAAAGAAAACAGCAACCATTTCCCAGTAGTCAGGGTCACAAACAGCGGTAAGAAGCTGCGTCCCTGTACTAAAGTGGCCTGTTCGCCCAAACTGGGCAACTGATAAAAATTAAATAGAGCTACCCCATGACCCAGCAAGCGCACTGCGAGGTGTTTATCCAGAGAATAAAAAAATGCTGATTCCAAGGGGCACAGTCACCCCGATGTTTACAGGGGCGCTATCCACAATAGCCAAAGTATGGAAAGAGCCCAAATGTCCATCGACTGATGAATGGATAAAGAAGATGTGGTGTATCTATACAATGGAATATTACTTGGAGATCAAAAGAATGAAATCTGGCCATTTGCAACAACGTGGTGGAGGGGAGGGTCTTAAGCGAAGTGAAATAGGTCAGTCAGAGAAAGACTGATCTATGATTTCACTCATAGGCGGAATTTAAGAAACAAAACAGGTGAACATAAGGGAAGGGAAGCAAAAATAATATAGAAACAGAGATGGAGACAAACCATAAAAGACTATTAAATGCAGAGAACAAACTGAGGGTTGCTGGAGGGGAGGCGGGTGGGGGATGGGCTAGATGGTGATGGGCATTAAGGAGGGTATTTGTTGGGATGAGCACTGGGTGTTATATGTAAGTGAGGAATCACTAAATTCTATCCCTGAAATCATCATTACACTATATGTTAACCAACTTGGATTTAAATTTAAAAAATAATCAAAAAATAAGATAAAACATAAAAGCAAAAACAACAACAACAAACTTGACCCATACAAACTTGCTCCCCACCAGCAGAGCCCTGTGGGGGTGAGAGTAGCTTCACAACAAACCAGTAGGTAATTGGATGACAGGACATGCTTGGGACACGTGCACAGGGGGTGGCTGTTGGCCATTTGGACCGTGTCTCAGAACACACGTGGATTCATGGGACCCCATAGGACCCTGGGAGAGTGACTACTCACAGACACAGACTGCAGGGTCGGGAGTTGTGCAGCCGCCCTCCCTGAAGGTGGCAAGCCTCCTTGTGTGCCACAATTGCACGTATGGGTGCAGAAGCAAGTCGGGAATGGCCGCAGCCAGGGACAGTGGCCAGACAGCCTGTGCTCTAGGCAGCCAGAGAAAAGAGAGTCCAATGAAACAGCGTGAAAAACCCTTGACTCAAGGCAGAACCGTGAAAGCACAGACTATCCTGGATGGTGAGACACACTGAATGAGGAAGAAGATTAATATTCAATACAGAAGCAAGCAAAGAAAAGAATTCTGGAAGAATGAGGTTACTTTCTTTGGTCAAGCTTGACGAGAAAGGTTACCATTTCTGCACTGAGAACCCTTTCTGATATTTTTCAGATATTTTGATGGGGACCCATTGAAAATTACAACCAGTAAGGCAAAGATCAAATACTTCTCAAGAATCTTAAACTGCTTTATAATATTTGACTCAGAATCCCTCTCTCCAGGTATCTAAGTTTGGGAAGTAACCTGAGATGCCAAGTCCAGATTCCTGCACAAAGATTCTCAAGGTAGCTTTACAAATTAAAACTGGAAACACCCCAGCTGCCCGACAATAGAGAACTTTTTGCCGCGTGTTTATAATAGAAACCTTCAAATGTGATGTTTCCAAAGAAAACCATGGAAAAATACTTACTATATAAAGTTAAGTGGGGAAAAAGCAGCATTTAAAAATATACACAATTTCACCAAGTGAGTATGTATGAAATGTGTGAAAGGGCTTCATAAACTGCAAAGCCTCCTGCACCTGTCGAGAATAGTTCTGCCCGTGATGTGGTGGTCAGAGGGCAGCTGGATGTCTACAAAGAGTGGGTGCTTGTGAAAAGAAACCACTAAGGGCACAGATGGGGAGCTGCGTGCCTATTTGTGCCCCCCACCCCGTCCAGTTTCTTCGAGGAGCTGGCCGCCTTCTGAGAGGAGCGTGAGGAAAGAACACACCCCAGAGAACACAACGGGGAACGGGTTACCTCGGTGGACCTGAGAGAAATTAATGAGGCTGAGAACGTGAAGGTTGTTAAGAGCAGCCCACAGAGGCAGCGGAAAATCAGAGGGCATCTCAATAGGGGATAGGATGCTGAGAGAGAGACAGGAATCAAATTAGAGGCAAAGAGAGGCCAAGAAGGGAGGAGAAAAATGCTCCAAAGGCCAAATTGGACTACTTAGAACCAATCATTCTTGCTGGTATTGTAGGATGCTACGACCCCCCTCCACACACACGCTGCATTTGCATTAGATCATCCAGGACAACAGAACGTGCTGTAACTAGTGGTCCTGAGATAGAGACTGCCCATGAACGCCATAGGCACAGTAATCAGGAGTCGTAGCTAGTTGGGAATGCATAGTGTGACCTCAGGCCTTACTTCCTCGCCAGGAGGATTCACATGTGCCTTTTATTGTATAAAGGAAGGATTGAACTCACTATGTTCTGTGCACATTTTTACCTTGGCTACCAGGAAACATGGCTAAATTTAGAACCGAGTTGCAATCCCCAGCATTGGACTTTGCATATATTAAAATGGCAATAACTGTTTTCTAATGACTTTCTGTCTCTACTTAGACAGTAGCTTCTTGGAAGGCAGAGACTGTCTGACTCTTCTACCTACCCTTGTTTTGTTTTTTTTTTCTATATTGATAAAATGATCGATGAATGTTGAGAGTTTTGATGAGTGAATGAATCTTAACCTATGTTCTCAGTCTAGTTCTTTCTTGTCTCCTAAAATATTTGTAGTCTTTCTTTCTGGATAAACCACATACCACATGCTGACTTTTGTGAGGCAAACTGCCTGAATTTTTCAAAACAGGTGAATATGTTATAAATGAATAGAGCACAAAAAGGAAGGATGAAAGGGTGGAAGGAAGGAAGGAAGGAAGGAAGAATGGAAGGAAGGAAGGGAAGGGGAGGGAGGGTGGAAAGGAGGGAGGGAGGAAAAGTCCAAGTTCAGACTTCCTTCAGCAACACAACTTTTTAAGGGAACTCTCCCCATAGGAACTAGAACATGCAGTTGTTATAATAAGGCTTGGTTCGATTCTGATCTATGCACACCTTTTGCAGTACCAAACATATTAGTTGAATACCTAATTCATATTTATTGAAAACACTTGGAAAAATGCATAGTAGTAATAATAGTAACAGCTGTAACTTATAGCTTATTATGAGCCAGCCACTTTTCCAGAGATTTTACGTCCATAATCTCATTCCCCCACAAACCTGAGAGACAGCAAAGATAATCCCTGTTTTCAAGACGAGAAGCAAAGACTTGGTGACATCAATTAGCTTAACAGAAATTGTAGGTCTGGTTTTGAACTCCCCTAAGCTCTATTCTGCCCCACTTACCAGGTGCCTCTTTTTTCTGCAATGGAGTGGCTGAGCATGAAGAGACCATTATCTTCCCTTTCAGTACACTTCTGCCCCATCCTTGCAGCAATCCAGCAAAGATGGTGAAAGACTATAACTCCAAGAGGCAGAAATGGAGGCCCTGAGCCTATCGATTAAGAAACAGCCAGGACCCCATGCTCACTTCTTCCCTAATCTTTCCCCTGGGAGCATGGGGCTTGGTGTGCTCATCAAGAAGGTGCAAGAGGTGGCCGCTGTTTTGTTGAATCTACTCTGTTCATTCTTGCTGATGGTAAGAGCGAGACCCATCGGGATTGTGGATTCAGGCACTGTCAACCTTTCCCACCTCATCTAAGTCACACAGTCCCCCTTGAGTCTTGGTCTCCTTGGAATTGGGAAGGTGAAATGAGAGACACCCATGAACCCTATCAACAACAGGCACTCAGAGAATTCTAAATCATATTCACTTAGTCATGCTTTCAACAAATCGCTAGAGTTACCATGACTTCAGTCCAGTGCTAAGCAGTCCCTGTCCTTGAGGTTCTTAAATTCACATTATAAAAGCAGACACTAATATACATGCATATATAAAATATTTGATCAAGTTGATCTTTTTCTTACTCATCATTCATGCATTTCAATAATCAACCCCACCCTATGCAAAAAAAAAAAAAAACACAAAACAAAACAAGAAACAAAAAACAAAAAACCCACCAACAGTCAAGGTGATGAGAGAGAAGAGTGCAAGTGTAACCCTACGAATCAATCAGGAGAGAGACCCCAAGTCCAAAGGGAGAGAATCAAGAAGGATGAGGCAGTGATAGATGCCATGGAGAGATGGTAGAGGGGTCCCTAGAAGGCACAGGTGAGGAGAAGGGATGTTTTAGGAAGACAGGTCGTTATAAACAATGACACCAGGAGCAGGCGTGAATGTAGTTTCCACAGACTAAAATCCTCTTGGCAAATCACCAGCATTTGTTGCTGATACAGAGGGCTGGAGCTTAGGGATGGAGAATCCAGAGAAACTGGGTCCTTGTCCCTGTTCTAAAGCTTTGGCTAATACCCCTGATGTCTTTAGGTCTCACTGGGATCTTCTATAAAACCAGAGGATTGAATTAGATGCCCTTCAACTGGGACATCCTTCCAGATTTGTCTGGTCCTCACAGTAAGTAACCAGTTCATTAATGCCATGAATATTTATTCAGTGCCTGCTACAATTCAAGCTCTGTAGTTTAATGCAGATGCAGGGAGCAGACAATCGGGAACAAGCTGGTTCTCCCAAGGATCCAGAGGCTTTTACAACAAACACAGCTGCAATCTAAAGAATATAATGTGAAACAAGTCTCTTAAGGAAAAAAAAAATACTCTGAGCTTAAGACTGAACTACTGATATCTAGAAACCTCAAGGTCAAGACCAATCCAGTTAATAGTTCTGACTCCAGGCACCTGTGGACTCTCACCTTCAGGGTCAGAGAGATCTTCATCTGCCAAACAAGGACAGACTTTTCAGGGTTATCAATAGCTGTGAACCCAGGACACTGAGATGGCCGTTTGGGGTAGAATTCTCAGGCATCATAATTAACCTATATCCAGGTGTTTGTGACCTTCATCTTGTTCTTCCTTTTTGAGTTTTAAGGGAAAACCCTGTCATCCTATTTCCTTTCCATTAGAGCATGCAGCCCCAGGGCCTTCTCTCAAGCCCAGCATGGGGGGGCGGGGGGGGGGGAAGCTGAG
>NW_027551562.1:4562423-4635778 GCF_008692635.1 Crocuta crocuta | reverse complement strand
AGCTGATACACACCATTTCGTACCCACACCTGTCCTCATTCTCCCAAAGACTGAAAAGGAAGTGGATATCACCTTAACTTTGCCCTTGAAAAGGCAATACTGAATTTTCCTCTTCTTTAGGCTCAGGGATCATCACCAAATAATTATTGAATGTCTGTTTTATGTAAGATATCATGCTGGGTGCTGGACATGGGATGCACAGTCCTCACCTTCACTGAACTTGCAGAGACAAAACTCACAAGAAAACTGAATTCTAACGTTAACCTACTCTAAGTAAATGAGTGGGGCACTCAGAGCTAGAATATTCAATTTTTTAGGGTAAGAATTTTCTGTGGAGACTGTTACATATTCCCTCAAATCAATTCTCTCTTCTTCAGTAGTAATAAGTACACTCAAGTGCATGGTTGGCTCTACAATGCAAGTGACATATGTCACTTCCACGCTGTGGCTTAAGACAGCAGGGTACCTCCCCTACCTCCTTCACTCTTCCTCCCCTTTGGCTCGAACTGAGACATGGCAGTGACCCACATTTGACGGTGCAGTTGAGGGCACTGATGTACGAGGTGAAGGAGCCACTAGATGAAAGAGCCTGGATCCCTAAATGACTCTGTGGAGCAAAGGAACCGTTGAATAGGATGCTTTCCTCAAACAGTTTCACGAATGAGAAGTAAACATCTTCATTCTCTGAACTCTGTTCTTATTGCACCTCTTGTTACTTTGCTTTAACATTTACTGTAATTAATATAAAAAGAGAAAACTGAAGCAGTCAGCAGCACAAGTAAAAATGAAAACAAGAGGAACTGTTATTTATTGACTTGTGGTACTCTTTCCAAAACTAGAGAGCTGATTCCCTTCCTCCAATTGCTGATGCTTTCATCAGAGGCTCTGATTAGAGAGACAAGATCCCCAACCTCTGTGGCTCTCACTGTCCTCATCCATAACGTGAGGTTATTATAATTATACCAACACAGCAAGATCATTATTGTGAACGATACCTGATAATGTGTTTATAAATTCTCTGGTACATTGGTGTTTACCCTAGCTCATTACTTTGGGTTTTAAAGGAAAACCTCCACAAAAATAACCAAGTCATCTAAGTCAAAATGAAACAATGATTGTCAATGCCCAGGCTCCTCCAGCCTTGAGGAAGTTTCTGCGCTAATGTCAAGTACTTCTCTTAAAATGATTCTCTTATGATGGCTGTCATGAAGCAAAGTTCCTCAGAGAAGACACACACACAACACAAAAGGCTGTTCAGGCTCATGCCATTGCTTAGAAGTGAGACAAAATCCAAGGAGGTTCCCAGACAATTGGAAGATGTCAAGAGTGAGGAAGGATGACGATTCTTGTTTGAGGAGGTGTCGCTCCATTGCCAAAGGCAAAGCAAATCATGTGAGTGGGCAGAAGGGCACAGGCAAACTGGATCTGGTATTTTAAAAAGGCATACTCAGGTCTTATCAAAACATGACCATGCTCAGTGCTCTTGGAGAACAGAGAGGCAACAAAATTGTCAGGGGTGGGGAGGAGTAAGGAAAGAATTTTCTCAGCTGCAGGCCAGGAGTTCGGGATGTGATCAGTCCTTTCCTTCCACAAAAGGAAGCTTCTGGAATCACAGTGTGGTGCGAGCATTCCCTAGGAATGTGTCTACCAGGGAGAGGGGAGGACCAGAGGGGGCGGCATTCCCAGCGAGCCCCCGAGGACTGTAACAAATGTACATGTGAAATGTACTTTCACAAAAGTATGTAAAAAATATACCCGAAAAAAGGACAACAATGACATTTCTTCTGTTTATTGTAATGTATCTATATGATTCATAACCTTTCCTTGATGAAAAATGTAGTGATTTCATATTCCCAAATTCCAGTGAAATATTTAAAAATGTGTCAGGCTTTATTACAGATAACACTCACATGAAGAAGGCCTTCCCTGTACCCCTCACCCTAGCCCCACTCCCCTATGTGAATGTCTAATGCGTTTCTGAAATGCATACTCTGAAGTTCCCGACTGCCTCCCAGGTACCACCCTGGTTCCGGAAGCACAGAGGAACGTGGATGCTTAGCATGGACAGTGGGTTGAGAAAAAAAAACTGGGAAGTGTCAAAATCGGCGAGAAACAATGACATTTATTTTTGTCTGAGGAAATAACTATTCATGCCAATAACAAAGTGAAATCGTATCTTTATTTGCTAAATGGAGCTGCTACTTTGCAAATTCCCTAATATCCTTTCTCAAGAATTATACCCAATAGGAATGACTCACAAGTCATAGCTATTGACATTTAAGTCCTTGGGCTTATGGAAAAAGTGGTCCTGAATTTTAAGTTAGGTGATACAGTGGTCCAGAAATGACCCCTTTATTTAATGACTTAATATAAAAGTATACGTTAAAAGCACCCAAGTCTGCCAAATTAGCCTCAAAAGCACATAAAAATGGACCGTCCAAGAAAAATAGGGATTTCTACCCCTTGGGTCACTGATCTTTGTTGTTTTATTTGCAGGACACATTTTTTTAGCTTATATTTGGGTACGTAGGTCTTTATCTTTTATGTTGTATTTCCTCAGTTTTAAGATCCATATGGAATTCAAAAATACTAAAATAGGAAAACCATGCATCTGAAATTGAGGAAATGAGGCCACTTATCCATGAAGACCCTCAGAGCAAGCCATACCATTATGTTTCTAGGCCTTCTTGAATGCTGTTCCTCTGCTCATAATTTCTTCATTTCTTTGTCCACTTGGCAAACTCCTCCTCATCCCTCAAGAGGCAGCTCAAACATCAGCTCCCCTGCAAAATTGTCCTTTGCTCTGCCCCGTCGGTGCCCCCTTCCAAAGTTTCCTTTGTACCTTGTGTAGCCTCAACATGGCCATTGATGTACACGTAGGCTTTCTCCCCTAAACTGATGGCCCCGTGAGCTCGAAGAATGGGGCTCTTTACCTCTGTAATTCCAGTATGTAGCACAGAGATGGCATACAGGAGGCGCTCAAGCCATGCTCATTGAGTCAAAGTGCTACCAGTGGACTTAGATAAAAATGATTTCTACGTATCCTCACAAAGCTATGAGGTAGGAATTCCATCATCCACGCTTTTACGTATGGACACTGAAGCTCAGATTGTTGAGTGATGTACCCAAGACCTGAGCTGGTAAATGAGAGAGCCAGAGATCCAATCCAGTCTTGTGATGTCAGACACTAAGCCCTTTCTGTGTAACTTGCTGTCCCTGAGAACATGCTGCAGCCTCTGTCCCTCATCCTGGCACGTTTCACACAGTGAATGAATGTGGCATCATAGAGCATTGAGGTCCAAGGAAGGTTTCAACCTGAAGAAACCGCGGAAGAATAAGTTGAGATCTCTCTACCTCCCACGATGGAGACTTTACCAATTAAGGGAGATTGGCAGAGTTTTGAAGTGGAGTAAACTGGTGGGAAGGTAAAGCAGCCAAAGCCTTGGGCCACAGGTGACATGGCTGATCGGGCTCACTATGCATAAGTGTCCTTCCATCTGTAGCCACGTCAACATGTATGTCTCACAGGGGAGCCAACCTTGTGTGGACGAACCCTACTTCTGCATGTGCATGAAGAGTGTGTCGTGTGTGTGCTACACATGTGTGTGAGTTACAGTCCATGTGCCTGAGCTTGAGTTTGTATTCGGGTGTGTGTGCAAATGTGTTTCAGGGCCATCTGTCCTTGCACACGTGAATTGAAGTGTGTTACAGCCATGTAGAGTTAACTGGGATGGGTAGCCTCTTCCTGCTGCACCCAGAATCTCAGGCCAGGGGAGTCTCTGGTAGAATTCTTCTTCAAGGGATCCAGATCTCCTGTCTTGTGATACCACCATCCTGATATACAACTTGTGAAGTTGCTGTAACAAGGGAACAGAGAACAGGAGGGCCAGAAGGGGGCGTTTTTAAGGAAGTAGCTAATCATTTCTAAATATCCCATTGACCCATATGCAATCCGTGACCCCGATTTAACTTCGGTGAAGGTTGAGAACTGCAGTCCGCTGTGTGCCAAGATATAAGACAGTGAAATGAGGGGCGCCTGAGTGGCTCAGTCGGTTAAGCATATGACTTTGGCTCAGGTCATGATCTCACAGTTCATGAGCGAGCCCAGCTTCGAGCTCTGTGCTAACAGCTGAGAGCCAGGAGCCTGCTTCGATTCTGTGTCTCCCTCTCTCTCTGCCCCTCCCCTACTCATGTTCAGTCTCCCTCTCTCTCTCAAAAAATAAATACACATTAAAAAATAATAACAATAAAAAGAAAGTGAAACGGATTGGAGATTAGCTAGTATTGCCCCTACCACACTGTCTCTTCTATTTGTACCACACCACCCATTCCCACCAAAAAAAAAAAAAAAAAGAAAGAAAGAAAGCAAAAAGCCATCCAAAGAATCACAATCCTCCACAGAACTACCAGCATCCTCCCTAACCTGCTGGCAGAGTGAAAAGCCCCCATCGCCACTGACCACTCATATTCCCAGGTGACCATTTACAGGAGTCAGGCCCCAGCCTGATGGAATCATCTCAAAACAGACCCCCAGGGAAGGAGAACTGCTTGGAACTAATGGACCATTCTACAAGGGCAGAAGCAGAAGCAGGGAAAATTCCCTCCCTGGTTAATGACAGGAGAGGGATTACAAGCTCATAGGGAGTTTGATGAGAATGTTTCTCCTGGGGAATGAAGGCTTGCACTAATTCATTCCTTATGTCCCCAATTCCCTTTGCCTCCCAACCTGCTTATGCAGGTGAAACCAGGAGAGAGCAAAGCATCCCTGGGTTGCCCTGAAGCAGGGAAAAGTTTACAAAAGCCCCTTTCCTGACCTCTCACATGAAGTTCGATGGTCTCCCCTCTGTAACAGCGAAGCATCTCCAGTGACTCTACCGTAACTGTAAATTGAAATTGTTTTCATGTCTGACCGCCCTGTGAGATGAGGCGTTCCTTCCCATGGGAAGGGCATGGGCTCCGGAGTGTGGAGAACGGACCCCATGTTGGACGCCCTCTACGAGGGACCAGCGGTTCAGACTTCTCTCACCTTCATGTCCACGTCCCTAAAGTAAAGGATTTCCACTTTACCGTTGACATGAGTGTAAAACAGTGGTTCACAACCCCAACTGCACAGTAGTCCTCTACATCAAGACTCTGATTTCATTGGCCTTGGGTCTGAAGTGTGAAGATTTCTTAACAGCTCTCCAGGTAACGCTTACGTCCAGCCAGGGTTAAGAACCACCCATGTAAAGGGAAGACACTAATGTTCACCACTCCTGGGTCGTCATCTAGTAGGAGTCCCATCAATGCTCTCCACTTAGAGAAATGCATCAGAGACCTGGCTAAACAGTTGACATCACCCTTAGAAAAACCAAGACTCGGGAAACAACGTTGGTAGTTCAAAGTCCCTATCATTCCTCATGAACTGGGTGAAGATCTGAGTAAGGTGGGGTTTTGATTATGTAAAGAAAACCACAACAGTTTTCTACTTATGGACAGTGAAGGCCTATAATGATGGGGAAGATAGTGACTACATAAAAACCAAAAATAAAATGGTTCTGCACAATAATGTAAGATGAATTTGGGAGCTGTCTGCTGATGGTTCCAGAGGATGAAATTTGGCAGATCCAGAAAACCCAGGAAAGAGGGGAGTAGAGAGTAATTGCCATAGAAAGAGGAGACTTGGGAGATCTCTGGGTGGCACAGTCACCCAGAGGTTAAACCTCTGACTCTTGATTTCGGCTCAGGTCACGATCTTAGGTTCATGAGATAGAGCCCATGTCAAACTCTGCACTGATAGCACAGGGCTTGCTTGGGATTCTCTCTCTACCCCTCTCTCTGCCTCTCCCCAGCATGTGCTCTGTCTCTCTCAAAATAAATAAATAAACTTCAAAAAAATTTTAAAAAAGGTAAAAGAAGAGGGGACTAGTAGAAAGCTGGTGCCTAAGAAAGCTCAGCAAAGAGAATGTCCTGTGTAACAGGAATGACTGCTCAATGTTTAGCATCAGTGAATGAGGTTGGACATTTGATCTAAAGTTGATCTCTACACAGTGCGTGACTGCCATGCTCCTCCAAATTGTTGTTTACAGTCCTATATGTGGCACCCCTGGATTATTGGAGCCCTAGCGGAATTGAAGGTTGCAGATGTACATGCCCACCATATGGAGGAGAAGGGACGTGTGTAATTCCCTCTGTGAAGTGCACGGGGTGTTATCAGCATAGCATCAGGGAAAGAAGGTGGCTCTGGAGACCAGGAGGTGGTCATCCCTGGCATAAGTGGGAGATGAAGGCGAGGTGGGGAGAAAGGGACAGCAGAGTGGTGGGGACAGCACTCATGGCCCAAAGAGAGGAGGGAGGCCACTCAGTCATTCACTCAGCAAGTATTTTTGAGCACTTATTACAGGCTAGACAGACACTGTGCTACATACTTAGGATCCATCAGTAAGCAGAATAAAGATCTTACTCCTCTGGAGCTTGCATTTCAGAGGAAGCATACAGAAAATAAATAAACTTGAAATAAATAAATTATATGGTATATGAGAAGGTGATAATGCCATGGAAAAATAGGAGAAACAGAATAGGTTAAGAGGGATGGACTTTGTCACGATAGGCAAAGGAGAAAGGCGATTGGCGATCTTACTGAGGCTCATCAGGGAGGTCTTGCAGAGATAGTGAGATCCAAGAGAGAGATTGGAGGGGGTGAGGGAGCCCAGATGGAGGGTCTCTGCGGGATCAGCCAGAGAGGAGTGCAGCACGGAGGTCCTATGGGGGGGAGGGGAGATCTGCTGGACACATTTGGAAAACACACGGTGAGTGTGTCCACTGCCATTTTTACCTAAATACATATGAGAATTACTGCTCATAGCAATGAGATGAAGCTAAGCTTTTCCATTACATGAGGAAAACCATGTCACACAGCTGAGATAGGCATTATTTGAGAATTAAACAAAACAAAATGATGTGTGTAAGGTACCTGGCACACAGCAGCTCCTCGGGATGGGTGAATTTCTTCTCCCCTTCAGACATTTCATATGTTCTTTGTTAGAAATTTAAGGATGGGGGGGGACACCTGGGTGGCTCAGGCGGTTAAGCATCCCCTACCGCAAAGNCATTATTTGAGAATTAAACAAAACAAAATGATGTGTGTAAGGTACCTGGCACACAGCAGCTCCTCGGGATGGGTGAATTTCTTCTCCCCTTCAGACATTTCATATGTTCTTTGTTAGAAATTTAAGGATGGGGGGGACACCTGGGTGGCTCAGGCTGTTAAGCATCCCCTACCACAAAAGGAGGGCTGGAGGAGGGGAGAGTGACCAGGCATGCTGGCAGAATATCCCTCTTCCATGTGCCAAGGCCAGGGTGTGGTGGGCAAGACTAAGAATTCCCTACCTGACATTGCTCAGCTCTTAGTAACAGGGGATCCCCCAGCAGCTGGGAGCACAGACATCACAGTCCTGGAAACAGCATCTGGAAAAAAAGGTGTGGAACAGCTTATAAATGGTGGGAGATGAATAAGTGTCCCCTCCCTTCTTTCCCTCCTTTCATTCTTTCTCTCATCTCCTTTTCTCTTTTGTTGATTTTAAGTTAGAAGTACATCAGGTGGAGATGAATGGGGAGGTAGATAGCTGTATGCACAAGACTGGATGTCAGAGCAGAGTGCCTGGCTACGGTTATAAACTTGAGACATACCCAGGCGCCTGGGTGGCTCAAATGGTTGAGCGTCTGACTTCGGCTCAGGTCATGATCTCACGGTTCATGAGTTCGAGCCCTGCGTCAGGATCTCTGGTGTCAGTGCAGAGCCTGTGAAGACCCTAAATAATGCCATTTGAAAATTAAGACCCCCATTAAAAGCAACCTTGGGCTGCACATAGCAGCAGTCTATAAAAAAAACAAACAAACCTGCAGATTGTTGAAGGCTGAAACCCCTCCCCAATTAGCCAATTAGAGGAGGATACTAACATTCCTGCGGGCTGAGACGAGGGTTGCTCCCCCGTGCCTAACTCACCTCATAATTGGTCATTTTCAAAGGAGTCTCAGAGGGCCATGATTGGGGCTCCGCCAAAAGTAACGGACACCTCACAGGTACTGAATGGTCGAAGCTGTTGCCAGGGTGTTATACAAATGTGATTGGTGTACAACATATGTACTGTAACACCCCCATCCCTCACCCCTTAAAAACCCTGCTCGCTATTGTTCCGGGCTCCTCCCTGCTGCTGCTGCTGTGTTGGTAGGCGGGTGAGACCCTGCTCGAGCTTGTAATAAAGACCCTTTTGTTCTTGCATGGGTGTTGGCTTCTGAGGTCACTGGGGACTCGTGATTCGGGCACAACACCTGCTTTGGATCCTCTGCCCCCCTCTCTTTCTGCCCCTCTCCCCTCTCAAAAATAAATAAAACATTTAAAAACTACACAAACATAAAATGGAACATACCCAGAAAAACAGAGAAAGAGGTGGCAACCATGCGTCCCTCAGACAGAGTTAACAAATTCTAATACTTCTCCCATATAAAATGCAGAAATCCTCCTAATGCAAATTCCCATTCACCGATTTGACTCGGCTGCTTTTTGAGAGTCATGGGTGAAGTCATGATGGCGACCACCTCACTCACCCTTTTCCTCTCTGCTTCCTGTTGTTCTCACCCAGGAACAGTATTTGGGATAAATTACAAATCAGATTTCTGCATCAAGAAACACAGTTGTGGAGAAAGAATTAAGAACTCCAAGAAGTGGACCGGTAACTTCTGCCGTGTGCCTGCTCGCCTGGAAAACACTCCTTTGCTTTGTAAGAACAAGGAAATCTGGACCAACTTCTGATCTTGAACAGGGGCAGGCACTGACCCAGTTTAACGGACAGGCAGAAAATGTTGCAGGAGCCAGAAGATAAGCAGGGTTTGACCTGGCACATAGAGAGCTACACATACCTGAATAACAGCCTGGATCCTTCCACGGCAGCCCTGGCTGGAGCGGAAAGTTCCGCGCTGGAGGCTAAGAGCCAATGTTACCATCTTAAAAGAGGAAAGTGGACAAAGAAAAGGAAGGGGAAGGAGGGGACCAGTCAATTGGCCTCTGACCTTAAGAGGTTCTGAGCCTGACAATGATTCAAAAGAACAGAGCGTCTGGTAGTTCCAGTCAGAATCTTAATTGCTGTCTTTCCGCAAAGCCTCACAAAAGGCTGGGTTAGAAGAAGGTTTTCCCCGAGGTCGGGGAAGTTCCGTGGGTAGAGTAGAAAGTGTGAAAACCTTGGAGCAATAGGTCCGAGCTTTGACTTGGCCTCGCCTCACTAGTGTGCGAACTTGGTGAAGAATTTTAACCCCTCATTATAATTCAGTGCATCCGAACGTACAGACCTCCACGCGGCAAACAACACACACTTTCTAGCCCGAATTCTTGCCAGAAAATAGAATATTAACCAGCCTCCCGTCGAATTATTTTCAAAATCCTGGTAACAAGAAGTAATATTTATGGATGATTGCCAAGGATGATATAGTTTATCCATTCCTGTAGATTGGGGGGCCAGTAAACTGTTTCTACAGAAGGGCCAAACAGTAAATCTTTTCGATTTTGTGGACTGTTTGGTTTTGCACATCTCTGTTCCAGATGTTCAGCTCTGCTGCTGGCACATAAGAATAACCATAAGCAGTAAGTACACTCATGTGCGCGGCCATAGCTGGTCCTTTCCTGATGAAGACATAACATTTCGCTGCCCAGGAAAATTGAGTTTTACAGTTCTGCTTCCGGTAATGGTGAAATAGCTCGTGTTGGATCAATCTTCCTATAGTTTATATTCTCTGGAGATATAGGTGATAGGTAGATATAGATGATAGGTAGATAGACAAACAGAGACAGAGATGATACAGACACAGACACACATGTAAGCAAAACATCTATGAAACAGCTATCTGAAGGTGCTGGAAGGTGACCGAAAGTAGGCAGAGACTAGACATGAGTCTACATGTAGTAAAGGAGAATGACATCGATGAGCTTCCCACTTTTACAGCTTTCTGCCTGTGGGCAGACCCCATCAGCTCCTCCAGGCAGCTCTAGAACTCACTCAGAAACTAGGGGTGGAATTGTTCACTCCCTGTAACAATGGCTATTGTCCTTTCATGCCAAATACAATCACTATGACTTTTACAAATTTAGCTCTACCCTATTCTCTGTCATAGTTTTGACTGAGCAGCTCCCCCCCCAACTCTTAAATCAAATTCTTNATTTAGCTCTACCCTATTCTCTGTCATAGTTTTGACTGAGCAGCTCCCCCCCCCAACTCTTAAATCAAATTCTTGAGGAGTTTACCTTGGATGCATGTTTATCTAGATAAGTCATTTCCAATTTCCTACCAGTCACATGGAGGGAGTAGTTGACATTTTGAATGGAGAAAAATTCCAACGGTGCAGCCTGACATGAAGTTGACACTGACATTTAAATTAATTGACTTATACTCTTAAAACGTCTATCTGGCCCAGGTGTGATCATCCTTCTAAGGATTCCTTCTTCAGGGGGTGAAGATGAAGAAATCGAGAGAATACGTAATTTGCTAGTCATATAAGCCCAATATTTATCTTCGGCAAAAAAGAAAAGGGGAATTTGGAGAGGTAATAGCAAGTGAAAGGCAAATGAATTTTGAGAAGCAAAGATTTCCTCCGACAAAACTGTCCTCTGTCCAAACTTGTCTGGTTGCAGGTGGAAATCGGACTCCTGGACAGCAGTAGACTCTGTGAGCCTTGGGTGAGGGTGGTGCTCTCCAGGGCGGGGAGCAAGATGGGAAGGAAGTGAGCCCCGATGGCCAGGCCCAGAGGTCACCACTTCTGAGCTGGTCCCAAGGTAGTTCTGTCCAGTCACTGCTTCATGCCTGGGGACGTGCAGAGAGGAAGAGGAGGACCAGGCTCTGTCGGGAGCAGGGCAGGGACAGTGTATGAGTTTCCCATGGCCACTGTCACAAATCACCACAAATGCAGCAACTTAACACAAACCACATTTATCGTCTTATAATGCAGCAGGTTAGAAATCCAAAATGGGCCTCACTGGGCTAAAATCCAGGTGTCTCAGAGGTGTGTTCCTTCTGGAGGCTCTAGAGGTGAATCCATTTCTTTACTTCTTCCAGCGTCTAGGGTCCTGTCCAGCACTCCATGGCTCATGATCCCTTCCTCCATCTTCAAGGCCAGTAACGATGGGGCCAATTCCTCTTACATTGCACCTCCCACCCTCTCTTCTGTCTCTCTTTCCCGCTTTTAAGGAGTCTTGTATTTACATGGGGCCCATCCAGAAAACCCAGAACCATCTCCCCATTTTTTTTTATTTATTTCTATNTCCCGCTTTTAAGGAGTCTTGTATTTACATGGGGCCCATCCAGAAAATCCAGAACCATCTCCCCATTTTTTCTTTATTTATTTCTATGGGAGAGAGAGAGAGAGAGAGAGAGGGAGAGACAGCGTGAGCAGGGGAGGGGCAGAGAGAGAGGGAGTCACAGCCTGAAACAGGCTCCAGGCTCTGAGCTGGCAGTCAGCACAGAGCCCGACGCGGGGCTCGAACCCACGAACTGCGAGATCATGACCTAAGCGAAAGTCGGACGCTTGACCGACTAAGCCACCCAGGCGCCCCAACCATCTCCCCGTTTTAAGGTCAGCTGATTCATAAACAATTCCATCTGCAGCTTCATTCCTTTTTGCCACGTCACCTAACATTTCCACAGGTTCTGGGGATTAGGCGTGGACACCTTTGGGGGACTGTGGTGCTGCCTGCCAGAGGGAGGAGGAGAGGTGGTAAGCTCACCTTCAGAAATAAAGAACACGGCTGCCCAGGGCCATGACAAAAGGAAGCGAAGATCCACAACGGGAAAGACCGTGGCATCTCTTTAAGGTTCTGGCGCCCCGCTATTTGCACTCCCCTTGGTCTCCTTCCTCATATCGTCTTTCCTCACATCTGGATGAGGAGACAGTTGAGTGGATAATTACCGTGTAAGACACTGAGAGACGTGGTGAGGCCTATGTGGGCCTGTAAGAGTATTCCAGGGGGTGCAGAGCCCTTGCTCGATAACCAGGCCCCACAGCCCTACAGGGCCCTGTGAACCCCTCCAGACTCATGCACTGGCCTGGTGTCCTCTGACAGAGAGACCCAGAAGTGTCCTTTCTCCCCAGCTGTGGGCTGAAACGCAAAAGATGGTAGTCATGGTGGTGGTCCTCTCCTCCCCCTTCTCGCTTCCCTCCTTCCTCTCCTCCTCCCCCTCCCCTCTTCCTCCTCCCCCCCTTCCCATCCCTCTTCATGTTTTCCTTCTGGATGGCCTCTAGATCATCAAGAAATAAAGTCTACAATTGGGGCGCCTGGGTCTCTCAGTGGGTTAGGAAATAAAGTCTACAATTTACCACTGACATCATGGCGTTGCAGTTAGTCCAGCTGGGCTGGTCCTGGGCATGGTGGTGTGGGGACGTAGCTGAGGAATCGTGCAGGAGGCAGGGCGGAGGAGGGGGCACAGAGCTGGGTGGGAGCCCCAGTACGGCCATGCCTTCCCTGAGTTTTCTCTTGCACTTCTCTGCACCACTCTGGACTCCATTACGAACTAGGAGTCCAGAAGCTCAGGGGCGCTCTGCAAAGTCTGGAGGAGGCTGTGTTCTTGAAGCATCCAAAATTGTCATTATTTCACAGAAGTCTCTCCTGCCTCTAACTGAAAGGCACCTTGTAGCTCACTCAGTCCAACCACAGCATCATCTCACAGAGGAAGAGATCCAGGCCCTGGGAGGTGAAAGGACTTGTCCAAGGTCAAACCACTTGCAGGTGACAGAGCCAGCTCAGGTCCCCTTCCTTTTAGGACTGTGTTCCTCCCTCCCCCTGCCATGCAGACATGTTTCTTTTCCTCGTTTCAGATGTCTTAGTGCATGTTCCAATTTAATGAGAAATCAGGCATCTCTCTGTCCTGGACCCCCCAAGGCCCCAGCTCCCTCCAACCACCTGGCAGAGGTTTGAGGCCACCAAGAAGGTTCGAGGTAACAGTGCAGGCTACTTTCCCAGAGGGAGTATCAGACTTTATGGCTCTTCCCGTGTGGGTCAAGCTCTGCAAACTCCTGAAGCACCTACCATAAACATAATGACCATGAATCCCAGAAGGTATGGAGGACGGAGGGAGGGCAGACACACCTAGTGTGAAGGGCGTGGCCAGAGGACCTGGAGGGAAACAGCTGGCCCTCCTAAGCATTCCTCTGTCTCTGAGCTTTGATTTACATTAGTCTTATCCTTATAACAAAAACTCCCAAGACCAAGGTTAAGGGGAGGGGATCTTCTGCCCCTTTTCCGGACATATCTGCCCCCTTTTCCATTCTCCCCTTAAGCCCCTTCCTAACAACCTCCACCCTCAGTAAGAAAAAGCCCAGTATCCCCGTTGTCCCATGAATTACAGGACTGTGCAAGTGTGTGTGTGTGCTTACAAGTGTGCTGATGCATGGGGGTGGGGGGGCGGTAAACAAAGTCTGCCCCTCCTCTGGGCTTGCAGAGCTTTGGGAAAAAGGGAATTCATTTGCACACGTCCAGATCCCTCCTGAAATATATCAACCAGACCCTATCTCTACTTTCCAAAATTCCGAGTTAAGACTTCCAATTGAATGGACTTAATTAATTCTGACCCGGCGCCACGGAAGAAGAAAGCAGCCCCTGAACTGCTGTGAAGGATGAGAGAGTTCTGGACAAACACAACGATGCTGCCTTAAGTTAGCACACAAGATGAGGGTGTGAGGTGGAGGCTCGAAGCCAAATGTTTGCCTTCTACTTGAGCTAGTTTGAATAGGACTTACGTGGTTCACAACAGGAAGCATTCTGCCCACAACATCTCCTTACAAAACACCAGTGAGTGAATGGTATTGTTGGTCTCATTTCACAGATGCAGAAAAGGGACTAAGGGCCCCCAGGACGTGCTGCAGGTCCTGTCCTCAAACATACATCACGATGGCCTCATGTTCTGCCCATCCAAGGCTCCTAAGCTCTGCCAAAGAGACTGTGCTTTTTCTGCCCAGCTCCTAAGCCAAGTGTTTTTCTAGATTCTAGTTAAGGAAAACACCCCCTTTCTTCTCCCACCACTGGTTTAGCCAGGTCCCACTTGGCCAGAATGCACTACCTCAGAAACGAATGTCTGAGGATGGTCTTGTTGGAGATTCTTCCAGAAACTATCCATCAGTGTTGCATAGGAATGGTTTGAGGAATCCTTTAGTTTGGAATATTCTGAGTTAAACAAAATTAAGCAGTGGGGAGAGTGGATTTTGCCAACTGAATGAACCAAGTGTGAGTCCCATCCTGGCTATTTATTAGCTTTGGGACTTCGCAAACTTTTGAGGATCTTTGTGACTCGGTTTCTTCGTCGCAAAATGGGAATGATTAATACCTGCCTGGGTCAGTCATGGTTCAATGCAGGGTGCAGACAACAATGCAAGTTCTAAGCAGAAAGGATTCAATATGGGGGATTTGTTACTTACAAAATTCCCTGGAAAGGTTGGAGGAGAAAACTCTCAGCTAGACCTACAGGACTGATTCCCAGAAGAAAAAGAAAGTGAGACTGATTTACCAGGAAGCCACGACCTCAATCACAATCAGAAAAGTGAGGATTCATCGGGCCATGAATGAACAGCCATGGTAGCTATGCCCAGGAAATCCCCAATGCCATCACTGCCCTGGCTTGGCTATGAAAAAGTCAGTCCACCGACCCTTCCACACCAGCCTCCCGGTGCCCAAAGTGGGTCACTGGACACCAGCAATCCCACAACCAGGCCCACTGGATAGTAAACATAGCCAACACTCAAGAGCGTAGCTTCAGCCTTCCCCATGTCACCACTGGACACCTTGCTGGTGAAGCTTTTTTCTCAACTAGAATCCCATGTGTAGGAAAGTGTGGACAGGCCACTTCAGAGTCCCAACCACTGCACCTCAGGAAGATTCACAACTAGGAGGAGTCAGAGGTGCCAAGTGCCCATTGACCGTAGCCAGCACTCCATGCTGGGTCCTCATGAGGCTAATATGCACAATGCACTACAACAGTGCCTTCCCGTACCGCTCTTGCTGTTATCTGCTGCAGGACTTCCCAGAGCCTTTACTGTGCTGACAAGTACGTGTTTCCTCCCTGATAGTAAACATTGTGTCATTGACCTTGTCTTCTATTGTTTTCCCACCAAGAGACATATTTTAGGTTCAATGATAGCACTATCTATACACTCAGTGCCCTTCTCACTCATATTATCTGTATTTCTCCTTGTAACTTTGTACCTATATTTCTACTTATTCCTTTTTTTTTTTAATTTTTTTTTTAATGTTTTATTTATCTCTAGGAGAGAGAGAGAGAGACAGCGTGAACAGGGGAGGGTCAGAGAGAGAGGGAGTCACAGACTGAAACAGGCTCCAGGCTCTGAGCTGACAGTCAGCACAGAGCCTGACGCGGGGCTCGAACCCACGAATCGCGAGATCATGACCTAAGCGAAAGTCGGACGCTTAACCGACTAAGCCACCCAGGCGCCCCACTACTTATTCCTTTTTAATTCTTCTTTATGCCTTAGCTTCTGGTTAGGTACTTAACATTCTTTATGGTATGCAGCCGGGTAGGAACCAACACATTTATTAAGTGAGTTACTAAATCACATGGGCACGGAGGGCATGACTTACAATGATGGAAATTCAGAATTAAGGTGATATGTTGGATGGGGACCCTTCCCCACAGTGATCGAATAACATCACGTGGTTTCCCATAGGCTTGGTCTCAAATCAGCTCTGACAGTGTCCTCTAAATGGGGGAGGGGAGGCCACTGTCAAAGTTATGCAGTTTCCCAATTTTGCCCCCAGGCATGATGCCCCTGTAGAGCACATCTCCTGTCTTCGGTTCTGTGGGTCACTCTTCCTTGTCAGGCAAAGAAAGTCTTTATTTCTGCTTTGACTTTGGTGGAACCCTTAACATCTTTTCTCAAGCTAGCAAAATGGCAGAATTCTTGCCTTTGGATGGTCAAAACTCATCCAGTGAAACCAGAAGCCCTGCCTGGTCGAGGCCCCAGACAAGCTGAAGGTTTTGATGTGCTCTCTGGCTGGTTTCCTTGTCCCCCACCCTCACAGTCCGTTAGAACATTCCAAACACCCTTCAAAGCATCAGCACTCCCTGGTTCCTCAGCAACATGCTATTCTGCAGACTCAAGCCTGAAGAAGAATGAGGGAGGACACTACTGCTCCCCCAAAGCAGAGTCTTATCTCCAGTCACTGTGTAAACAGGATTCTCTGAGCACAGCAGTGTTCTTTCAGCTAAGGGGCTCCTTCTTAGTGTAAAATTGGCTGGCACCCCCATACCACACCTCCACTCTCTGTTCTGTAATGCTTTTCCTCTTTATAAGCAATAATAATAATTACAAATGTAGGGGTGCCGGGGTATCTCAGTCAGTTTAAAAGTCTGACTCTTGGGATGCCTGGGTGGCTCAGTAGGTTAAGCCTCTCACTTTGGCTCAGGTCTTGATCTCATGGTCTGGGAGTTCAAGCCCCGCATGAGACTCTGGGCTGACAGTTCAGAGCCTGGAGCCTGCTTCGGATTCTGTGTCTTCATTTCTCTCTCTCTCTGCCCCTCCCCTGCTCACACTCTGTCTCTCTCTGTCTCTCAAAAAAATAAATAAATGTTAAATTTTAAATTTAAAAAAAATAAATAAATAATAAATGTCTGACTCTTGATTTCAGCTCAAGTCATGATTTCATGGGTCATAGGATCAAGCCCCAAGTTGGGGCTCTGTGCTGACAGCATGCAGCCTGCTTGGGATTCTCTCTCTCTCTCTCTCTTTCTCTGTCCCTTTTCCACTCTCTGTCTCTCTCTCAAAATAAATAAACTTAAAAAAATAAAATAAATATAAATGTCAAATTTTATTCTGGATATTGTACTATAAGTAAACGACTAGATCCCAGAGCACGAGGAATCAATGGTATGTGGAGTCCCAGTGAGGAAGGCATGATGGCCACTAACACCTGCTACCACTGGGCTAAATACTGTAGGTCTCTGGCCTATTCATGCTCACAAGAGCTGCAAGCCATTACTGTGCTCTTGTTACAGATAAAGAAACTGAGGCTCTGTGATTGTCAAAGAACTTTCCCAAGGTCAAAACCCTGACTAAAGTTCAGTTCTGGCTGGCTTTCTGGCAATCCCAGGCACTCCGACCAAAACATGCTGCAGCATTTGTATCTGGACTTTATAGAGGAGAAATGCCTTCCTCAGAAAGCTCACAATCAGATTACAAGCAGAAGAGGGAAACACAAACATGGGAAAGATACCGAACAAAGCACAGCAGAAAAAAACAAATGGCAAGTGTGCTGGGAAGGGGGTCCCACGTGGAGAGAGGGGCCCATGCAAAGGTACAGTGACTAGAAGCCAGAAGGAATTTTCCAGCCAACACAGTATTTAGCTGCCCGTCTGCCATGTCCTTATTCATGTAGGGGCAGCGTGATTATGGCAAAAAGCAGGTGGAGGTCAGCCTTTGGGAATCTCAAATGTGACTCTAAGGACTTAGCACTTAATATTCTTTGGACAAAGTGGAGTCACGGCAGGTCTTTAAGGGGGGGAGGGGGGAGGCTGATGCAGTAAAAGCCAGAAAGTGTGTTGTGTTCAGGTCACACTGATACACGTTTGTGGGTGGAATCAGGCAGGACCCACTTGATGAAACACTCGAATCAGCGAAGTCAAAGAGGAACTTGCACAATGAAAAGCTTTTTTCCATGGTGTTTGAATGGGACTCAAGAGAAGATATTGCCTTCCGTGTATGGATTTATAACAAAGATGAGTCCCCACACAGAACTTGCTTCCATTCCCAAGATTGGATTAAGTCCCCACCTCTAAAGCCCTATGGCTCTTAAAAAAGGAAACTTACCTATTTTCCCCAAGCATTTGATTAGGAAAAATATGATGTTACCTTGCATTGGAGATGAGCTATGTGAGTTCCCTCCTTGTGCTGTTCATTAGCAAAGGAAGATTTCTAAGAACCTCATGAATAATTGCACGCGGGTCCCCACAGGGTATCAAGACTGTTTCCCTGCAATCAGTCACTTCTCTTTCTGTGAACACAGCTTCGCCTTAAAACGGTATTTTCTTCCAGTACTTGCTTCATTGTTGTGACAAAAAGCACATGAATTTAGAGTCATGAAAGGCCTCTGTCCACAGCAGAGTCCTGGCTTAGTGGGAGGAGGCTTGGGAGGAAGGATGGAGGATGAGTCACTTCCCACCCCATGGAAGTGAGGTTACATCTGGCTTCATTTGAGGGTTGTCTGTTTACAGATTTACTCTTTCCTGGAAAACTCTGACGCGCTGTGCATGGCTTGCTTTCTGCAATTGTTCCTGTGCACTTTTGTTCTTACAGCTATGAAGATGTAGACTCTAAGGTCAGCGGGAATGGGACCTTGCCTGGGTTGTTCACTGTTGTATCCCAGTTAGCATCAGACAGTGCCCAACCCTGTGTTGAATGTGTGAATGAATGAATGGATGAATGAATGGAAGAGGCTGAGTGGAGTCAGAGAATAGAGGTGGAAGAGCAGGGGCCAGTATGAGGAATATAACATGTAGAGTGCGTGCTGTGTATGCACACACTCCTGCATGTGGACGTGTACATGGGCATCTACTTAATTTCCCTGCTTAACAAGCTGCACTGAGTCCATTTCACAGTACGGCTTACAATAAAGACTTCCACACAGCACCTGGTGAGGAGTCAAGGCTAAACAAATGTTAGCAAATTAAGGTAATTTGATGAATCTGATTTTCATAAAGGTAATTTGATGAGTTATTTTATGGTTTTGTGTTCCTCTGTTGAAGAATTCCTACAAATTCACTTATATTCTGATATATATGGATTGTTACCTGGAAGAAGTGGTTCCCATTGACAATTGCAGTCAAGACTTTGGTGCCCAGAGAGGGTAGACAAGGCTCTCTCTTGACTGCTATGGAATGAATGTTTATGTCACCCCCCCCCAAATTCGTTGTGTTGAACCCCTAACCCCCATTGTGATGATATGGAGGTGGGGCCTTTGGGAGGTAATTAGGCTTAGATGAGGGCATGAGGGTGGGCTCCTCATGGTGAGATTAGTGTCCTTATAAGAAAAGGAAAAGACTAGACCTCTCTCTCCCTCTCTCTACCCCCCCCCCACATCCCTCTCTTGAGGACACAACACGGTGACCATTTGCAAGCCAGGAAGAGGACTCTCATCAGATACTGAGTCCGCCAGCACCTTGGTCTTGAATGTCCAGCCTCCAAAACTGTGAGAAATAAATTGTTGCTTAAGCCCCCCAGCCTGTGGTACGTTGTTAGAGCAGCCTCAGCCGATAAGACACTAACCAAGGACTTAGTAAAGATATGAAATGTGCTCAGCCTCATTAGTCATAAGGAGATCCAAATTAAAATTGCAACATGATACCACTACAACCTACAAAAACAGCTAAAACTAAAACAGTGCAAAATGGCAGGAAGGTGGTGGTCACTCACTGCTGGGGGGATATATTCGTCCAACCACTTTAGAGATGGGTTTGGGATTGTCTACTGAAGGGAGATATGGGCTCATCCCACGACCCTGCGACCCCACCTCCACGTGTCAATCCTGCAGAACAGCATACATATCTTTACGCAAAGAAATATTAAAATGTCCCATAGTAGTGCCATTCATAATAAACAAACCAGAAACAATTGAAATGCCTTTCCATGTAGAATGGATAAATTACAGTGTATTCATACACTAGAATACTATTGTCAATAAGAACAACCTACCAACCTCACGCAAGAAATTCACAGACATAAAGTTGAGCCGAAGAGTCTGCCTTATTCCATGTATCTAAAGCAGAGAAACTAATTTGGAAATTAGGACAGTGGTCACTCTGGGAAGGGCACCAGAGGCTTCTTTGTGCTGTTATGTTCAATTTCGTTATCCGGGTGCTGGTTACAGAGGTATGTCAGGTTGTGAAATTCATCCAGCTTTTACACTTATGGTATATGCCTTTTTCTATATGTATACCAGATTTCAATAAAATATTTTTTTAAAAAAAGACATATTCCTGTCCAGAGAAAAATCATTCTGAGAATGTCTCATTGTCTCATTGATAAGTTGGAAGGGTTTTGACTGGCCAAAAAGAAGAGGGCAGTCTGCAAACTGGCTGGGTGCCCTGGCTAGGGATCCTCACCTCCGTACCTCAGCTTCTTCACGTGGACAACATCTAAAAACATCTGTAAATGTTCCTTGGAAAAGTCAAAAAGAAAATTAGTTGTAGGAGGAGGAGGGGGAATGTTAAATAGAACAAGTCATGTTCATAAAGGAAAATATATAATTTCAATTTGAAATATTCTCTCCTGGGGGATCTCCAGGGGCTTGTGAAGTAGAGAAACCTTCCCTCTTAATAAACTCCAATTTTCCCTTCTAAACTTCAACAGGTGACCTCTGCTCTTGGCATGCAGGGCCTGGAAGGTATATCTATCTCTACTCTCCCTGATTCCTTGATCTGACTCGAGTTGAATTCCAAGCCTTTTACTGACGACTCTTCCAACCCCTTAATTACCTTTCCTTCCCCTCAATCAATCCATTAGTTCTCTCGTGAACACTTTTGGTCATGAATATTTCTCCTTGCTTATTGGACCTCTGAAGGCTGGAAGTGAATGTAGCTCTTGCCAGCAATTAGCCTCCTGAGGCTTCTAGGACTTTGAATCAATTAACTTCATGAGGTAGAGAGTGCTCAAACTTTGCGTCATTCACCCTTGGGAGGTTTCCAGAACTTCTCATCAGTGAATCCCAGGAGCTTCCAAACCATCCTGGCTACTGGGCCCTGTTCATACTGTTCTAAGCCACAAGAAGTGGCTGGAATTTCAGACTATCTCTTCTTTCACTGAACTGCTCAAGACTGTCACCTTGTGTCCTGTAAAGACATGAATTTAACTCTTCTATGTTGAGGTCTACTGGACCTGTGTGTAATGATTGTTGAATAAAATAATGAAAGTGGTAACAGATTATATCAACAGCACATAAGTCAGAATCTATGCTGTATACGTAGGATTCAAATGGGTCAAACTGCTCAGAACTCTCTTCATCCATCCATCCATTTGCTCATTCATTCATACCCTAAACATCCACAGCGTCTGTCATGTGTTAAGTGGGAATTTAGCAATGAGTGAGCTTCAGTCCCTGAAATTAAGGAGCCCATGCTTTGCCAGAATTGGGCATTCACTCTGCAGTGCACAGCAGTAGCTTTATCTGGGATGCACACAGCTTCAGGGGAATGAAGAAAATGTATGAATTATGTTTTGCTTTGTTCAGGGTTGAGGTAAGGGCAAGAGATGAAGGCTGATGACATCACAATGGAGCTCTGGTGTTGAGATGGAGATGGCTGGCTGGAGAAGATGGAAAGCACCTCAGACAGTGGGGACCCTCAACAAGGTGTGGAATTGCATCCGCACTAGGGGCTGGCTCAGAAGAAAGAGCAGTCTCATGATGAGCAACTGGACCTGACATAGACTCAAGGGAAACATGAGAGGGTGTTTTCTGGGTAGCAGAATCGAAGCCTGGTTGTCAAAGAAGGGATTGAAATTCCTGCTGAGCTTCATTGTGAATGTCATCATGGGGTTTTCAGCAGGAGGCTACATGGTCACACGTGCCTTGAAAAGTTGAATGAAATGCTTGTGGGATGTAAAATAGATGTAGGAGAGGTTGTGGACTGAGACCTAGCAGGAGGCTCTTAGAATTGTGCAGATGGTGTGTGACAGAGACTTCCCAGACCAGAGGCGGAGGGGAAGGGCAGAGCAAAATCCACCGTGCCATTGCAGAGTGTTAACAAAAAGATATGTTCGGGTCCCAGTGCTGAGGGATGGGACCTTATGGGAAATAGGGTCTATGAAGGTGTAATCAGTTACCTGAAAATGAGGTCATACTGGTTAAAATCCAATGACTGGTGTCCTTATACGAAGGCCATGTGAAGACCCACAGGGAAGAACGCCACGTGACAACGGAGACAGAGATCAACGCGACACATCTGCAAGCCAAGAAAGGCCACGGACCCCTGGCAGCCCCCTGAAGCTGGGAGAGAGTCACGGATCAGACCCTACTCTCAGACCTCTGGAAGGAACAAATCTTTCCAACACTCTGGTTTTGGACTTCTCGTCTCCAGAACTGAAAGACAATAGCATTCTGTTGGTTCAGGCCACCCCATTGTGGTGCTCTCTTGCGGCAGCCTCAGGAAGCTAATAAGTGGAGCGAGCACAGACATAACTGGGCATCCAATGGGATGGGAGGTGGGTGGACAGAGGACTCAGGGGGAGAGCCTAGGGAAGGGGTGCCTAGGTTCACAACTTGGATGAGGGTGAAGCCATCCCCCTCACTCAGGTTAAAAATGACAGCCGGGGAGTTGGATTGGACCAGGGAAAAGTACAGTTGGCTTTTTATATGTGGAGCCGAGGTGCCCAGAAGGCCAAGGAGGGCAGAGTGGGCTGCTGTGTGGAAGGGCTGTGATGATCACTTCTCAAGATGATGAGATGTATTTTTGTCTCTTCCTTCCTCAATCCTCCTCCAAATCCTTATTGGTGCAGGACACCTCACACCTGCCTCCAACCCCAGTGGAGAACCTGGCCACCACCCAGCTAAGCTGAAAGATTAAGTCTTGAGTCAAAGGGGGAAAGACCTGGGGACTGTCCTAATGATTCTGTTAGGCAGGCAGCAAGAGTTGGTCAGTATGAGCAAGATAAAGCTTCTCTGTTGGGTGGACGTTTCAGAGGCTAGACCAGCAAAGACCATTGTCCTTCCTCCCCACTGTGGTAGAGACTGAACTGGCCTTGGATCTCACTCTCTGTTCCTGCCTTAGGGGTGCCCCTGACTCTTAGGTAGGCACAGGCTGCCCAGCATTGAGACTACAGTTCCCTCTTGCCACGTGACCGTGTGACTAAATTCCAATCACAGAGCTGTCCTCTGGAGCTTCCCAGAAGGATCTTCAAAGGAAGAGGGCTTACCTTCTAAGCCTCTCTTCTTCATGCTGGCAGGGATGCAAACATGATGGCTGGAGACCAGGGAGCTCTCTAGAACCATGAAGCTATAAGCCAAGCTTGGCAGAACCGTGGCCAGGTAAGGACCCAGGTCTGTGATGACCAGACTGCTGAACACGGGCCCTGTAATGACCTCTGCAGGTTAAAATTCCATGACAGAGAAGTGAGCCCTCACCTCAAGTCACCATCTTCTTGGCTTTCTCACATGTTGCTGAACCGGTCCTGCCCCATACACCCTCCTCCGAGGAAGGGACTGAAGGCCTTGACTCTTCTCCATGACTCACCTGCCACCAGCTCCAGTGAGAGAAGACAAAGGCAGTTAATGGCTGAGTCAGAGACAAGCACGGGATAATGAACAGTAATCTGGCCCCTGGACGTGCGTCCCCGGCTTCGGCAATTCTGAGCTGCCTTCTGTGTTGCCACTTCTCTCTTTCACAGCCCCCTGCTTTTGCACACACTGCTTCCTGTCTGCATTCCCTCCTTCCCTCTCTCCCTCTGAACCTGCTTGCAGACAATGAAAGCTAAATAACTCAGCAGAAAAAGAGTTTATGCAAATGAGTCTCAAGACCGTTGAGGAAATAGGCTCAGGTGTGGCTTGCTGGAGCGGCCCCTGGCCAGCGGGATTGCTGCCAGCGCAGCCAGAGGGAAAGGGACCCCATCCCTGCCTCCTGTGGCTCCTGCTTCTGGGAAAGTCCAGCATGGAGGTGGGGGGTCAGATGGACTGGCCACATCTAGGTCACCTGTGGCCAGGCTCCCAGGGAGCCTCGGAAGTTGACCTCTGGTGTTGACCTTGAGAAAGCGGGACTCAGCATGGAATATATTAAGAATGGGTGGCTCAGTTGATGAAATGTCTGACTCTTGGTTTCAGCTCAGATTGTGATCTCGCAGTTGATGAGTTCGAGTCCCACATCAAGCTCCATGCTGGTAGGGTAGGGCTGGCTTAAGATTCTCTCTCTCACTCTCTCTCTCTCTGTCCCTCCCCTGCTCATGCTCTCCCCTCCCCCCTTCTCTCTCTCTGTCTCCCTCCCTCAAAAATAAATAAATACATTTTAAAAAGAAAGAAAATATTAAGAATACACAGTTGGAGGATGCGCCTGGGTGGCTCAGTCTGTTGAAGCGCCAACTTCAGCTCCGGTCATGATTTCACAGTTCGTAAGTTCGAGCCCCGCATAGGGCTCCGGGCTGACAGCTCAGAGCCTGGAGCCTGCTTCGGATTTTGTGTCTCCTTCTCTCTCTGCCCCTCCCCTGCTCACACTCTGTCTCTCTGTCTCTCAAAAATAAATAAACTTTTAAAAATTTTTTAAAAAAATACACAGTTGGGAATAATAATGTGCCTTCTGGGTCTTTCATCTTGGGGATATTAATCCTTCCCCAGGATGTGGCTAGGATGCCCCCCTTCTGAAAGTTTTTCCTTCCTTCTTGTGTATGTACTTGTCTGAATGCTTGGCTGTGACTGTCTTCAGTTGGGCGTCCCTAACGCAGACGCTGAGGCCAGAACTTGTATGTGAGGAGTCATTTATGACTGCACTCTGAGGGGAGATTGGTTGGATGTAAGTGACCCAGGACAGGGGCTAGAGGGAGTGAGTGAGGCTGTGATTCCAGGCCAGGTCCTGAGGAGGGTGGGCTCAGAGCTGTCCCAACCTGAGACAAGGGGGCTGGCCTCTCATGCTCCCAGTCTTCAGTCACAGACTAAGGGCAGCCAAATGCCCAATCTGTTCCAGTCCCCTGAGAAGCAAAAACGTCTCCAGTAGCCCAAGGGCATGACAGGTCGTGGCTGAGGGAGGAGAGTTCGCCCAGGGCATCCAGGTGCCACTGACAGTGTCCTAAGGTAGGTATTCACTCATGCCTGCGTCCATGCACCCATTCACCCCAAGTTCCTCACAGGGCTGTGGATTCCACAGGAGTAAGGACCACAGTGGTCTATGCCGGGACCACTGCAGGCGCCCCTGAATCCACAGAAGGAAGGGGCAGAAGCGTGATTGTACCGAAGGTCCCGCAGCTGGAGCTCCCCTCCCCCACCTTGCCCCCCTGCGTCCAGGTTTCCCCCTTTCGCTGAATCACCCAGGTGCAGCCACCAAATCATAATGTGATTATTCTGGAGTCTTTAGGTCAAGGGAGAGGGAAAGAAATTAATGAATCAACAACCGTAATAGACTTCCAGGCACCCACCCAACTGATTCATTAGTGAGAGAGGCAGCCCCTAAAAGCGAGGATGCTGTTCTCAGGGCCCAGAATGCTGTCGACAGGGATGGAGCGCCCGGGGCATTTGCCAGGAAGGCTGGAAAAGGTAGGGCTTCTGGAGGCCAACTGGCAGGGAAGGTTCCCAGGGCACCATCCAGGGGCTCAGAGACTGTGTGCACCTGCCCGCTCTCCTGGGGGACCTTGGCTGGAACAGTTTTGCTGCCAGGAGAGGTGGCCTGGAGCAGAGATTTGGAAGGAAGGGGAGGAACATGAGGCAGGGAGATGGTAGACAAAGAGGAAGGGGCGGCCTAAAGGCCAGCCTTGTGAGTGGATCTCTTTTTTACTGGAGTTGGTCTTATCAGGGATGCTCACCGCTATTAAGTCTAAATTCACACCAGGAAGACTGAGCCTGCGTACAAACAGCCACGCGTAGAATAGGTGCCCCCCAATTCTGATTCTCTTCTATTCCATCATCTTCACACCCACGAGCAAGAATGCACGCCCCCACATTTCTAGCTCCTTTGACTACACTTAACACCGTGCACCATTTAACAATTCTACCAACAGTATACAAGGGTTCCAATTTATCCACATCCTCACCAACACTTATGATTTTCCAGGGTTTAAAAAAAAATTATTGTTGGGGAGCCTGGGTGGCTCCGTTGAGCATCCGACTTCGGCTGAGATCATGATCTCATGGTTTGTGGGTTCGAGCCCCGTGTCAGGCTCCATGCTGACAGCTCAGAGCCTGGAGCCTGCTTCAGATTCTGTGTCTCCCTCTCTCTCTGCCCCTCCCTGACTTGCACTCTCTTTCTCTCTCTGTCAAAAATAAACATTAATTTTTTTAAGTCTTAAAATACTGACTTCTACAACTTCCAGGTGCCTATAAGATAAAGCCAAAACTCCTCATCAATCCTGACTCCACAATCAAAATCTAGCTTCTATCCACCTTCCAGAATTTTCAACCCATGCTGCCCACAGCTTGTCCCCAACCCCATTCACCCTGTTATCTGGTCATCAGAGCTCTCCTTTCCCTAAACATCCCCCTAAATGTCTGCCTTCCTGGGTCTCCTCTTTTTCTTTTAATGCTGTATTGCTACTTACTCTTAACTTCTCACCTTTCAAGACCACTAGACCCCAATTAGAGCAATGTTTCTGAAGGTGTGATCTCTCTGAATTCACCTGGATCCTTCATAACAGTGAAGGTTCTGAGGTTGCTCTCCTGACTCAATTATGCAGATTTTTCGAAGTGAGCTCGGGAACTTGAATCGTTCACCCCCAGGTGACTTTGATGCTCAACAGCATGAGGAACCAGTCTTCAGCAGACCCCCAGGTTCCAAGTAAACACGTGCAATCCTACTCCGGATGCCTGGCAAAGACACTGGTCTGCAGAAAACCCTAATATTTGGGGCATCGTTACATTGAGCAGTCAGGGCTCATTAGGCACAGATGGATTCAAGCATAATTGTTGGATGCATAGAAAACTGAGTCCCAGGCAGATAAATGGATACAATACCCAATACTGCTACCTCTTCATCCAAGACCATATCACTGGCTCTCAATTCCCAGGCGGCAAGAGCCATGACTTGCCTGGGCTCCCGGTACTTTCTTGACTGGATAATAGACTCTTGGCCTTCTATAGCGGTCTGTGAGCTCCTTGAAAGCAGAGAATGTGTGCCTTTTTGCTTAATCCCACCATTTAACAGAGGTCCTGGCTCAGAGTTATTGCTCAGTTAATGTGCAGTGAATTCAAGCAACAGCTAATAAACTGTTATCGGAACAGATGGACATGAACACGGCAACAGGGATCTGGGGGAAGGAGGAACAGACACTGGACAGTTAGGTGAGAACAAGAGCCCTGAGATCTGCTGAAGTTTCCTGCATTTGGCAAAAGGAAAGCACCCCTCTTCCTGCCCAGTCCCCAGGGCTGGGCGCAGAGGCAGCCTCCATATGGGGAAGATGGGAGACAAGATGTCTCTGGGAATAACAGATTTGAGAAAGCGGTGTCCCCGATGTGCTGGCAGTGGGGTGCTGTTGGCAATGCCCAGCTCTGCCCACCAGCCCCTGGGGAGAGCTGTACGCTCCAGAGCTGGAATTCAAAGGCTTCAGGAGGCAGGATGTTGTGAAGGAAAAGAGGGCATGAGCTTCGGAACACTACAGATTTGGGTGAGAATCCCAGCTGCTCCACTGCCAGCTCTGCGGTCTGGGGGCTCTGTTTTCTCATCTGTAAAAATAAGCCCAAGGTGGCCCTCCTAGGTTTCAACGCTTGCCTTCGGTTAGAAAGTCCATGCACCCAGTTTTGCTCCTGAGAGTCCCCGAAGATGCCTGTTCTCCTGGTAACATTATGAATAGCACCACCTTTCAGCCCCAGAGCTGCCCCCAAGCATGGAGAGTAAATAATGCTCTCCAGGCACCAGCCTGCTCGCAGCCCACGCATCTTCTTCCCATCACGTTCTGAAGCTAGTAACCAGCTCTCTGCTGAGTCTTCCCTTTAAGCCAAGAGTCTCCCATGTGGCAGGAAGTCAGTAGCAGTTATGGGTCCAAATCTAGGCTCTTTGACTTTGTAGCCAAGCCTTGGTTTCCTTGGTATAAAATGGAGGTGATGGTCCTTCCCCTTCACAGGCACCAGGAGGATTAAATGTAAGGGCGCAAGTCAGGCACCCGAAGCCCGGCCAGGGTAAAAGCTTGGTCTCTCTGAGTCTTTCCCTCTTCCTTTCTTCCTACCCCTCATCCCTGCTCACTCTCTCTCCTTCTTCCCTCAGAGCAATGAGATCAAACTAGAAAGCTCCTTGAGATCCCAAACTTACGATGCCATTTCTGGGAAATTTAGAACATTTTAGGGAAGGTCCTAGCCATAGCTTAAGCAAATTCTAGTGCTCTCTCAAAATACAAATGGAGTTACAGAGAACAGCTATGCTTATACAACACACATTCTTACTACCAAAAGGGAAAGGTTTCCTAAACCCTCTCGCTTTCCTTTTAGACCCAGAACTGGGATGACTTAAGCTACACTGACTCTCAGAATGGGCTATCGAGAGCTGAAGCCAACACAGAGAGGAGAGCAGAACAAATAGATGAAGAAAGATAGGCCCTGAGAACATTGATATCCTGGATCCAGCTGTGCCTGAAGTTAGCGTTATATTTTATTGTTACGTAGCCTAATAAGTTCCTTGTTGGATTAAGCTCATTGGGGTTGTTTTTTTCAGTCACTTTCAACAAAAGAAGTCCTCATAAACCAAGGAAGTGGCAGATGGTGTGTGTTCAGAACCAGGATCATTAGAGAGAGGTAAGTTATAAGTCGCCTGCCTGAGACTGTCCTGAACACAGAGACACGAACTTACACTTGCATTTGACTTTTGTCCCTGATCCTTTGCGTCTGAGTGGAGAAGGGTCAGATATATTTTAAGGACCAGGGACAACGGACACCAGCAGCTGATATGACCACACTGAAGGCATTGCCTGGACCACAAGAGATCCAGAAAATTCCTAAGTACTTCTATAGTGAAATTTTCAAGTAACTCTCAGAAAAGCAATAATTGCAAAAGCACCATGCTGTCGAAGCAGCAGCACTACCTGGCATTGAGTCTTAATTTTCAATACAGGCAGAAGAAAAGGAGAGCTGGAAAGGAATGCTTCCTTTTAGAATTTACCCACAGGGAATGCAGGAGGAAAGAAAGAGCTGCTGACCCCAGAAACCAAGTGGGGCCGTTCTCTGGAACTGTACACAACCCAGCTTACTACATGCTCTGCTGGACCCACACTGAGACCCCACACGCAAGAGGTCATAGCAGGGAGCAGGTGGTAGGGAATGAGCACTCATGGTTTTAGTCAGAGAGACCTGTCTTCTAACTCCCCTATGACCCAGCAATAGCACTGCTAGGAATTTACCCAAGGGATACTGGAGTGCTGACGCATAGGGGCACATGGACCCCAATGTCATAGCAGCACTCTCCACAATAGCCAAAACATGGAAAGAGCCTAAGTGTCCATCAACAGACGAATAGATCAAGACGATGTGGTTTATCTATATGATGAAATACTCCATGGCGATGAGAAGGAATGAAATCTGGCCACGTGTAGCAACATGGATGGACCTTGAGGGTGTTATGCTGAGCGAAATAAGTCAGGCAGAGAAGGACAGATACCATATGTTTGCACGTATAGGAGGATTAGGAGGAACTTAATGGAAGATCGTGGGGGAGAATAAGGGGGGAAATGGTGGGGGAGAGGGAGGGAGGCAAACCACGAGAGACTCTGGAATGCTGAGAACAAACTAAGGACTGATGGGTGTGTGTGTGTGTGGGGGGGGTGATGGGCATGGAGGAGGGCACTTGTGGGGATGAGCACTGGGTGTTGTATGGAAACCAACTTGACAATAAACTATTAAGAAAAAAAAAGTCCCACCACCTACAAGCCATGGACATGCTGCTGAGCCTCTCTGAGCCTCGACTTCATCCACTCCAAAACACAGATAACATCCACAGGCCTTGTAGGATGATTTTGAAATGTGATGAGATCATTTATGTAACATTCTCAAGGTACTTCCCAGCCGGTAGTGGGAAGTACTAGTTCTTATTACTGTCAAACACACAGAAGCACAGGCTAATGATGTTAAACAAAAAAAGAAAAAGAAAATCAGGGCTAATATTTTTTAGACAGTTTGATCATCACTATTGAAAACTAACAAAGAAAACAGGAAACTTAAAGTCTACGCCCTGAAAAACAATGAGAATGAATGCAACCCGTGTCTTAATAAGGGTTACCTTTGCAGGTGGGGTCAAGGGTAGCTTTTTTCTTATGTCTTTATTTGACTTTTTTTTTCTTTACTTTTTTTTTAATTTCTAGGAGAGAGAGAGAGAGAGAGAGAGAGAGACAGCGCGAGCAGGGGAGGGCCAGAGAGAGAGGGAGTCACAGACTGAAACAAGCTCCGGGCTCTGAGCTGGCAGTCAGCACAGAGCCCGATGCGGGGCCCGAACCCACAAACCGCGAGATCATGACCTAACCGAAAGTCGGATGCTTAACCGACTAAGCCACCCAGGCACCCCTTTCTTTGACTTTTTTAAGGTTTCAAACATTTTAATGATGGCCCTATAGTATTTTTATAGTAGATAAGATTATTTTATTTTTAAGAATTTCTATTCTCCTTCCTTCTTTTCATAGAGATGAGATTCTCTAGGACATGACTTTCCTCCGTAGCCCAATATGGCATCTCAGCAGGACAATGCATTGTTTTAGGGTTTCGTAGCACAGTTGAGGAAGGGCCAGGTGATTTATAACAATACCACCGATAGTACCTCCCCTTTCTGGATCCATCCACACATTTCCAGACATTGTCCTGAGCTTCACGGCAGCCCAAGAGGTCCAAGACAGTCCTTACAGACTGTCGCAACTTCAAGTTCACAGGTAAGGAAATTGAAACACCAAGACGCTAAGTATTTGAGAGCACTATTGGACTCAGAAAAGCATCTACTTCCCACACGTTCTTGTAGGGACGACAGGAAGGGAGCAGAGAGAGCTGGAGGGAGGGGAGGGAAAGGCTGGCAAGGCTTATACAGAGACAGGTGCACCTGCCCGCACCGCATGGGCTTGTGGGCCAGGAAAAGAGTGTGAATCTCACCTGCCCAACACGGAGCACTCACTGAAGAATGTTCCACAGGAGACAGACACGACTGTGTCGATCTTTTCAGATGATCGTCCGGCTATTGTCTGGAGACTGAGCGAGAATGTGCACAGAGAGCTGAGTGAGAGAGAAGTCAGAGCCCCAGGGTGACAAGAGGGGGGACAGGAGCCCCTCCATGGGTGGTGTGGCCTTTTGTAAACCTTGGACTTTGTGGATCGTGTGTATTTCCGAGAGGCGCATGCTCTGCTGACCACGTCTACCACGAGCCCCTGTGTCTACGGGCCTAGCTCGCCTTAGGGCTTGGCTCTGTCAGCTTGGCATGGGAGCGAGTGGGGGCCGCAGCCCTCTCCGGAATCTCTCCAGAAGTGGCGGGCGGTAGCCAGAGCCCGCACAGCCATGCTTGTGCGGGAGGCCTGTTGAAGTCAGGGGACTGGACTGGCACCACAGAGACCCCAATCCCTTAACATTTCACATTTGATGTGCTAATTACTAAAAGAAAAAGAAGGGAAGGGAAAGAAAAGGGAAGGAGAGGTGAAGGGGGAAGGGGAAGAGAAGGGAAGGATGGGGAAGGGAAGGGCGGAGGGAAGTCCTTCAGCCGTTTCCACAGCTTTGCCACCACATTCCTCCAGTGCTGTCCCTTCCCTCTGTTGTCTTTCCTTCCCTCACCCTTCTTCCTTCTCTTTCTCAAGAGTGTAAACCGAGCTTCCCGGTGTTCATCTGCAAAGCCATCTCTGCGGTCCCCAGAGGAGCCCCTTGCATACCTAGGACAGAGGCTCACTACCCTACAGCCTCCAGGAACCAGGCCCAGGCAAGAGCCCTCCTCTCCGGTACCAGATTCAATATCACTTCCTCAGAGAAGCCCTCCTGCCTGGGACTGGCTTAGATCTCTCTCTCTCTCTCTCTCTCTCTCTCTCTCTCTCTCTTTAATTCTGTCATTGTAGCTAAATTCCCTACATTGTGCTTATCAGGATTGACACTATTTACTTCTGTATGTCTTCTCGGTCTGTTTCTGGGGGGCCAGCGGGTCTCAACCTTGCCTGCACGTAAGTATCACTTGGGGAGCTCAGGAAACACTGGTTCCTGGACCCCCTTCCCCCTCCCCACCAAGAAGCAGTGGGTCTGGGCTGAGACTGAGGCAGCTGGGGCTGTCAGACCTCAGGAGACTCCAAAGCACAGCCCAGCCTTCGGCTTTAGCTGGGCTTCTGGGGCTTGGTTTCTGTTTTCTGTTTTCCACACTTCTTGTATTGTTTGTTTCCCCCGAGTTGCTTTATTTGTCTGGTTTTTTGTTTTTTTTTTTTAGCTTCTCTCTTCCCCATTGGAGGTTTTCTTCGAGTGCACAGCGATTCTGTCTTGTCCGTTCATTATTTTTTTTTATTTTGTTTAATGTTTGTTAATTCTTGAGACAGACGGGGAGACACAGAGCTCGAGCAGGGCAGAGAGAGGGAGGGGGAGACACAGAATCTGAAACAGGCTCCAGGTTCTGAGCTGTCAGCACAGAGACTGACACCGGGCTCGAACACACAACCGCGAGATCATGACCTGAGCCGAAGTCTGAGCCGCCCAGACGCCCCTTGTGTGTTCATATTTAAAAGGGAAGGCGCCGCAGTGCTCTGACAGTTCTGTGGGGGCGGACAGGACGCATCAGGATGACCAAATACAAAATTCACTTTCCGTGTTGGGAGAACGAGGGTGCTAGCGGCCACGGCGGAGGGGGTCTTTCGGGGCAGTTAGTCTCTTCTGCCCTCCTGGAGTCCAACGATGGAGGAGGTGTGGGCGTTTTCCTCTTTATTCCCGGTGTTGCTTTCCCTGCTGGCCGGAGTCTGGGGACTTTGGCTAGAGCAGAACAGACCTGTGTTTTCCAGAGGAGGGGGAAGCGGTGACCTTGCCGTGTGGGTGTGACGGCATCGGGGAAGGGGGTCGCTGGTCCTCACACACACTCATGGGTCCCTTGTGTTCAGCCTCGCCTTTCTCTGCGCCTCATGCCTCTGATACCGGACGGCTTCCGAGTCTCCTGGAAAAAGGCGGCTTATTCTCTGTTGCAAGGCTCCTATTGCCTGACTTCCTTTGTGTTACTCATTCTTTCACCAACTTTTAAACGTCTAAACATTGGTTGTCATCTCTCCCCTCATGTCATCACCTCTCCTGATCTTCCTTTCTGTGGGTTGATGCTTTTTTGTTGTTGTTGTTAATTTCTTTACTTTCATCTGAGAACAATTTGGGGAAGCGGAGAAGGCGGGTGCCTGGGTGCTGCCCATTGAAAGAAAGCCCGGAGGCTTTGTCTCTTCTCCCGGCCAAGGTGGACTCAGATTTCTTTGCCAGCCTCACAGATCTGTTACAATGTGCTACGGTGCAAAGTAGGAATTATTTTTATAATCACTTTACAAGATGTGGACTTTGAGGATCAGAGAGGTTGGTGACTTAACCACAGATCCACAGCTCCTAAATTCCAGCTCTCCAGTAGCCCACACTGAAAGGCTGCTTTCTGCAGATCCCGTGACCCCAAGCTACTTTTTAAAAACACACTAAATATAGGGGCGCCTGGGTGGCTCAGTCTCTTAAGCGACTGACTTTGGCTCAGGTCATGATCTCACGCTCATGAGTTGGAGCCCCGCGTCGGGCTCTGTGCTGACAGCTCAGAGCCTGGAGCCTGCTTCGGATTCTGTGTGTGTGTCTCTCTCTGCACCACCCCCCCTTCTCCAAAGTAAGTAAACATTAAAAAAAACAAGCCCCAAATACAAAATTCACTTTCCTGATATGTCAGAGTTCTCCTCTGTAAAATGAAGAGACCCTGGTATCCTTGCAGAGGGTTGGGAAGATCCAAAAAGAAAGTGGTTTGGGCAGCCTCTTTTCAAAAGGAAAGCAATATAGGTCACGAGGGCCATGGATGTATTCCGTTGCCACTGGCCCATACTTGTGAGCTCCAGACAGCAGCCAGGGACTTGAAGCGACATCCGCTTTTGTTGGACAAATGACGGAGAGTCAGCAAGGTGTAAGGAGGAGAAGCTAGATCTGAGTTCAGACAGACATGGGTCCAGACCCCAGTTTGCCTCTCCCTAGCTCCGTGACCTTGAGAAAATCACATAACCTCTCCTGAGCCTGTATTTGCTTCTCTGCCAGTGGGGACAGTGGTCCCTGTTGAAGATGCTGGGGAGGATTATGGAGAATCACATGTTGCAAGGACCTCGGGGACAGCCCAGCAGATGACCTTCCGCTGCCTCAGGGCTCCCTTTCCCGATTCATTCAGGTCTCCTAACACCCCCTCGGGCGGACCTGGCATGTTGAAGACAAGAATAAAATCTTACTGTTGAAGGAGTCACAAGGCCCAGGGAAGAGGACATTTGCATTTTAAAAAAAACTGTATTTTTCATTAATATTTCTAATAAAACCAAAGCCCCAAGGAAAAATGAAAGGAATTGGCTTTACTTAACCCGATAGAGAGAGGGCTTCTGCAGCCTCATAACTGCCTTAACGTGCGGGATGGAATTGCAGATCAGATGCTGATCATCAGCAATAATGTGCATCAAGGATCCAGGGACTCAGTTCCAGCCACAAAACTCACAGACGGAAGGGAACGCAAGGAACAGTGGCCGCAGGGAGGATCCTGGGGTGGAGGGGCGGGAAGGCAGCGGGGACACGGCTGCCCTCCCACCTGCTCCTGCTCTATTCCCAGCACTCAGTGGCTGACCCCGTCTCCGGGCCAGGATGGCGGGGCCTGTCCCTCTCACGACACATCTGACCTCTCGCGCCTGCATGCCTCACACCCAGTGTTCTCTGGCCGCTGCGCCCGCCCCTTGGTGGACGTCTCGTCCGGGCACACCGTTCCTCATCTGTGAGTGCCCCTGTCGGTCACTTCCTCTAGGAAACCTCCAGCAACTCTCCCTCACCTCTCCTTCACTCCCCTGGGACCCCGTACCCACCTCTAGTCCAGGACCTGCTACCATGCATTCTACCGTCTGCTTGCGTGTATTTTCCTATTTTGATGTTGGGCTCCTTGCGGGAGAGACCTGCATCCTGTTTGTTGGGCTTACATCCTTCCCCGCTACTAGCTAATTACCTAGGACAGGATAGGGACTCAAAACCATGTGTTGAGAGAATAAATTAAAGAAGGAATTCAGCAAGCATGACCACCAAACTCAACAACGTTGTCCTTCTTTCAAATGATTCCTTCTAGACGCTTCCCTCTGGCTTCCCAGATTGCAGGGGTGAGGGAGACGGGTGAGTAGGAGGTTTGGTTTAGTCATGCAGATGGGCTGTTACCTTCCTTGCAGAATTTCCCATCATTCCATGTGCACGCTCTGCATCTGCCACACAGCCCCCGGAAACATCCATGGAAGTTCCTGCCTTGGCGATGCCGACTGCTCCTAAAATTTCATTCCGATCCTCTCTGCCTGGATAACATCTCATCCTTCAGGACCTGGCTTTGGCTAGTGGAACCCGGACAGAAATGTCCGTGGGCCAGCTCCAAGGGCAGATATTCTGAGATCTCCTGGGATTCCTTTTGGCGTTGTGGCAATTTCAAATTCCCACCTCGGAAGATCATGCTTGGCCACCCATTTGGGTTGACCTAGGAAGGAGACATGTAGGGGAAGCCGTCTTCTCTAAGTAGCCACTGTTCCAGGGAGGACAAGTGACCCATGGAGAAGACCCGGTCACAGCTACAGCCAGAAGCCTAGGGCCCAACCTAGCCCTCGGGACAGCATAGCCACGTGATGGTTGAATGGTTCCTGGACACAATTGATTCCTCTCACTATGGTCCCTCTTGCAGACCACCTACAAGTTCACTCTTAGAAATGGCGCTCAGATGTATGAGTCCCTGGACCCAGTGCCCTAACCTCTCTGTGTATCTATAACCTACTCCTTATCTATAAAATATGGAAACCCAACAGCATCGTTGAAAAGATAATATGATTTGCTACATATAAAACACTTAGAATGTGCTTTTTACATTGTAAAATATTAAAAAGTAATGACCATTGTTACAATACTGTTAATGTTAAGAGTACTTGAGGGGCACCTGAGTGGCTCAGTCAGTTAAGTGTCTGCCTTTGGCTCAGGTCATGATTTCCTGGCTCATGGGTTCAAGCCCCATGTCGGGCTCTGTGCTGACAGTGCAGTGCCTGTTTCAGATTATGCCTCTCCCTCTGCCCCTCTCCTGCTCATGCTCTGTCTCTCTCTCAAAAATAAACATTTTTAAAAAGGAGTATTTGATGAATGGCGTATTAGCTACCTACTGCTGTATAACAAATTACCCCAAAACTTAGCGGCTAAGAATAACATATTTATTTACTTATGTGACAGTGTGTGGGGGTCACGAATCTGGGCATGGCTTAGCTGGAGTGTTCTGGCTCTGGGTCTCTCACAAGACTGCCATGAGGTGCTCAACTGTGGCTGTGATCTCCTCTAGGCTCATCTGGGGGAGGACTGTTTCCTAGCCCACTCCTATGGATGTTGGCAGGCCACGTGCTCACAGGCTGTCTGTTGAGACATTGGTGACTTGCCACATGGGCTTCTCCAACATTCACCTTGCTTCATCCAGAGGGAGTCAAGGGGAGGGGCAAGCACTCAAGACAGAAGCTGCAACCTCTTTGTAACCCAGTCTCTGAAGTGACATCCATAATTCTGCTGTTTTTCATTTGTAAAACGTTAGTCACTAGGTCCAGCCCACAGTCACCATGAGGCAGAAATGATTGGGGCCATCTTAAAGGCCACCTATCACAAAAGATAAGGTACGAACCATCACTACTACTACTAAATAATGATAATAATGGTGAAGGGAAAGAGTGATATGTATGGAATCAGAGACAATAAGGATTCACATCTCAACTCTACAACCCACCTAACATGTGACCATTGGACAAATTACTTACCGTCTAAAGTCTCTGTTCTGAATTTGCAAACAGAAGGTTCATATAGAAACCATGTGACTTGAGTGAAATAATGGATACAGAACGCACATGCGGTATTCGGCACAAAGGTAGATGAAAAATAAATGATAGTATCATTATTGCATTGTGTGGGGTTTTAGCTCCAGCTAAACGTAATTGCATTTTTTTGGCATATTTTTTTTCCTAAGGACTTGGCTTATCTGAGATACTGGCTAATCTGTTAGACCATAAAATAAATGTTTCATCTGCTCCCAGTTTCTTAGACCTTAGGACTAGAGATAAAATGCCAATGGATGAGGTCCCGAGTGCACAGAAGACCCTAAGTATGTGCTGTCTCATGCCCTGAGCTCAAAATCTTCTTGGAAGCTTCCAAGCCTATACGGCCTCCCATTTCTTTCTAGGAAAAGAGGGTCTATTAGCCCAAGGTAGCACCGTGGCCTCCAGCAAGGAGACAAGAGAGCACGGAGGTCTCTTCCCCCAGGGTACTAGCTATTTTAGTCTTAACATTTAAAGAGATACAATTACTGCACCTTTGATATTTGTGAAGGCATTTCTCACACTCCAGTAGCCTGAGGCCATTGCAAAGTTCGAAGGATAGAGTCAATTTATTGAATCAGACATTAAGAGGGGATTTATATGCAGCTCCAGATAAGGACCACATATTGATTTTTAAGGGGAAAAAATGAAATGTTTTTCCTCATGTCTAAGGAAACATTGAAGTTGTGTAGATTTCTCAGAACTTGGGGAATTCGCCTGGTCCCAAGATCTTGGGGTTTGGTACTGAAGTGGAACAAGGTCTTGGGAATTTTATCAGTTTCCCCCTTTCCCACAGGAGGTGAGCCGGCCAATGTGGAGTAACCACCCGTGCATCGGAAAGACCGCCAGACTCTTGTGTCTGCCCTGATATCTGAGTTTCTACCACTTGAGAATCCTTCCTTTGAAGACTATATGGTTCCAAAGACAGAGCACGTGACTCAAAAGGCAAAGGGATGAGTTCTATCTCAGCTGCTTGCTGCCTATGCCAACTGGGCCTCTTGGGTTTGGCTTCCTCATCCGGAAAAACAGAGTGATGACAATATTTGCGTCACTGACCCTGATTATGTGAATGTGAAAATGCTCATAAAGGAATTTTGTCAATGGTGGAAAACTGATGCAGCTGTTACTTAGCTAGCATTTTGAATTGTCTTTGATAGTCACTACAATTCTTGTGGAAAGAGTAAGGCTCCTTTGTAAAAGGTTATTACCCTTTACAAAACAAACAAGCAAACAAACAAAAAAACTGAGGCTCAGACAGGCAATTAACCTGCCTTTGTCACTGCTAAATTTTATGGTTGCTGATGGTACTGGATTCAATCATTACGTTTCTGAGAATTACCTATAAAATACAAATGTTGCCTTTGTAATTACCTTGGGCTATTTTTTTTTTCAGTCCTTACCTTTATTGCTTAAATTAGTTTCTCTCAGTTTATATTGATAATTGAACCAAAAGAATTGAACCCAAATCACTTCTGCATCTACTATGAAAGTGCTATTTAATGTACTGTTTATTATATCATTAAAAGGCTTTTACAGACTGAATCAGGTAATAAATTCCTTTAAGAATGTTGTGGCAGGAAATAAGTTGATACTAATTTAATAACTGGTAGCCTTTCTTCTAACAGCTATTAAGAGCATTTCAATCCGTCATGTTTACTTTTGTCTTTACCACCAAAAACTGTCTAAACCAAATTTACTCTAAGTGATTCAAAAATGTTATTCCTTCATTCATCTATTTTCTCATGCATTAACCAAATTTTTTAATTTGGCTGATTAATTACCTTTTGTTCCAAGCATTGTTCTAGGGGTGAGGGAGAATGGACTGGAAGAAAAAATATATATAAACCTCTTCTCTCTTAGAGCTTATATTTTGTGGAGAATACACATAAATAATAAACAAATATGGCATATAAAATACTGATAAATGTTACACAGAAAAAACATGCAGAGAAGAGAAACCAAAGTGTCAGAATAGGGGAGGGAAGGCGATAGGTTGCAATTTTTACAGGGTGTCAGGAAAGGTGTCATAAAGAAGGTGACATTTCTCCCATTTCCAGCTACAGCCTAGCTAACTTGGATCATACCAAACCTCTCCCTGAAGACAATAAAAAAACAGGTAAATGTCTTTTAAATATTCTGTTTGGAGGAATTAAGGAGCTAATTAACTTAAAGGATCAAGATCTCAAAGATAAGAGAAGCACAGAATAGTGAGCCCTGTATTCTATCTTCACTTGAAGTATTTACTGATTAGCAAATGGTGACCAAGGGCCCAAGAAGCTGAGCAGAAGCTGATACGACGCTGAGACTTCAGCCATCGCAAAGGGCTGTGGAAGCAAAAACTGCAATTCCGAGCATGTCACAGAGGAAGGGACAGGGTGAATACCTCAGGTTTTCAGTCGGGACCACTGATGTTCTACACCCCCAAAATAAGGACAAACTGGAAGTTTATCAGCTTCCACAAAGACTGGAGACACAGCTTCAATTCAGCTCAATTCTAGACCGGTTCATTATTCCTGCCAGAAGATAACTCCATGCTAGAATCTCATGTTAGTTCTACATTTTTCTCATACATAATGGCTGGGTTTGAGTGAAATTTACTAGGCACACCAGGAGACAGAACCAAATAACCAAAACCAAGAGAAAAAAGAAAGTAATAGAAACAGAACCAAAAGAGATCCAGAAGGGAATTTTTAAATACCTGATTAATGTGTACAAGAAAATAAATGATTAAAACGGAAATTTGGAAATTTTGTATTTTTTTAAAGAATCAATGGGAACTCTAAAACTGAAAATACGGTATCTAAATTTAAGTGTTTAATGGAGTAGTTAAGCAGGAAAATGAGACAAAAGAGAAGAAAAGACTAATGAACTACAAGATAGATCAGTAGAAAATATTCAGACTAAATCATAGTGAGACCAAAAGGTGTAAAGCATGGAAGTAAGGCTAGAATACATTTGACACATGATCAAAATATTTAACAGTAATTTAAGTCCCAGAAAGAGAGGGCAGAGAAAATCAGTTAAAAGCAGTATTTGAAGAGATCGGGACTGAGGATTTTTGACAACTAATGAGCTAATAACATATATCAAGCACAGATTCCTAAGCAGAGACCTCAGATAGCTGAGGGAGCAGCCCTGAAGATATCTAGGGGAAGAATTGCTCTGGGCATAGGAAACAGCAAGTGGAAACATCCCGGGACATGGATTCTAATCTGGCCAAAGATGAGTGAACAGGAGGAAAAGTAGTTAATTAAGTCAAAGAGGTGAAAGAGCAAGACGAAGGAGGGCTTTACAGAACCCTGTAACATCTTTGGCTTTTACTCAATATGATATGGTGAACCATTTTCTTAAAAGAAGACTGACATGATCATCAGACTTACCTCTGAAAATGAGTAATTATGAAAAGAACAAGTTTCTCATTCCTATCACTGGTTGTCTACTGTTGCATAACAACTACCTCAAATGCAGTGGCTTAAAACAACACACCCACATCTCACAGTTCTGTGGGTCATAATTCCAGGCCAGCTCATTTGAGCTCTCTTAGGTTCTCAGGAGGCTGAAATAAAGACATGGGCCACACTGAGATTTTATCTAAAGTTTCAAGGAAAGGAGTCACCTCCAAGTTCATTCAGGTTATTGGTGATTCAGTTCCTTGTGGGTGTTGGGCTGAAGTCCCCATTTTCTTGCAGACTAACTCTCAGCTCCTAAAGGCTGCAAGTATTACTCAGTGTCTGGCCCCCTCCATCTTCAAAGCCAGCAATGGCACATCTATTTCTCCCCATGCTTCAAATCTCTGAACGACTCCTCTGCTGGAAAAGAAATTCCTGCTTTTCAAGGGATTAACTGGGGTGCCCGAATGGCTCAGTCCGTTGAGCATCTGACTCTTGACATTGGCTCAGGTCATGATCCCAGGTCGTGGAATCAAGCCCCACATAGGGCTCTGGGCTGAGTGTGGAGCCTGCTTAAGATTCTCTCTCTCCCTCTACTCCTCTCTCTCACTAGTGCTCTCTCTCTCTCTTTCTCTCTCTCCAAAATAAAATTTTAAAATAAGTAAATAAATAAGTAGTCTAACTGATTAAGTAAGTCCCACCCAGTTAATGTTCATATCTTAAGGTCAGCTGATTTGGAACACTAATTCCTGCAAAATTCCTTCACAGCAATACATAGATTAATATTTTCTTGAATAACCAGGAAATTGAAACTTTGGGAAGACATCTTTAGAATTCTGCCCACATTTCTATTTTGCAAATGAGAAAATGAGACATAGAAAAGTTATGACTTGCCCAATACCACATCACTAGTTATAGTTGCTATTGCTTTTTTCATGCTGACTAAAGCAGTTATAGACTAGATAGGAAAGGAAGGCAAGGAAAAACACCTAGAGTTCTGATACTACAGTCCAACAATGATTGTGGCATCAATGAGGGCGGTAACAGCGGAGGTTGTGAGAAGCAGTTAGTTCTGGAAATGTGCTGAAGGTATAGTCAAGAGTCACTGATGGACTGGATATGGGATCTGAAAGGAGGTGTTAGATGATTTTAAGGTTTTTGGTCTGAGCAAATAGAAGGACTTCTATTGAGAATACATTTACTAAGTTTGGGAAGTCTGGAGGATGAACAGGTTTGTTGGGGGAAGATCTGGTTTTAGACATGTTAAATTAAGATGTCTCTTAGGCATTCAAATGAGATGTCTAGTAGTATATAAATTTGGAGTTCAGGGGAGGTTGTCAGTGGATAGATGATATTTAAAACTCTGAGACTAGATGAGATCACAAAAAGAATATAAGTATAGTTAAAGAAGAAAAGAGGTCCAGAAACTGAGCCTTGGATGTTCAGTGTTTAGAGGTCAGGAAAAGAGAATAAACTCAAAGAAATGATCAAGAAGGAACAGCCATTGATATAGGAGGAAATCCATCCAAGAGAGTGTGGTGTCCTAGAAGCCAAGTTAAAGTATTTCACTGAGGAAGTAGTGAGAGATCATCTGTGCAAGATAATGCTGATAAATGAAATAAGATGAGGACTAAGAACTAACAATACAGAGGTCACTAGTGACCTTGAAAAAACAGTGGTGGAGAAATAAGGGTACAAGCCTTACTGAAGTAAATTCAAGAAAGAACTAAGGAAGATACTGTGGAAATTATGAATATAAACATTCCTGTCTAATTGCTTTGCTGTAAAAACTATCAGAGAATTCAGGCCTAGGATGTAAAAAGCTAAGAACATCATGTCAATCTTAACAACAAGAAAAAGTGGGGTAAACCACAAAATTATTACTTTTCTTGAACCTAGCAGACAGCTGAAGGCATGGGACTAACAAGTAACCTGAAATCTGAAGGGAAAAAAAAAAGACCTTGAAACCTAGTTTACCTGTGGCAGACCACAGGAGGAAGAGATTCTGGGCATCATACAAGCAGCTAAAAAGTCTAACAAATTGCCAGAGACTCAATGTGAGCTAGTTTAAAAGTATAAAATACTGGAAACCAGAAATAAAAGAGGAGTTTGCACCCACTTTCAAGGCTTTCTCCATAGACCTTCACTGAGTATTCACAGAAAGGTTGGAAGAAGGGCAAGAGACAGAAGAAAGCCTTCCTCCATGGTGCCTTATGGGAGGAAGGGGGCAGTTGCCTTGAGGGAAAGGCATAAACTCCACCCATGGACCAAACTCCACCCATGGTCTTCCATGAACCAAAGCCTTAAGAAGCTGGGGAGAAAGACAGCAAGCCTGGGGCCTCAGAGCACAGATGAAGACATTTTGTTGCTTGTTGAAGATTAAATAATAAAACTTCTACCATGGGAAAGGGGCAGAAGATAGTCCTGAGCCCAGGATCCTATACCAGTGTAAGTGGAGGTCACCAACCACTGAGGAAAAAGTAGGAAATGGACACAGTGGAATCATCAGAGACAACAGGAAGACTCTGGCTGCCGTGGGGAGGAAGAGCAGGTAGGAGAGAAAGCCTGACCCAGAAAGCCAGGCCCACAGAGTAGAAAACCTACAGGGTCTAGATAATAGGCCCACTGTCCACCAGCAGCCTAACCAACACTGAGTAATGAACAACAGCAATCTAGCATCAGGGAGAAGACAATCACGTGAAAAGAGACTTTAGCACATAAACATTGCAGGGGATGCCAACATCTAATGATACAACGGGAACATGGAGAAAAACCCTCCAGGATCCCAGGTGCCATCCCAAGTACAAACTAATTCAGAGTAATTTGAAAGGACTGGTGCCCTGAAGGTAACCATAGCAACAAATTCTGACTGTATGAACTCTATACCACATGCCCAGGATTTAGCAGAAAAGTTGTGGCCATTTCTAAGCATAAACACTATTTACATTTGTCCCTTCTATTCTACAGTGAATGTCTGGTATTCAACCCAAACTTAAGGCACACACATACGCACACACACAGAGCACATAAAAATAGCTGCCTCTCATGAGACATATTAACGAACGAAACCAGACCCAGAGGTGATCCAGCTATAACCATCAAGATATTTTAAATTGTTTGATTAATATGTGAAAAGCTCTAGTGGAAAAACTGACCAATATACATGATGGATGGGAAATTTCAGCAGAGAGAATAAAACTATAATAAAGGGCCTGACTGAAATGCTATAAATGAAAAGAAAACACAGTAAAATATATGAAGAATATTTTTGATAAGCTCATTAGTGCACTTAAATAGCTAACAGAAAAAAAAAAAAAATCAGTGGACCTGAAGTTAGGTCAATAGAAATTACCCAAATAGAAACACAAAGAAAAAAGGGAATATAAAAATAAAAGCATATCAACTCATCCTAGATCTTTAGCATAATATCAAATGGCCTAATGTTTGTGTAATAAAGTAATATAGTTCCTGAAGTGGAAGAATGAAAGAAAAGAATATTTAAAATTTTAGGAGAGATAATCAGAAAGAATTTTCTCAAAATAGTGAATTATATCAAGCCATAGTTCTAACAAGTTCAGAGAAGCCCCAAAATGCTTCTTTTATTTAAAACAATTTTTTAAATGTTTTATTTATTTCTGAGAGAGACAGCGTGAGCAGGGGAGGGTCAGAGAGAGATGGAGATACAGAATCTGAAACAGGCTCCAGGCTCTGAGCTGGCAGTCAGTACAGAGCCTGACATGGGGCTCGAACCCACGAACCATGAGATCATGACCTGAGCCGAAGTCAGACGCTCAACTGACTGAGCCACCCAGGCGCCCCTAGATGTTTCTTTTAAAACCATGCTTATCATATTCAAACTGCTGAAAACCAAAGGGAAAGAGAAAAAAGACAAATTCTATAAAGAGAAGCAGGTATGAATTACAGCCAACTTCTCATCAAAAACTATGAAATCCAAAAGGCAATGGAATGAGTCAATGAAAAAAAGAAACCTGTTAACCCAGAATTCTATACCTAGTGAAAATATTTTTCAACAGCGAAGGTGAAATAAAGATTTCTTAATAAAAATGAAAGCTAAAAGAATGCATTACTAGGAGATTTGAGCTACAAGAAATGTAAAAGGAAATTCATCGGACATAAGATATATATATGTATATATGTATGTATATGTAAGTGTATATATATGTATGTATATATATGTATATATACACACACATATCCTACATGTATGTATATATGCGTGTGTGTGTATACATCAGACATAAATTTACATATACGTGAAGTGAAAAGCTTAGAGATTGTTATAATAAAGGTAAATAAAAGGATATTTTTCCAATTCACTAGCTCTAAAAAATGACCGATTATATACAGCAAAATTAGCAGCAATGTCTTGTATAAATGGGCTTACATTTATAGCCCATGTAAAAGTGAAATATGTAAGGAAACAGCACAAATTATGAGATGGATAAATTGTAAATATATTCTTTTAAGATTTTGACACAATATGAGAAGAAATACATTATTTGAATTATTCTGTGATAAATTGAGGGTGTATATTTTAAGCACCAAGCAATCACTAAAACATTTTAAAAGATTTTAATAATAAGCCAATAGTACAAATAAAATGGAAACACAAAAGATTCTCAATTCATGCAAAAGGAGACAGGAAAGAAAGAACAAAGAATAGATGGGACTAACAGAAAACAGCTATTAGATTTAAATGCAACCATACCAATAATTATATTAAACATAAATGGTCTAAACATACAACTTAAAAACAGATTTTATCAGATTGATTCTAGAAGCAAAACCCAACTATATGCTATCTACAAAAAACCCCACAACTTTAAAAATTATTGTTAAAAGGATGAAAAATATATACTGTACAAATACAAAAGAAAGCTATAGTGGCTATATTAATACCAGACACATATCTGACTAATATCAGGCAATTTCAAAACAGGGAAAAATATTAGGGATGAAAGGGACATTATATAAAGTGAAATTGGTGAATCCTAAATGCATGTGCACTAAACAACAAGGTTGATTTCTTTTTTTTTTAAATCAGAAAGATGGGTCAGTAGCTGGAAGAGAATATAGACTTTGGAAAGGAATTTTTTTAAGGTGGCAAAAATTATAGCCTAGATGATGCTGATGTGAATGATCCAACCAAGAGGGTAAAATTGATGGTTTAGGAAAGAAGAGGAATTTGCAAAATATGCAAGAAAGTATGCTATCTAGGAAACAAAGGTGGAGGTTAGTCTTACATTGGACCAGTCATATTCATTAACGGGAGAAAAAACAATGAAGGAGTTCCTTTAGGATTAGCATACAGTTTCTCTTTTACCTTGTTCAACCCTCCCTAGTCTATATTTACTTTTTAAATTTTTGTATGCAATTTATTCAAACTAAAAAATTAAATAAATAAAAAGAAACCAGCTCACCTATTTCTTTCATTCCCCACCCCACACCTCTTGAAATCGCCAGTCTGTTCCCTGTACCTATGAACTTGGTGTAGTTTTGCAAGACACAATATATAAGCACAGACCTTGTCCAGGAGGTAAGGAATTACTGTAACAGCAAAGAACTGCCCTGAAAAGAGCAAAGGTTGGTGGAGGAGAATCTTTCTATTACTGCTCTGATAGCTGGGTAATTGGGGGGGGTGGGAGGGAATACAGGCTTTCCTATATCACAAGTCCTTTCTGAATAGCGTATGACAATTGTTAATTACAAAGCCTTACACAGAAAGGTGATATTTTATGGGATGAAGTAGCAGCTGTGACTCCCCACCCTGACTTCTATGTTTCTCTGCTTCTACGAGAGCTAGGTGAGCAGACTGCACAAAGAGCCTTTGTGTCTCTGTAGAAGCGTGACTTGCAGGTTATCCAGATGAGATGAAAAATCTCTTCCCTCACATCTTCCCATGGGTTGACCACTGTTTTTCACGGATATGTCAACTCAAATACCAGCTCTTTGGAGAGGCTTTCCTGAAATATCCAGTCTATAATACCCCCCTCCCCACCCCACTTTTTATTTTCCTGAAATGTAGCAGTATGTAAAATAACATAATATGAGTATCTGTCTTTTGTTTAATGTCTGTTCACCTCTCCTACCATAAAGAAACTTTCATGGAAGCAGGACATGCATCTATCTTCCTTAACTCTGGGAGTGAATGAATGGATGAATGAATGAATTAAAAGAGCACAGGCTGGGGCGCCTGGGTGGCTTAGTTGGTTAAGCGTCCGACTTTCGCTTAGGTCATGATCTCGTGGTTCGTGGGTTCGAGCCCCGCGTCGGGCTCTGTGCTGACTGCCAGCTCAGAGCCTGGAGCCTGTTTCAGAGTCTGTGACTCCCTCTCTCTCTGACCCTTCCCTGCTCACGCTGTCTCTCTCTCTCTCCTAGAAATAAATAAAAGAGCACAGGCTGTGAAGGAAGACAAACCTGGCTAACTGGGTGGGTGACTGTTAGCCTCAATTTCCTGATCAGTAAAATGCAAACAATAATACCTCCCTCAGGGTTATTGTGGAGACAGAAACAAATAAATCAGGGTGTATAAAGTGCCTGCCACTCTCAATGAATAACAGCTCCATCTTCAATTATGAGAAGCTGTTATTCAGTTGGCCAAAGGATAGGAAATAAAAAAGGGGCTTCAGTTGTGCCCTCCCCCCAAAGACCGGATCTGCAGTGGTTTCTGAGGAGCACAAGTACTTGATGTGGCTGTTCTGATGCAGCCTCGCTGTCTTACCAATTCCTGGCCCCTTTCCTTTCTTTGAATGACTGGGACTCCATCTGTAGGCTTTCCCGCACTGTGTCACGTCTTGGAGGCGGAATGAATAAGAGGGACTTGCCATTTTAGGACATCCACAGGGAGCTTCTTGGCCAAACTTCACCCACCTCTGAGAATCCGCATGCCCAGACTGTGCAACCATCCTCCTTCCTGGCCTCTCCCTCACCGGCTTCCCCCTCCTGCCAGCTGGCCTTCCTGCCCCCAATCAGCTGGCATCTCTAGCCAAGCAAGAAGCTGATACCACCTCAAGTTCTCCAGATTATTTTCCAAAGGGATCAAGCAGGGAAGGAAGAAATCAGAATCCCACTGTCTTACTCAATGTCTTGCTCATTGCTAAATAATGTGCGCAATTTTACAGAGCTGTGAATGCAGGAGCCAGAATCTAACTCGGGTGCAACTGGTCCTGGGGGCCCTAGTCCTTGGCCACACCATGCTTCTCTTGTGACAGGGAGACACGGACATGTGTGGCATGCAGCACAGGGGCAATGAAGGTCTAATGGCAAGAAATGATGGATCAATGGATAGACGGACTGATGGCTGGAAATAAGGAAGAGAGAGAGAAAAAGGAAGGAAGAGTGAGGAGGATTAGAGATATCTGAGCATAAAATATAAGAACATTAAATCCTTATCACAAAATCAAGATGTTTCCCCAGAATTCAGATGTGATTGATGGGTCCAAAGTAGCTGTATCTTAGACAACTGGGTCAACAGAAGGGGTAGGGAGAGATCCACATGACTCCATAGCCAGCCAGTAACATCCTCAGAGATCTCTCTCTTCCCCCATCAGTCCTAACTCCTGCATTGAGCACGGCTGCCCCGATTCCCCACAGCGAACATCTTCTTGTCTTACTCTCCCTTGTTCCCTTCAGTTCCAACTCTCCAAGCCCACCTATAGCAGGTGCTCATGAAATATGGAGTTCACTTCAGAGCTTTATCTTCTTGCCAGGCCTTTTTAGGTCCTTATAAATGATCAGAGTTCAATGTGCTATGAAGGTGTTTTCCCAGGAGTCCATGTGTCCCGCAAAAACTCTTGCCCTCACCTCTTTTTTTAATTTAAGGAAGAATTAAGAAAGGCAGGTTGTCTTTGGCCTAGTTCTCATCGACTCGTTGACAATAGCACAGAGAGAAGTTGAGGTGCGTTCTGCCCTACGCCTCTCTTTTTAGGAGGCTAACTGGACATAAGGTAAGACCACACATTCCCCTGATGAGGCTGTGGAGGCAGATGGAAGGAGGCAGACAGTGGAAAGGGAGTCAAGCACATCCCTCACTCCTGATTTGTGGATCAACGGATGTACCCGATCTTTTTCTTCAGAACTGCCTGCTAAGGCCACGAGGATCCAAAGAGAACCACAACGATGCTAGAACTACAAAGAACAGAGAAGAAAGACCACTAAAAATTGGGAAACCTGGGTCCCCAGCGCTGCATGGCTTCAAGTAAGTCAACTCTTTTGTCTGAGACTCAGTTTCCATTTGTGAAAAGGGAAGTCTTCTGGTTGCTTCCTGCTCTTGAACCTTCTCATGCAATGATTGGTCTTTGAAATTTCCTGGGACCATTGTCAACCCTGGGATGGGGAAGAGCGGCAGGAAACCTTAAATTTCAAATCTCCAGCCCGTAGGCGAGTTCTATCTCCACTGAGGTCTCTATGCCACTGTGGGTGTGCGGTCTGTTCCAGGCTAGAGGCCACAGATTCCTTTCCATATGTGGGAGCTGCCAGCTCACTCTAGACGCCATAGAAATTACCTGGTAGAAGGACCCAAGCCCCAAAACTCAACACAAGGGACCCTCATGATCCTTCCCCTTCCTGCTCTACTAGGCTCATCTCTTACTATTTCTGTCTTCCCCTTTATGCTCTAACACAGGGGAACTTACAGGCGATATCCACACTCTGTATTCTCTGCCAGTTCCCAGGGTTGGCTCATTCATCCTTCTCTGCCTAAACATCTTCCCACCTCCCTTCCTTTGCCATTGCCTATTCAACTGCCTGGGTTCTACTCGCATCACCTCCTCCATGAAGCCTTCCCTTCCTCCATCCCTCAATTCAGGGTAGACTATATGTCTCTCTTCCATCTGTGCCTAGTTATACCAAACAGAACCAGTCTAGAAATGTTATGCAGAAAGTGTATTGTGCTTAGAACTGTTAGAGAAGCAAGCTCCAGGCACACCACCGCCACTACAGGGCCACGGCTCTGAACTGAAGGAAGGGAGAGGAAATTTCTCGGGCTGCAAGCCTGGCTCATCAGTGAGCTTCCCCTAGGAACGTTCCCTGTGCTTGACACGCTGGGGAGGAATCAAGAAGAGGAAGCCCTCTATCCACCCACCCCCCGGCCAACAGCTACTGGAAACATTTGCCTTTTGAAAAGCTTCCTGATTGCCTAAAACTCTTTTAGACCTTAAAAGGAAAGAATACAATAATGGTGATATTTCTGGGAACCTGGCAAAGAAAGGAAGATATTTTAAAACAAAGGATTCTTACTGGGAATCCCTTCCGAGACACCCACTTACTTACCCTACCATCCCAGTGATTTAAAACATAGAAGCAAACACAGAGGTATGAGGAACACATGTCATGGAAGAGCCACTCACGCCTGAATTCCCTGTGTGACGTCCAGCAGCAAATCCCCTGCCACCCGGAGAAGTCTGCGCCGTTTATGCTGAGAAATTATCCTGCAAAATGCTAAGGGGTCCTGGTCCTTCCTTGTTCATCATGACATCCCCAGAATTTAGAATGGTACATGTTACGTAGTAACTGCTCAATAAATACTTGCTGAATGAACATATGTATGAATGAAAACTGTTTCTTCTTATTTCCATTCTTTTGTCCTTAAGCGCACAGCAAAACAGATGCTATCTGTCTTCCGTGGTCCGTTGGAGAAACCCTGGAACCTCCTTAGCCTACATGTCAGGGTCTGGGGTCCCCAGAAGCAGAGCCCTAGATTACAACTCATGTGCATTTAGTTAATTCTGAGAAGAATGTATGAGGGGTCACGGGGGTGCAGTGGGCTGAACTGTGTTCTCTAAAAAGACACCTCCAGCTCCTAAGCCCCATGTCTGTGCCTGTGACCTTATGTGGAAATAGGGTCTTTGCAGATGTAATCAGGTGAAGTTTCTCGAGATGAGATCATCTTGGGTTCAAGGTGGGCCCTAAACCTGTTGACTGGTGTCTTCTACGAGAAAGGAAAGGGAAATTTGAGAGGCACAGGGAGAACACGAGGTGAAGAGGGAGGCTGACACCGACATGACAAGGAACGCTGGAAACTACTAGAAGCAGAAGAAAAAGAAAGATCCGCTCTGAGCGCCTTCAGAAGGAGCTTGGTCCTGGCGACGCCCTTGCTTTCAGACGTGTGGCCTTCAGCCTTTGAGGGGACATATGTCTGTGGATTTAAGCCACCTGGTTTGTGGCCCGGCACAGTCTGCTACGGCAGCGCCAGGTCACCAGCCCCGCGATGAAAGTCAGGAGGAGGGAACCCTGTTATAAGGTGTGTCACCAAACTGACCGCAGCTCAGGGCGTCTTGCGGGTGACTGCCATTGGCTCCTCTCCCCTTTGTCACAGATGGCTTCAAAGGGGACACCTCGCCCGCACATGTCAGCTCAAGCAGGTGACACTGTGCTTTCCAGAGAAGTCCCAGGACAGGAAGCAAGAGGCAGAAAGCCGCGCCGACTTGCCGCTGATGAAAACGAAGCTGTTTGGTGCTTGTGCAGAGCACGTGCGGGGACAGGGAGGCGGAGAGCGTGTGCAGGGGACATGGGTGGTGTGCCATGTGGCACCTAACTCCAGAACTACCACGCATGTGCGCTCTGGGAGACGTGCCATCAGCAGCTTTATGAAACGGGCGTCCATCCTTTTCTACGAAGGAAGAAGTTGGAGCTCAGAGAGGTGAAGTAACTTGCCCCTGGCCACACAGCCTGTAAGTGGCAGAGCCGGGATGTAAACCCGATTGCTGGAACAGCAAAGCCTGTGCTGTTTCCACGGCACCGCCCTGCCCCACTGCTTCTGGGGGGAAACAACCGGGTCCCCCAAGTGTGAGGCTCGTGCTGCTTGACGCTTTTAGTTACTGCCGTTTACCATTTCATCCAGTCCTCCCTGCTCATCCAGAGGCTCTCTATGGTCCCAACTGCACACGGTCACAACCGTGACTCCTCATGTATGGACAGTGCTTCATATTTTTTTTTAATATTTTTTATTTATTTCTAGGAGAGAGAGAGAGAGAGAGAGACAGCGTGAGCAGGGGAGGGTCAGAGAGAGAGGGAGTCACAGACTGAAACAGGCTCCAGGCTCTGAGCTGGCAGTCAGCACAGAGCCCGACGCGGGGCCCGAACCCACAAACCGCGAGATCATGACCTAAGCGAAAGTCGGACGCTTAACCGACTGAGCCACCCAGGCGCCCCATAGTGCTTCATATGTAAAAGAAAAACCTTCAGCCCCCACAGCAAGTGTTTGCCGAGTAGTCTTCCTGTACTTAGGCCTGAGCAGGACTGAACATGAACATGGGGNACCGCGAGATCGTGACCTAAGCGAAAGTCGGACGCTTAACCGACTAAGCCACCCAGGCGCCCCTCCTTGCTGTTTTAAACATAGCACCTCACACTTCCTCCAATCATACAGCATGTACGCCTTCATTTATTATATGTCCTGTTTATTCTCTGTCTCCCGCTATCAGAACCTAAGCTCCGTGGGGGCGGGGAGTTTTGTCTCCTTTGTCTCCTGAGGGGGGCCCCTGGCAGGCAGTCCCTGGGCCTGGGAAGTGAAGAGGAGCCAGAGGGAGGAGCAAGCGGTGCCCAGGGCGGTCGCAAAGGGGGACCCGGCCTGCTGGAGCCTGGGCAAGTCAGCCGAGGGGCAGAGGGGAGGGGTGGGGGGCGGAGACGGGAAGAGGGGCGTCGGACCGGAGCGCAGGGTAACAGTCTCAGGTGGGAAGGAGCTTGTGAGCTTGGAATATGACAACTCTTTAAAAACCAGTACGGCTGGAGCGTAGCGAGGGAGAAAGCCCAAGTCTGCGCCGGGGGGTTGGGGGGCGACAGAGATGAGCCCCCACAAGCGGTGGCCCCCCAGCCTCCCGACTCCAGGCCTGCGCGGGTGCAGGGAGGAGGCCCGGGCCACGCGTGGCGGGTGAGCACTTGACATGGAGCCGGCGCAAAGGGAGAACTACATTTTTTATTTTAATTAATTTAAATACAAATTTAAAAACCAACACTCAACTCGGTTATCAGAAAACATTGAAGCATGTCTGGAACAACCTAGGTTGTCGTAAATGCACTTTCTCCAGCAAATTTTATGAAATTTAAGTACAGATCGGGTCATTCCAATGAAAAGTTAGAGTTCAAATAGAGGTGTGCTAAATGTGTAAAATACACACCTTCCCAAAACTTGGTATAAAAAGAGAATGCAAAATATATCGCTTTTTTAAAAAAGAGTTTTAGGGGTGCCTGGGTGGTTCAGTGGGTTAAGCGTAGACTTCAGCTCAGGTCATGATCTCCCCATTCGTGGGTTCGAGCCCCACCTCACGATCCATGCTGACAGCTCAGAGCCTGGAGCCTGTTTCAGATTCTGTGACTCCCTCTTTCTCTGCCCCTCCCCAGCTCGTGCTCTGTCTCTTTCCGTCTCTCTCTGTCTCAAAAATAGATAAACTATAAAAAAAATTTTTAAATGAATTTTGCCTATTTCTTTGTATGTTTTTAAATATGGCTGCTGGAAAAAAAATTTAATTATATATATGGCTTGCGTTGCACCTTTTTTGGGCACAGCTGCTCTCTGCCATCAGATCTTGAAAAGCTCTAACTTATCTTGTGCATATTTGTCTCCCCAGTGCCTGGCCTGGGGTGGGAGGGTCTTATATGGAGAATGGACTCGAGGGAGGATTCCTGTGACTTCTGCAAGCACTCCGTCCCCAGCCAGCCCTCTGGCTCCCAGAATCCTCCGGCAGCATTCAATCTTCCCTGGAATAATGCAAGCATAGGGCTTTGCCAGCCAGCAGCTCACTACCTGGAAGGCACTGCTATTTATAGATGATGCCATCCGTGGGAAGTAATGGTCCCCCAGAATTCTCAGAAGATTTGCCTTTCGATTAGAGCCCAGCCTGGTTAGGGAAGTGAAGACCAATTTATGAGTATTTTTAGTCCGTGCGATGTACATTCAGGAGCACTGAAATTCCAATCCATTCTTCCCCAGGAGGCTGAGCACAGCTGTAAAGTCAAAAGAGGGGCTTTTTCACAAGGGAAGATAATTAGCTTCCCTGTAAACAGGCTCCAGGGAGCAAGTCAGTGCCTGGGTCCTTCTGAGGGAAGGGGGGCAGGGAGGTGAGGAGGGACCTCTCAGAAGTCAACATAAGCAGCATCTCAGAGCAGTTTGGCAGGAGCTGCTTGGAGAGCAGATTTTCAGCTCTTTCTCTCGTTCTCTCACTGGCCGTTTCTGAACACTGCTTAGTGCCGATTGAGAAAAATTACAAAAATAAAACCCATCTTTGGGAACACGGCAAAAAGCAGAATTCTCCTGGTTCAGAGGCATTGATTCGTAATCCTGGGTCTCCATGCAAAGACTCAAAGACACCAGCCTCTTGTCTCTTTCTTTTCATCAAAATTATGTCTGGTGTATTTCAGGGAAAGAAACTACTTGGCAGGAAGTGACCTGTCTTCACTCTGATCAGTGATGGGCAGCCGTTGACAGGACTCAGTAAAAGAGAGCCACGGCCAACAGGAAAGCACGAAACTGCACGCCAGAGACCCTGGCACCAGCTAGCTGTTCTGGGCCACAGAGGCCTGGGTTACCACATCCACAAAATACAACATTTTTGAGAACTGGGGAGTTTCCTGGCATCCATCAGACAACAGCGCGGGTTGTCTCCCTTCTTGTTTTGTGCTTTGGCGTGCGTGGCTCCCAGGCTCACAAGCGGGTGTGCACACCCACATACACCTTATCATTTATAATACGTATCATAGAAGCCATCATTAAGTACCTGCCATTATCTTTGGGTTCTCAGAGGAGGAAACTGAGACTCAGAATGGTCCGTTGTCTTTTTCTGAGTCACAGAAAGAGAGAGTAGCAACCAGTACTAAAAGCAGCTCACCTCGTGTTCAGTCTGGGGAATTTCTCTGGACATGACAGTCTTTCTTCAGCAAATGCCACCTAATTGCCTGCTACTAATAACAACTGTGCACTTGCTCTGTTCGCGTATTTATTCCTCAAGCAACTGCATGAAATAGGTAAATCTCAGGAAAGGCAATCAGACTTCCAGTTAGTGACAGAGGATTGAAATAAGGTCTTCTCACCATCCTAATAGTGCACTAAAATAATAATGAATAATATTTCAAAAAGTTGCTACAAGCTGTCTTGCTGCAAAGTTTAGTACAAAGCAGGTACTACTCTTTACCTGATTAGCTCCTTTAAAAGTCACAAAATCCTACAAGGAAGTCTTATTATTATTATTACCATTTTACGGATTCAAAAACCGAGGTAGCAAGGAATGCTAAATAGCTTGCCCAAATATAGACAGTTAAAAAGTAGTGACATTTTCCACTCACTCTATCTTTGGACCCTTAACCATTATGATTGTAAATGGGTAAAAAGTAGCAATGAACCCATGATGAAGATAGTATCTGCTGAAAATCCATTAACAGCTGAGAGATTTCATCCACATTCTGGGAACTCGCACGGAGGACAGGAATGAATGTCCCAGGGTGCCTGGAGTCTCAGTCCTCTGGGAGATGTGCCTGAAGATTGTACATCTTGTAACACAAAAGTCTGGAGAGATGTAAAACTTGGGGGTGCTGGGGATACTGGTAGAGGCTGCAACAAAGATTCACCAAGAAAGAGGCCTGGAAGCTTGGGAATGAGCTGAAAACCCAGACCCCAGGTAGTTTCCCTTCCTCCCCAGCCACATGCTGTGTGAGCACCGTCAGCCGGGTGTGGCCGCCATCTTGACCTCATACCTCCACTTCACACAGAACATCGGAGATGTTCCTTCTAACCGAAGACATCGTGACCCTCCCAAAGGATCCCTGATTGGGAATTTGGGTTTCTTTAAGTATCATATCTAGAAATATAAAGAGAATAAAAAACATGAAAGAAAAGAGACATAGTGACGTGGTCCAATAGTTTACTAACACGTTGTTACATTTTAAAACACCACAATAAAGAAAAGTCTCTAGAAGCTTCTACAGAAAACTTCTGATTTTAAGATGGCAAAGTAAATACATTTCTGCTGCCTTCTCCTTCCCCAGATGTTCTCCAGTAACAAGAAGAACTAAAAAAAAAAAAAATGTATTTCATCTTCAGGGAAACTGAGAGACATCTGAACACACTGTACGGTGAAATGGACCGCAGAAGGGGAAAACAAATGACCTAGCAGAGAGAATATTTCAGCCCTCAGTGCCCACAAAGAAAGGAATCGACCCCATTTGCAACAGAGAAAGGCCAAGAAGTTGAAAGTACTGGGTATCAAACTTGGCAAAGGAGGGAAGAGTGGAATATGCAGCTGAATCAGAAAACTGGTCAAAAAAACCAATTTTTTTTCGTTGGAATAAATTTATTTCATCTGTCTGTAAACACCGTGTTTAACAGTTATGACATTTTTAATGCGTATTAAATCAGATGAGTTAGTCCGTATCCCAAATGTAACAAAAAGCAGGGGAAGAAATGGACAAATCAGCCACAAGATCTGTTTTTAAATCTGTACATGAGCAACAAGGCCCAAACAATAGAAGAGACTACTAGAAGGTCCCTAAAGTAGCGCCATTCAGAAGAAATCTTTAATAGGTTGGTTAAGATCCATCTCGCAAGAGCAGTGGTTCATTTTAACAAAATATGGCACAGAATACAAGTGAAAAAAATTCACATCAAAACAGCCAAGTCCACAATCATGCAACTTCATGCAAAAACTCAGGCTCCAAATAAAAACAAACTGAACACACTCCAGATGGTTTTGTTGGGTTACCTCACGTCCCTAAGGGCAGCCTCTTACAGTTTATAAAGAGTAGAGCTGGTGTGCAAAGGAAAAGACAGGAACAAAAATCTGAGCTACTGCCATGATGGAATGTGCCTGGGGATTCAATCGGTGTGGTTACTGTAAGGTCATGGGAGGGAGGGCCTGTTCCTCTCATTACACAGCTACACTCTTCATATATCTTACAGACAAGAGGTTTATCTCCACTCAAGTGCAACAAGATTGAAAGCAAAGTGCTGCAGCTCTCGGTAGCTTGTCAACAAAAGGGATATTACTTGGTTAAATAAATCAGGCACTGATACGAGAAGATGGAAGCAAACCAAATACCTCTGTGAAAATTTTTCATAACAACTTAGAACCCTAGGTACCCATCCCAACCCCTGTCCCACCCTCCAGGACAACCTAGATGTATTCTCCTGGAGTACTGAGTTGAGTTTTGACTCTATATTTCGCTGAAAACAAGTTCAGAGTGAAAGTCTTTATATAGAACTGGGACGGAGCAGGGATCCACAGCCCTGTGTTTTGAAGAGCTTCCTACAGAAAAGGAAACCTATAGCAGGAAAAGACCTACATATCTCTAATGAAAATGTCGCCTGGCCTTCTGCTGCCCTACAATGGAGCTCACCAGTGTCCTTGGACTTGCATCCAGTGTTAAGCATCTTACTTGTTACTATGAAAAGACAATTAAGAATTACTAGAAATTGGAGAACTCATCCTCCTTGAGAAAAGAGAACTGAACAGAGATCAGAGAACACAGAGGCAACAGAATTAACACACAGAGCATAAGAAACTTCAAAGAAAATGTAATTAATATCCTCCATGAAATAAAGGGATATATTCTAATCCATAAAACAAGAAAAATGCAATCATAAGAAAGTACATTCAGAGAATAAGTGAATGTTCTTAGAAATTAAAAATATGATAACTAAAAAATTCTTAATTCAAAATAAGTGCTTGACAATAAAGTCAAGAAAATCTGCCAGAAAGTAGGATAAAAAGATAAGCAGTCTGCAGTAGAGAAGAAAGGAGAAGAAAATTAGAATCCAGGAGATTGAGCATCCCACTAATAAGAGTTTCCAGAGAGACTGGAGAAAATGGAAGAGGACATTATCACACAAAAAGAATACAAAGAATATTTCCTAGAATGGAGGTATACAAGTTCTCTCTGAGTATTCAGTTAAAAGAAAAAAGAATTATAGAAGTCCAAAGTCCCAAACTAAAATATATCACGGTAAAATCTCAAAATAAATAATCAAAAATTACACTAAAAGGCATGGGAATCTGTGTGGCTTTGGACTGTACTGTTGGAACATACGTAGCCTGGAAAATGGAGCAACTACCTTGAATTCTAAGAAAACAATTTACGTCTGAGACACCTATGGCTCCACAGACTGTAAATTAAGTGTGAGCATAAAGTGGAAAAAACGTTTTAATATGTCAAGTCTCAAAAACCCAAATCCCACTCCCTCACCCTTCCTCAGGAAGCTTCTGGGGGAGAGAGTCCAACACAGCAGAGAAATGAATGGAAACCCCACTGCAGGGGAGTGGGGGTGAGAGCCGCAAGGATGGTGGCTGGCAGGTGGCTGGGGATACTAAGGGGCTCACTTACAGAGTGGTTGGTCTTGGATAAGAAAGGAGGATGGAGGCACCAGGAGGCTCTAGGAATAAACTAGAATGGAGAGAGCACTTGACAGGTTTGACAACATGGGAAGTTTAGTAGGGTGTGAGAAAACTTAGCCAAATGATAGGAACGAATACACAAATAGTGCTTTTCTGGACTCTGTTCCAATCACGTTACGTATATAAAACTAAATAAATGAAAAAATAGCCAATTAATAACTCCAAAAAACCCTAAAAATGTTGTATGTAGGAAAGAAAGAAAGAAAGAAAGAAAAAGAAAGAAAGAAAGAAAGAAAGAAAGAAAGAAAGAAAAAGAAAGAAAGAAAGAAAGAAAGAAAGAAAGAGGAAGGAAGGAAGGAAGGAAGAAAAAGAGGAAGAAAGAAATAATTGTAGTCAGTACACACTACTGGGCTCAGCAGTGGACAGTGTTTATATAATTATAGTAATAAAACACTTAATATCAATTTGAATTTAAAATGTGACATTACTATCTTGAGAGAATAAGATAGAATCCATTAGAAATAGCACAATTCCTTACTTACCATAAGAGAAAAATCCGTAGAAAATGCTTAAGATTGGACCTAAAAAATAAACATAAAAATTAGAACTATGAAGTTACTTATTAGAAGAAATGACTAGGGACGCTTCAGTAGCTCAGTCAGTTGAGCATCTGACTCTCGATTTCAGCTCAGGTCATGATCCAAGAGTCGTGGGGTGGAGCCCCACGCTCAGCATGGAGCCTGCTTAAGATGCTCCTTTTCTCTCTCTGTCTGCCCTTCTCCCCTGCTCTCTCTCTCCCTCTCTCTCTCTAAAATTAAAAAATAAATGAATAAAAATTTAAAAGAAGAAAAAGAAATGACTAAAAGAATTAGAAATGGTGCTCTGCAGGGATGGGGATAGGTATGGGTTTTGACATACACTTTTTAGTGCCATGATAGATACTTCCTGGTCTTTTTCCCAGACCCTCTTAACTGGGAAGTACATCCATCCCATACCTACTTTCACTGGTGGTTGCTAATACTCACAAATGCACATTTTTCTAGAAAATTTCACTCAGCCAACACAAACAGCTTCATCTGGAAATGTGTAGAGAAGCTGTGACTTCCCTCTGAGGACAGCCATTAGCCAATGACTGCCTGGTATGGAGTTCAAATCTTGTCCCCCTTTCCTCAAGGTAAGAAGACTCCAGGATTCCAATCATCCTTAACATAGGCCGTGCTTTCTCTTCCACAGAAGATACCCTTTGCTCAACTCCTTCCCTTGCCCTGTCCTACTTCCTTCACTTCCTGATGGATTTCTCCTGAGTATACTCCCTTGATAAGTCACTTGCGCAAGAATCCCTGTCTCAGGCTCTGCTTCTAAGAAACTCTGCTTCTAAGGTGCCGGTGGCTCTGTGAAGTCAAGGATAACGTTTGGTCACCTGCCAGCTGTTAGCCGGCCATCACTGGGTTTAGGTGGAATCTTGATAGTAAACACATTTTTAAATGCTGAACTAAAAGATTTCCCTTAACCCACGAGGCCTGCAGAAGTGGGCCAACCTCCTTATTAAAAGACAGAGCTCCCACTTGATTGACCACTTTACTAAAATCTCAGTCAGTCCTGGTGTCTTTTCAAGACAGTGTTTGCTCTCCACGGGACCTGTCCCAAACCTTCCCTCCTGGCCACCGGACCCATACCTAGGATCACATTTCTTCTTGACTCTAGTAGATGGAAGGTGCTCCCTACACTAAACAAGGAGAGGTATTATACATCAAAGAAGCTGTAGGATGTGTCCATCCACTTGGCGTGGAGAGAAAAGTGTCCAGAGGAAGGATATACATACATTTATAGCAGGGGCAAATGGTTTGGCTGGCTTGTCAAGGGCCAAAAAAAGAACAATTTAGAAGACTGGGGATGAAGAGGTCCAGATGAGGCAGATAGATGAATCTATGGGAGAGAATCTTCATGAAGCATGTCACCAGCCCACACTAGAGAGACCGCTACTGAAGGATGCAAGATAACTGTGGGAAAGGATGGCGTGCCAGGACATGTCAATCAGCCTCTGCCTCTGGCTACCCCAGTTCTAGGAGATGCGTACATGAACAAGGGAGCCACAGTGGTGGAGCTGGGGGCAGGCGTGGGCTTCTACCCGCTGAGCCTGATCCAGCCATTGACACACTGGAAGTCTGACTTGCAAACAACAGAGATTCATGCTGAGTCCTTGATATAACCTCAAGAGGACCACCCAAACTCTCTTTGTTTAAGTGTATTTAATTATTTTGAGAGAGAGAGAGAGTGTGTGAGCAGGGGGAGGGACAGAGAGAGAGGGAGGTAGAATCCCAGGCAGGATCCATGCTGTCGGCGCAGAGCCAGATGTGGGGCTCAATCCCATGAACTATGAGATCATGACCTGAGCTGAAATCAAGAGTCGGACACTCAACCGACTTAGCCACCCAGGCACCCCCAAACTCTTGATAATTGTTCACACCTCAGTCCCCACCAGTCTGGAAAAGGTAGCGCTTTACCCTATCCTTTTTTCCATATGCATCATACAGGATGGACACGTATAGCTGAGTACGAGCTTGCCTTTCACCCCACAGGGCCTTGGTTAACATCATTATCTGAGGGCTCATGGGATGCCTGATCTGCTGACATGGGACCTTCTGCATAACACTGCCTTGGACCAAGAGACATACACATGTAGTAGAGATATTATGGTGCCCACATGACAGACCCCCTTATCCCATATACTGTACCATCCAGTAGCTGCAGGCCGGATATGCCAGTGGAATGGCCTCTTGAAGGAGAAGCTAAAACACCAGCTTGGAGATGACACGCTGTGAGGATGGGAGGTACACGTACACCAGCGATCATTAAGTGGCATGTGTCCCCAGTAGTTCAAATATGCGGGCTGGAAACCAAACGGAGGAAGTAAGAGTGGCCCCATTCAGCATCACACTCCGTGACCCGCTTGGGGATTTGATTCCAATCCTTGCAAATGTAAGCTCCACCGGACCAGAGGTTCTGGTTCCCCAAGTGGAGAAGGAAATACATGTAGCTGAGAACAGAGTAAGATCCTCCTAAAGCTAGGGCATTGGCTGTTTCCTGGTCAGTTTGAGCTCCTAATAATAGTAGGCCAGGAGACTAGCATGGCATTACCATTCACATGGAGGTCATTAACCTTGAGGAGGAGATGCTTCTATGAGATGGGGATAGAAAGGAGTACAGATGGGTGTCTGCGTTCCCCCCACCCCCAAGGAAACCACTTAGCCCAGCAGAAGGGCCACCCAAAGTAAGAGGACATCTAGAGGGGGCAGAGAAGGGGTGACCAGTATCCATATGGTCTGGGTCCGATTGCAACAGGAGGAAGACTATTGTCCATTGCACCGACCTTCCTCACTGAAGTTCCCCCAGAAATCATCACCAGTCAGAGTGCTGGAAAAGCTCTTTATGGATGAAGGAAATTTATTGTGAAAAGCCAGCACATGTAGGCAGAGGAAACAGGGACTGGAAGGGATGCTGGAGGTACTCTGCTCAGATCCTCATCATGGCCACTGGCTAGCAGGCCCAGCTGCACACACACACACACACACACACACACACCCGCCCCCCAGAGGGAATTGCTCTCAGCTGGGAAGAGCTACTTCACCTGCAAACACCTGGGAAGTGATGCAGGTCCCAGCAGCAGCAAGGGGCGGACCCCAGCCAAAGACTGACTCCTACAGAGATGCTTGCCTCTGGGGCGACCAGCTCTGGGGCACTGTCAACCTCTCCACTGAGGCTAGGCTGCAGCTGAAACACCTGCCCAGTGCCTTCCTGCTCCCTCCTGCCTCCCTCACTTTCTGGAAGCTTCTCTGCTGGCCATTTTCTCAGTAAATCACTGCCAGAAGAATCCCTTTCTCAGGCTCTGCCTCCAGAGTTCTAGGGAACCTGACCCAAATCAAGGACTATTTTTCTTTTAAAACTGTCTATATGTAATACGTTGATAACAAGAATTCACTTTGAAAGTACACCTTTCTTGGAGCACCTGGGTGGCTCAGTTGGCTGAGTATCCAACTTCAGCTCAGGTCATGATCTCAGTAGTTCATGAGTTTGAGCCCCGTGTCAGGCACTGTGCTGACAGCTCAGAGCCTGGAGCCTGCTTCAGATTCTGTGTCTCCATCTCTCTCTGCCCCTTCTCTCACTCACACTCTGTGTTCTCTCTCTCTCAAAAATAAACATTAAAAAAACTTTTAATTAAGTAAAAGTTTCTGAAGAACTAAAAAACAAAGTTTCCGGGGCACCTGGGTGGCTCAGTCGGTTAAGCGTCCGACTTCAGCTCAGGTCATGATCTCAGTAGTTCATGAGTTTGAGCCCCGTGTCAGGCACTGTGCTGACAGCTCAGAGCCTGGAGCCTATTTCAGATTCTGTGTCTCCCTCTCTCTCTGCCTCTCCCCTGCTTATCCTGTCTCTATGTCTCTCTCAGAAATAAATATAATATTTAAAAAAATTTTAAAAACAAAGTTTCCTGTACTAGCTTCCGGGGAGGGGGTGGGGCATGACAAAACGCTGCCAACAAGGTGGCTTGAAAGGATAGAAACTTACAAATACCAAATGATTTCATTCATATGCGGAATTTAAGGAATGTACAAAACAACAGATGAACATGGGGGAAGACAAGGAAAAGGAATATAAAAACAGAGAGGGAGGCAAACCATAAGAAACTTTTAAATACAGAGACTGATCATTGCTAGAGGGGTTAAATGGGTGCTGGGCATTAAGAAGGGCACTTTTTTGGGATGAGCACTCGGTATCATATGTAAGAGATGATTCACTGGCTTCTACTCCTGAAGCCAAAACAAGACATAAAAAAACAGACTCTTTTTTTTAATGTTTTATTTATTTTTGAGATTGAGAGACAGAGAGCACAAGTGGGTGAGGGACAGAGAAGGAGAGGGACAGAAGATTTAAATCGGGCTGGATGCTGACAGCAGCAAGCCTGACATGGGGCTCGAACTCATGATCTGTGAGATCATGACCCAAGCCAAAGTCGGATGCTCAACTGACTGAGCCACCCAGGCGCCCCCAAAAACAGACTTTTAACTGCTGAGAACAAACTGCTGGTTATCAGAAGGAGTTGGGGGGGATGGGTGAAATAGGTGAAAGGGATTAAGAATACACTTCTCCTGATGAGCACTGAATAATGTATAGTATTGTTGAATCAGTATATTTTACACCTGAAACTAATACAGTGCTGTATGCTGACTGTAATGGAATTTAATTAAGTAATTAAGTAATTAATTTAAAAAAATAGAAACCTCTTATCTCACAGTTCTGGAGGCCAGAAGTCTGATATCAATGTATTGGCAAGATCATTCTCCAAAGCCTCCAGGGAAAGATCATTCTTTGCCTTTCCGGGTTTTGGGTGACTCCTGGAATTCCTTGGTTTGGGGCAGAATAAGTCCAGTCTCTGTCTCCATCATCATATGGTTGCTTTCCCTCTGTGTCCATGTCCAAATTCCCTTCTTACAAGAACACCAGTCATATTGCCATTAAGGCAACTCAACTCCCATATGACCTCATCTTCATTTGGCCAATTACATCTGCAACGACTATATTCCCAAGTAAGGTCACATTCCACCGTACCAGTGGTTAAGACTTCAATATACCTTTGGGGGCACATGATCCAACCCAGAACAGTCTCCCTCTAAAGCAAGGATACTCAGAATGGTGGTAGATGTCTGACCAGAAACACTGAATGCTGGAAGATCAGAGACCACTTCCAGCCTTTACCTAAGGCACACATCCAAGAGCCCTACAAACTCACCTACCTTCAAGGACGTAAAGAAGGATGTACTCTAGCAAACTAAGAGAGTAACCCAAGAAAGAAGAAAACACAAAATGCAGGAAAAGAGGCCCCCGCCCAGATGAGGTTCAAGAATGTCCAGGATGGTGGCCCTGTCACCCAGAAGAGAAATCGATTCCGCCTAGAAGCAAGGATAGTGACTTTAATAAAAAGGAGAATGTTTGATTGGCTGAGGCTCTTGAAAAAAATACATGAAGGAAAATTATCAAGGAGATATTGCAGTCCGTAAAGAAGAATAAGAACGAGAAATTTTAGGAATAAAGAAACAAGACAAAAACTCTACAAGAAAGGGAATAAAATCATAGTGTACTGCCTGGTTCTAGAGAAAACTTGAAATAGTCTTCATACTGAAGACCCTGTTAAAAAGTTAAATATATATTGATATAAATTTATCAAGAGAGTGTGTAAGTATATAAAGGAGATAAATCCGAATTAATTATACCAATACATCAATAGATACTATCTAAATGTGTAATGAAAAAAGAGGAAGAGTAGCACACTGCTTTGCGATATGGAGAGAACCACAAGATGAAACCATTCAAAGAGTCAAAGGTACCCCTAAAAAGCAGGACGGAGGCGGGGGGAGGAGGTGATGGCTGCTCTATCACTATAAAAATGTTTTCTTCTATTTAATTTTTTAAATCCATTGGACCTATTCAGATTATTCAAAAGGCCCAGGTAATTCAACTACACAATCGGTAAGTGTCAATACTGGAATTAGACTGTGGAACTGCTTTATGCTCAGACCTGACTGTGTCGTGTATACTCTGCTGCCTACTGATGAACAGGTGCTGTGACTTCCCTTCAGGACACAGGTGAACAAAACTATTTCTTCCCTCAAGGACCTTCTCGTCTGTGTGGGAGCATGGAGACTAGATACGCGTATGTATAATTAAAATATAGTGCAAGAAAGGCCAAATTGGAGGCACGTATAAAGGATTGGGATTTTATAAAGAAATAGCCTTGAATGTAGCTTTGAAGACTTTCATAAGCTTTCCAGAAGGATGGATTGCCCGGGGCAGGCGGGTAGTTCTACAGGGCCAGGAAAATAAATTCCCGTCTCCTAAGATTGTTTACCCCTCAGGGGACTCTTTGGACATTGAGGCAGGTAATTCTGCTTCTTCAGCTTCTTGGTAAGTGGAAATACCAAAGGTCCAGAGCCTGGAGCACAGCGGAATCCAAGGTGTAGGCTGCGGCCAAGGAAACGGTTTAGCCATGTCCTGAGACCCCTGGTTTTGGATGGTGCTAAGACACACTGGTAATGAACATGTCATAAAACCAATGGAGGTGAGCTCTCTGAGCCAGGCTGCTCCCACACTGGGCTGGGGTAAGAGGTCAGGTCTGCTTTTTTCCAGGAGCACGTTAGGAAGAAGGGGGGAAATAGAGCTGTAAACTCTCTGTAGATAAATTCAGAAGAATGAGCAAAAGCTGGCAGAATGATGGATAATTCTCTGTGATAGGAATACCTAGTCTGAAGCCAGAAAGCACCCATTAGAGCAGAGTGAAAAATAGAATGTGGAACAGTGGGGAAGAATGTCAGCAAATAGAACCAGGTCAATGAAAGATTATGATCCAGCAGGATCAGAGTTAAGATGGCAAATAGATTTTATCCCATCCCAAAGCTCACCAAATGGTCTGTGCTGCCTGGAACAAAGGCTTGAGAAGGATTTTAAAGGTGCTCTGGGCTTGTCAGGAAAGGCCTTAGTGACTGATTGGCCTATTTGGTGCTGGCCACAAAGGGGGAAATGCTGGCTTCAGACCCTCTCAGCAGGTGGCCTCACCCCTCCCCCAGGATCAGGGGATCAGCATTCTACAGCAATGGGAAGTGTATCTTATAAAACACACAAAAACCTTTACAAAATGAATGGGCCAAACTCAAGTGATACTTTGCATTAAAAAAAAAAAAACCCAACATCGCTGACATTTGAGTCAATTCGCATCCAGCTTTATGTATATGAATGCTCTCCCAAATATAGGATCCTGTTTCAGTGAGAAAACCATAAAGTACATAGTTTCCGTTCCATGGTTTGGGTTTATTGAGTCTTCACCCAGCTGAGGGATTTTTTTTATTTATAACCTATCAGATTGGTACAGGTTTATTTAGAAGCTGAAGCTAAATGTTGAAAGGATCATGTAGTAAATGTGCAGATAAGGAGTCTGAATTATCCTCTAGATTTAAACTTTGGAGCTGAATGAACCATTTTTTCAATTTTCTTTTATTTTTGAAAGATAGTTGACATAAAATATTAAATTAGTTTCAGGTGTACAACATAATGATTCAACAACTATATACATTATGAAGTGTCCATCATGATAAGTGTATTCCAATATTATTGAGCACATTCCCTGTGTTGGACTTTTCATCCCCATGACTTATTTATGTTATAACGGGAGGTTTGTATGTCTTAATCCCCTTCAATAAGACATTTCTTAAAAAGCTGCTCTGAGACAAGATGGAGACCAGTTAACTCAGGTTCCCAAAAAACAGGCTTTGGAATTAGCACCCCCAGCCCCCGCCAACAGCACACATATGCACAAGCCACAGACCACTTCAAACCAGTAAACTGTTAAAAACCAGTGTTTGGTTAATCAAGAGATTTGGTAATTTACCAAAGTGCTCCTCCAATAAAACGATCATCCATGGAGTTGGGTTTCAGTGAAGGTATTTTCACTGAGTTGAACTAGAGCCCACTTTAAACACTTTGAAGGTTGCAGAGATCTGGGATGGGAGTGGACATTTCGCACAATGAGCTAGAAGGAAATAATCAAACTCTCAGCCCATTTAGAAATACAAAGTTGAAGGATCATGTTGGGCTAAAATGGAATAGTCCCAGCCAGTGTCTTCTGACCAACAAGGATGCCTTCTCACTCTGAGGTGGATTCTCATTCCGAGCATGACAGCAGGAGGGACTGGACAGTCCTGAACAGAGCCTGGAAAGGGGAAGATGAGAGGGGCTTGTCTGGGGCCACAGTATAGCTACATACGGAAGCCACTCCAGATCCGTCACCACTGTGTGCTTCCCCAACAACCGTCTACGGCTTCCCTGGGGTGTTTGCCCCAGTGACTCCCATGGAGATCGAGACCAGCCAGGGAGCCATCATGACAGGGGATACAAGTTCCTACTGATGCCACCTTCTGATGGTGACAGGAGAAGCAGATGGGAGTCCAGCTTCCCAGGTCTCCCTCTCCCTGGAGTTCATGGGCAGACCTGGCCTCACAGAACAGCACAGATCCCCAGGGCTGACTCTGGAGCCCTTGTAAGGGACCACAGGCTTTCTGAGAAACGTGGGGGATCTCATGCTCAGTTGCGAAAATAAGGAAATATCTTTCACCCCAGCTGGTGACGCAGCCAACCCCTCCCTATGAAGAATGGAATCTACACAAAGGTTTGTCCTGCCAGGACGCACTGTACGTGACAGATTAACAGAGAACAGATGCTCAGTAGATTTCTGTCGTTTTGCTTTGGAAGCACAAGCAGAAATGGTAACTGGGTCCCTACACTTTGTTTTTGTTGAAGAGAGAAGATGAGACAGGAGAACTAGGGAATAATATGGCAAGCTCCTTGAACTTTGGAAGAAAAAGTGCCTCAGTAGCAGAATGATAATACCCCTGCCGATATTTATCAAACTTTAGTTCTTTGCAAGCGACCTTCATAATTTTTGTCATATCTATGTACTATGCTACCTATACTATGATTTGTCTAATGCATATTTTAATTGGCTCTTTTATTTTTAATCACGTACAATCTTCTTATAAAAGAAATTCTAGGGGCGTCAGCATCGCTCAGTAGGTTAGGTTAAGTGTCTGACTCTTGGTTTCAGCTCAGGTCATGATCGCATGTTTTCATGAGTTTGAGCCCCGCGTTGGGATTCTAGGCTGGCAGCACAAAGCCTGCTTGGGATTCTCTCTCTCTCCCTCTCTCTCTGCCTCTCCCCCAAATGTGCTATCTCTCTTTCAAAAAAATAAGTGAATAAACTTCCAAAAAAAAAAAAAAAGAAATTCTATCTTGTTTTATGTGCTGGTTATTCTTTTTCTAATACGTATTAAAATTTAAGTGTCCACTTAGGTAGCACCAAAAATTATCTCAAACACCACCTTTGACGTCCATCTCACACTGTGAGAAGCCCACATCCTGGGGCATCAGATGGTCATGTGTTCAAATCCCCATCCTTCTGGCAGACCACCTGTATGACATAAACTTGGCCTGCCTGGGGTTCGGCTCCCTCACCCAGATAATGAATGTAATGGACACCTGTCGCCATTTCTGCCTGGCCCACTTCCCAGGAATGACCGCACACCTCTCCCTTCCTGCCACTACAGAAATCACATCGTTGGTGCAATATCTTCTCCCTCAGCTGCAGCCGATGGGCCCCTTTCCCTGGGTGTTTTGAATTGGGACAGAGAAAGGGTCTGTTGAGTTACTGAATGCATGACGTGGAAGCTTGGGACAGCTGTTGTTGCCGCCATGTTTATTTTAGTGGGGTGTGGGGCAGGGGACAGAGGGAGAGAGGGAAAGGGGGGAGGGGGAGGGGGAGGGAGAGAGAGGCATGAGGCACGCAGTGAGGTGTTCAAAGAGGAGCAGAGATGGTACAACAGGGAGAAAATCCGCTCAGCTTTGCAGGCTCTGTTTTGAGAACCTCGCTGAAAGTCCCGAATTCTTGCCCTTGAGCTGCGTGAGACACTCCTTTATCTTCATAATAACCCCGCCCCCACCTTTTTGGGGTTTAAATCAGTTTGACTTCATTTCTACAGTTTGGATGCACAGGAGATAAAGCTAACACATGGTGTCAATAGCTCCCCGTCCAGGTTCTTTGAGGACTCAGTGAGAAGGGGGCTCCTAGCAGGCTCTCAGAAAGGGACAGTTATTATTATCTCTGTGACATCTGTCAACCTTAAAAATAAAGCAGCCAGTTACGATACCAGCAAAAGGAGTTCGTTCCTGATGAGCAGAAGAAATGCAGTTCAGCACAAGCAAACTATGGCGAACCCCAGGCAAGTCGGGAGGGACAAAGGGAAGGTCAGCTCTTGTTGGGCTTTAGGAGGAAATTGGGGAGGATTGTTCTGAACAGAAGTTCACTGGGGAAGACAGGAGGTTGAGGCTGCGGCGGTACCTCACTGGCCGCAAGCGGTGGTTAGTGCTTTGTTACTGGGGCGGGAGAGCCCTTCCTGCCATTTCTTGAAGGCAGGAGATGAGATACCTATGTGAAAAGAGCTCCCTCCTGGGAAGAGCCTTCTCTTCCTTAACCAGCTGGTTGTGCGGCTGCAAGGAGCGGTAGCTGCGCGCGAGCGCCCCCTGCAGGGCTCCCCGCTCCATTCCAGGGGAGGCTTCCTTCCCCTCCAGCCGTCTGTCTCACCTGGTCTGGTCTCTGGTCGTCTGTCCCCATCCCTTCCCGCCTCCTGAGGACCCGAGAGGAGACCGAGCTGGGAGGTGAGAGAAGATAGTAACAGGAGAGCCGGCTGTGGGGAAGGGGGCCGGGCCCCTGGCGAAGAGGCAGGTACGATGGGTGACAAAGCCACGGTGGGAACCCGCTAGGGAGCCGCTGGTACTCTCAGACTGGAGCCTGTGCGCACGTCTGCGGCCCACACACTTTCTAGAGGAATCGCAGGGAGGGCGAGAGGACACCAAGGACCCATTCTGGCTCCAACACCCATGAGCTCCGCTGCCCCAGCGTCCGGGCTGAGTTTGCTCATTGAACAAACTGGGACACACACCCACCCCGACGCCCACCAACCCCGGGCCCAGGATCTTAGTGAATGCAAGTGGGAAAGCAGGTGCGTGGATGGCTCCTGCTTGTCCTTCGGGCTGTAGCTCCAATTAGACTTCCTCCGTGAAGCTCCCCTTTCTCGTTCACACGCCACCTCGTAATTTGAAATCACAGATGGATTTTTTCACTCACTTGCTTACGGGTGCGTCTCTCTTTCTGCACATCCATGAGGCAGCAAGGAGGGCCGGAGCGGAGCCCATGACCCCAGTGTCTCTCTCATGTTGCCTCTGGGTCAGACCAGGCCTTGAAGCCAAATCAAGACGACAGCTTGGCATATTGGCCGGCATCAGTAACAGCCTGCGGGGCCTTCATTTGCATCTTCCCAGAGGCAGGCCCTGAAGCAAAGATTGAGGGCAACTCGTTTCTTTGGGGAACGCAGGAAACCGGTGTGCTGCAGTGATTCCAGGGAGGAAAGCACCCAACTCTGGTAGAGAAGGTAGAGACCTGGCCATAACCTCACAGCTCACATCCAGACCAGCGTGGAGCCCAACGTTCTTCCCCACCAGACTCTATACTGGTTACCTAGTGGCTGCTTCCGAAAGTTCACAGAACATGCTTCTTTAATAAATAGCTCTGCAAACTACAGAAGGAGGGACAAACAAGAGCTACATCCAGCTGTTTATACCTTAGAGTGAAGTGGCTTTGAATCCACCAGAAAGGGCACGTCTCCCATGGGCCTGTGTGCAGGGCTAGGGGTGGGAGGGTGGACAGAGAACCTCGGACGGGCTTAAGGAAAGTGCCAATGAACTGGGAATGTGTAAGAGACCGGGGTCGAGAGCACCAACCCCTATTCCTTCTCCTCCCCGTCTGATTTCCTAGGAAAAGTTTACTGCCCATTTACAACATGCTAACCCCCATGATGGCACCAGTCTTGTGCCTGGAGATAAGGCCAAAGCTCAAGTTCAGAACAACCCAGATTCAGGTAGGCAGGGGCTAAATTTTGCGTTATGAATTAAGGAATTACCAATTTTCTACCGAAAGTTCAAGAACTCTCATTAACAAACATAAAGATCAACCTGACCAAGTCCCCAGTTTCCGAAGGTTGAGTGGCCTCAAGGCTTTTTCTAGAGAGATCTGCAGCTTCCTGCCAGCTACGGAGCATGACTTCATAGCTCTGACTGAAACTATGAGTTTTTTTTCCTTGTTATTGTTGTTGTTTTTTTTTTAACAGATCATTTTCTCCTGGTGCGCAGACATCTGGAGAATGGAAAAAGTCAGGAAGATATTCTTAACTGATTCTTAAGTATTTCCCCACATCACCTTCCCTTGCTTTACTCCACCTGCAAATGAAGAAAGGGAAAAAAACCACCTCTTTTTGAAAACCCGTCTTGCCCCTAAAGATGTCATCGCCCTCATTTTCTTTTTCTCCCGGCTCCTTCAGTTGAGCACCTGGGTACCAGGACGAAGGAGGGAGATCTTTGGAGGATTCCAGGGAAGCCCGGGGAAAGGGAGGGAGTGAAAGGTGAACAGCGTTGGACCAGAAGTGTGTCTGCCCAGCCGCCTGCCAGCGACTGGCGCACGCATGAACACAGGACCCAGTTCCGGCTGCAGAGAAACGAAGGGTCTTCGGGAAGCTTCTGTGACAGCTTCCTCTTCCATGGGAGAGCGCCTCGGGGACAGTCTTTCTTCTTCCTCTAAACAGTGTCTTGTCAGAATGTGACACTTGGAGCGAGTGTGGCCATCTGGCTCCTAACATGCAGATGGAGCGAGCCCGGGGACAGAGGGCGGAAAAGGAGTCAACACCTGGATCTTTCAGGGCGTCGTCATCAGCCCTGAAATGCCAGTGCAAACCCACCTTAATGGGAGGGGATCCCGTGGCTCCAGCTGGTGGTGGTGGGAGGGCGGGATGTCAGCCATCATGGAGGCACAGAGTTCAGAAGGAACCCGGTGCGCCCCCCACCCCCACCCCGGGAGAAGGAGGAAGCAGACCCACTTGCCTTGCACAGGGGGGACAGGGTGATCACAGAGCACCTTAAAAGCCACCGTGAGGAGAAAACCCTGACAAGCAAAGTAGGTGCCTTCAAGGCTCTGGATTGGACAAAGTCATGGCCACATGGGTGTAAAGGATGGCTGCTCGCTGGAACCGATGCCCCCTGTGGGGGAACAAGAAAGAAGTGATATAATGATCGTAGTAACATTGGATGATCACCTGTGGGTGGCGGGCACCTCCTGGAAGCCCTACTTGCCAACACATCACACCTGATGAGAAAAACCCAAGTTTCCTGCCCTAGAAACCTACCCCCCTCCCCCCACTGCCGGCTAGAGACTTCACACGCCTGGGGACCCCGCCATCACCTGTACTCTCCCAGACATTGTTAGGACCCATCATGACTGCTTGACAGAAACCCTCTTATTCTCCATAAAATGTCTCCTGCCTGTCAGGAGACAGACCTTCTTTCTCTCTTCCAATTCCGTCTGCTTTGGAAGGAGCCAGGATCCAGGTGGCAGAATCCACAGACGCTCTCTTTAGGCAACACGATTTGTTTTCTTTGTTAAGTTCTTGGAGGCAGTGAGCTGGGTGTTTCTAGGCAGCAGAAAGAAGAGGTTGAGGACAGAGACGACATGATAAAGGAGGAAGAAAGATGGTGGGCAAAGGGAACGGGGAAAAGGACCCTCGGGATGAAAACCGACAAGCGATGTCTGGGTTACCAGGCTGTTTCTGGGGCGGGCCTTGTTCTAGAACCTCATGTGCTGCAAACAGAGTTCACGCACAGGATTATGGTCTCGCGTGGGGCTCCCTGCGGCCTTCAGGATGCAGGGGTGCCACGGCCCCTACCCCAAGAAATCCATCCCTGAGCTGGCCCCTGGCTAGCGCTGCACAACACGCCACCTGGGGCCGCTGGGGCCCTCCCGCTGCGCCCTCCAAGCCCACACAAGTCTTCCCAGCTCTGACTGATGCCACGCTGTCTGCAGACAGTCTGGGAGTATTTGCCGCTCTGCCCACGCTGACTTTCATCCTCACACCCTCTGCCTCTCCCTGCGCCCACACATGCTCTTTGCCAGGCCGCTATCTTCCTGGTTTTCAGGTCTCACTGTAGAGAAGCCTTCCTCCAGGAAGCCTTCCATAATGCCCAAGAGAGGTCCTGGCACCCCTCCTTGAAATTCATCACTGGATGTGTCTCCTGTGTTGAGTTTACCTCTGTCCCCATCTGACTCTCCATCGGGCGCCACAGCTCCTTGAGGACAATGTTTGGGGGCTGCCTGAGGCTTATCTTGGTGTGGGATCTCCCAAAACGGCCTGAAACAAGGTCTGGGGTGCAGGAAGTTTGTTTGGGAGAAGATTCCAGGAAGGTGGAGAAAGGGTTCTGGGAAAATGAGATAACGGCAAGGGACAGTCAATGTCAGGGTGCATTTCGGGGTGCTGCTGTGGCTAATAGGATTTGATGTATTCAGAACTCCTTCCAGAACCTTCCCTCTGGGAGACATGGGGAAGGAGTGTTTACCCATCATTTTCTCTCCCCCATTGACACCCCCGATGATGTCATCCTTAGCTGAAAACGCACATGGCACGTCCCCGTGGCGTCCAGGGAGCTTTCACCTTGAGCTGAGCACATGAGGCTTTTCCTGGTGCAGCTCCAGCCTCTCACGGGCCCCCACCATGGGCTCTTCTCTGCAGTCACACAGAGCCACCTGTCCCCCCTCTACATGTCCCAGCATGCCCTCCGGACTCCGCCTCACCCTTCCTCCAGGAAAGCCCCACCCGACCCACTCTGGCCTCCTGAGCAGCTCTCCCAGACCCCCGTCCAATCTTGTTCTCAATCTCTGCCGCAAAACAGCCCCTCCCCCCGGGGAGCTTTAAAAATACAAATACTGACCCTCGGGTCCCACCACCAGGAACGCTGAGTTAGGGGCACCTGGGTGGCTCAGTCGGTGGAGCGTCCGGTATCGACTCAGATCATGATCTCATAGTTTGTGAGTTCAAGCCCTACATCGGCTATCAGAGCAGAGCAGAGCCTGCTTCAGATCCTCTGTCCCCCTCTCTCTGCCCCTCACCTGCTTGTGCGCTCCCAAAAATAAATAAATGTTTGTTTAAAAGAGAGAGAGAGAAAGAAAAAGAAAGGAAGGGAGGGAGGGAGGGAGGAAGGAAGCGAGGAAGGAAGAAAGACTGAATTAATTGATCTAGGAAGGGTCCCGGACAACACCATTTTTTAAAAGCTCCCCCTCCCCGCCCCCGTTATTTTAATATGCAGCCGGGGCTGAGAACGGTTTGTGTGCCTCTGTTTTAATTACACTTCTGGGTTTCCATAGCCCCAGGTCCCCCTCCTTCTGGCTCTGGTCTGTAATTTCAGTTCCCTGACTCCCCACCTCATCCTCAAGGCCGGTCTTCCCCCAGGCTCCCCCACGTCTCCT
>NW_027551562.1:4539140-4562282 GCF_008692635.1 Crocuta crocuta | reverse complement strand
TCCCTCGCCTCCCCCCTCCTGCCTGTCCCCACCTCTAAATGCAGCCCTCCACTCAGTGCTGCCAGGAAGACGGATCACTCAGCTGCCTCTTTCATGGGCGTTTCCCCCCATCCCTGTTCTCTGCTCTGACCCTGGGCTCTCGAGCACTGAGCACTTACAGCATCAGGTCAACAGGTGCTGCTGTGCCTGAAAGCGCTTGAGTGAAGTGTCAGAAAATCCCTGGAAATCCCTCCCCAGAAGCTGCCACCCCCACCCAGCTCCCTGCTTTGCAGAGAAAAGTTTTCAGGGGGTGGGGGGCGGACATCTGGGCAGGGACCCTGCAGACCTCAGAAGCCAAGGGCTCCGGGACTCTTCCTCCAAAGCGCATTCAAACCTCTGCCCCCGCCTGATGTCAACACCAGGTTCTATTCTGAGCCTGACGGAAGGAGCAGGCTTTTCCCCGGGAGCTGTGTGGTCCTGTGTCCTTACCCCGTGCAGTGGAATTTAGGGTTCGTTCCTGGCTTCAGGACCCTGCTTCACGCCTCCTTGCTGTGTTTGCTGAGGCAAGTCACTTAACCTTTCTGAGCTTCTGGGTACTCAGTCATTCTGTGCGGCTCCTCGGCCCCAGCACAGAAGGCAGCTTTATTCCTCCCCATCCATGCCTCATCCCTGCTGGATTGAATCTCACTTCCCCAGTTTTGGAGAAGGAAGGGCTCCGACTTTCCAGACAACTCTTAGGTGCTAGCGTGTCGCAGTTTTAACCTGTGCATTCAGGGGCGCCTGGGGGGCTTAGTCGGTTAAGCGTCCGACTTTGGCTCAGGTCATGATCTCACAGGTTGTGAGTTCGAGCCCCGCGTCGGGCTCTGTGCTGACAGCTCAGAGCCTGGAGCCTGCTTCGGATTCTGTGACTCCCTCTCTCTCTGACCCTCCTCTGCTCACACTGCCTCTCTCTCTCTCTCTCAGAAATAAACAAAACATTAAAAATAATTAACCTGTGTATTCAGCCTAACGCCGAAGCCTAAAGCATCACCGTATTCACGTGTTTTAGCCAGTGTCCTCCTGTCCTGGGCTGTGTCTCCTCTCGGGGAAGGGGCTCATCATTCTCTCTCCTCTCCTCCCCCCAGCCTGCCTCTGGATCCTCCAGGGTGCGGCAGGAGGATGGAGGGGGAGAGACGAGGGGCAGGAGCTGACCTATTTCCTGAAGTTGCCATCCAGCTCTGGAGGACACCCCGTGTCTAAAAGCCCACCCCTTTCCTCATGGAGCTCTTTTGGGATCCCCAGGGAAGCACCACCCCTGCGGGTCTCGGACAGCAGTCCCCTGGCTTGGGTGAAGCTGTCTCTGGCTTGTGGCTTATAATGTCCCCTTAGCCCCCGGCTTACAGCCAACCATCCCACACACCCTGGGCCCGTGGCCAGACAGCTCGTGGCCGGCTTCCCTGCCCTGCAGGCTCCATGTGTCACTCATCCCACGCTCGTGACCCCCCGTTCCCCCCAACGTCCCAGGCCGAGCACTCAGATGCTCAGAAATGGTATGAATTCAGGAAGCCCACCTTCCCTCACCTGCCTTGTCTATGCCCCGGGGAGGACACAAGACACCCCAGCTTGCTGGCACCCTCTGGCTTCAGAAAATGCCACCTTCCACACTTTCCCTGTTGATCCCCTGCTGGGGGAAGTGCAGGGCCGGGGCCTTTGGACTGATTTGAGGGCCACCCCTTAGCAGGTCTTCATAGTCTCTCCACCTTCATTATTTAGAATCTCTGACCACTTGGGGCGCCTGGGGGGTTCAGTCGGTTGAGCATCCAACTCTTGATTCCAGCTCAGGTCATGATCTCACAGTTTGTGGGAATGAGTCTGCCTGGGATTCTCTCTCTCTCTCTCTCTCTCTCTGTTTTAAAATAAATAAATAAGCTTAAAAAAAAATCTGTGACCACTTAATGCCCTTTGTTCTCAACTTGGGAGTCTCGGCCAAAATTTAGGGAAGAAAAACAGTGTTTAAGCTCCCCTTACGTTAGCCAGAGCACAACGAATCTCTTCCCTTGAACTCACAGGACTCTCAGCCTCCGTCCCCTCTCTGACCCTGTGCCTGAGCAGCTGATCTGTGCCGTGTGTCTGTCTTCCCAGCAGACCACGGGCTGCGGGAGGGCAGGCCTGTGCCTCCTCTGTGTTCTCGGGACTGGTACCTCGGAAGGACCCACTATGACCCCTGGGAAGGGCCCAGAGCGAGTAACACAGTTCACTGGACACTCAGGTACCAGGTCTCACTTGCCTGGAAGGAACAGCTACAGGTGCTATGAAGTCTGACAATAAATGGAGACCCTTCTCTATCAAAAAGCGCCATGACAATGATAGAAAAAATCATTTCAATAATGAGCATCTATTGACCCAATCGATCTGCTAGTTTATGTAACTATATACTCAGTCTTCACGGTGGGTTAGATGGTTATTGTTAATGTCCCATTTTACGGATGAGGAAACTATAATACATGGGGCTGAAGCATGAGCTGAAACTCGAAGGAATTATAAACCCAACAGCTGGAAAGGGCTCTGAGAAGAGTTCAGAGACGTGAGGGACCCTGCCTCTGGAAAGCATTCAGAGAAGTCTTCCTGGAGGAGGCAATATGGCATGAGAGCCTTAAGAAGTGAGTTTGACTCCCCCAGCAGACGTGGGGGGCGGGGAGCTGCCAGGCAGTGGGCCAACAGACACCCACCGCCCCCCCTGAGGGTGTAACAGCAGACAGCAGGCTCCAGAAAAACCAGGAGCTCTACATTGTCTGGATGTGAGTGATCAGCAATCCAAAGCGGTTTGGGCATGTGGAGTTTGTCAAGGGAATGGGAGCCACTGAGGGGTCTGGGCGATCGGAGCTGTTTTCTGGAAGAATTATCTGTCAGCGTGTGTTTCTTGAACTGACAGACACTGGAGGAGGCAAACCAATCAGGAGACTCCGTCATTATTCAGCAGAGATTTATTGAATAGCAAGAGCTAGAAGAAAGCTTAGAATTCACTGCTGATAATTTTGCCCCGCACCTGACAGCCCTCGGAGGGGAAACGCTGCATGAGATGCGACTGCGTTTTCCAGAGCTGAACACGGCACCGGGCAGGAAGGTGGTTGGCGTGTTTACTCCGAGTAAGTGAGAGAGGAGGTGATGAGTGAAGTCTCCCTCTGCGGGGTGAGGACAGGATCCGTGCTGACTAAGGAAGGAAGAGGGTAGTAAAAGCCATTGCCCGGGAATGCTGGACAGAACTGGACGGTGTTCGGTCACATCCAGAAGCGGGGAAGAAGAAACGCACTTGACAATGACCTTTCACCCCTCTGGACCTCAGTTTCCCCACCTGTCCAGCAGTGGGTGGCAGAGGAGGGTTGGACAAGAGCCTCTCCAAGACCCTTCTGCCCCCACCGTTCTGGAATTTGAGGGTGGCCCCAGCTTCTTCGCCCTCCACCCTCTGCTGCTTCCCTGAGTGCGACTCAGGGCCAGGAGCCAGGGTCGCGCTGGCAGGCAGAGCCCCACGGATCAGCAACCGCTGTGCCCCCAAAGGCAGACTTGCCCGGGGTTATTCTGGGCTGGCGTGGTGGCACCAGGCTCCCTGTCCTCTCCCTGAACCAGGCTCTTATGAAGGTCCCTAACGAGCACCGTGCTCTTACACGTTTTAGAAATCTCATCTAATACGGGCTCGTGGAGTATAAATTAACCCCAAGGAGCAGACCTGCATTAATCCCTGTGGTGATTATACATTAGCCAAAGAATTTCTTTGCCTATTTTAAGCAGCCGAACCCAGACTGTCTGGGGTGCTTTTCTACTTTGTCTCTGTTGCCAGCCATTCATTTAGATCATCCCATTTTCCAAGTCCTCTCCACTGTCTCTTCCCCCGCCCCTTCCTGCACCTGCCGCAGAGGCCTGGGAGCCAGAGAGGTGCAGTGAGCCGGGCGCAAGGCTATGTCTGACCATTCTGTCCACGTGACATCAGGTGGGTTAAATCACCTCCCTGAGCTCTGGCTGCCTGATGAGTGATCTGACCAGAGCCGAGAAAGGCCATCTTCCAGGCTATTTGGGAGTTTAAGAAGTGGCACGGCCAGTGGGCCCTCATCCCTGTGAGTCCTCTCCCCTCCCCAGTGATACAGCCTCACCTGCGTTGATATGACTGAAGCTGAGGATGGCCAGTAAAGAAGGTCACTTGGAGTGGGAAAGATCCAGAAAACGCTCAGCTTTTCCTGGCTGGAAATAGAATGAATTAATATCCTGAAGACCTTAATGAGGTCTTCAAAATCGCCTAAAGAAAAAACTCTACTGTACATTAATCAGAGGTGTGTTGTACCTCGCTGAGGGTTTTCTGGGAAGGAGACCAAGGCATGACCGCCCACGTGGCCCACCACTTCAAGCTTGAGTCATGCCATTTTCCAAATCAAAGATTATAATTATAGACTTGCCTCATAAGCAGGCAGAGCCTTTCTTCTGAGAAGTTCGGAAACTGCTATTCGGGGCCAGCAGCCCACGGGGGATGATCTCACCTGGGCCCCCAACCCCTGGGAGGGGGGCACACACTCTTTTCCCACGGCGAGCATGGAACACCAGAAGCGCAGGGGTGCGGGGCCTGGCCCCCAGCTGGGCGCCTGATGTGACTACAGTTCACACTGCACAGCTCTTCGCGGTTCACAAAGGCAGATTTTATCCCTGTGGAAATTGCAACAGTGTATGAAGGGCAGCCTGAGCAGGTGGAGGAATATACTGCCTGCCTGACGGCTAAGGGCACCAACATGGGGCAGAGGTACATAAGAGGGTCGCCCCTGAAATCAGAGAGCCAAAGGCTCTCTGCACCACCTCGGATGGCTATGGTCGAGTGAGGTCCTGGATCATGCCCCACCCATCTCTGGATGCCATCCTGCCCCAGTCTGCTGGAAGCATCCTGAAGCTCTGATACTAATCTCTCTCTCTGGAGTATAAAGTCCATGCTTCGTACATTGTTACTGCCTGGTAATAACATGATAATCAATACACTGTTGTAAGCTTATCACATTCTATACTTACTTCTTGAGACAAGCTATGAGTCAAGCACCATTATTATTTATGCTTAGAAACCGAGGTTTGGGAAGAGAAAGTGCCAGGCCTCAGGCATTAAGTGGCAAATCCGGGAATCGATACTCGGTGTGACACCAGCTCCTTCTAGTCAACGTGTTTGCTTATTTTTGCATTCACTCAGCAAACCTTTGGGTGCTGCCGACACTGGTGTGGGCAGATGTGTGGTTGTGGGATTGATGTGCTCTGTCTAGGCATCACTCACCTGATCCAACCCCCCACCCCAGTGCAGATGCAGCCCACGCAGAAACAATTGCACATTGCTTGTGTGTTAAATGCATCGATACCCCAAACACTTGTATCTGCTGGGTTTCTGAAATGTGTGAATATTCTTTTCCTTTGCCCTGATTCCTTTTTAGTGAGAAGGGTGTCACGAGATCTTTGCAGGCATCTTCTCTGAGCCCCAGCGACCTGCCCACAGCTAAGAGGCTTCACATGGGAAGATGAGAAAAAGAAACCAGATGGAATCCACACATCCTTGACCCTGTTTTCCTCATGGTCCAGCCTGGCATGTATGGGCCCCTGAGCTGGTCATTTGGTTTCTCTCTACCTGGACACACTTATTTGTAAAAGAAAAGTTGGATTAAGAACTTGGTTTGATTCAAGGCACCTCAGTGGCTCAGTCAGTTAAGCGCCTGACTCTTGGTTTTGGCTCAGGTCATGGTTTGTGAGTTCGAGCTCTGACCCAGGCTCTGCTCTGACAACGTAGAGAATGCTTGGGATTCTTTGTCATTTTCTCTCTCTCTCGCTGTCTCTCTGCCACTCTCCTGCTCATGTTCTCTCTCTTTCTCAAAATAAATAAATAAATAAATAAACGTTTTAAAAAAAAAAAGACCTTGATTGATGAGACCAAACACACAAATTCTTTTGAAAAACTAAGAGTCAATTTAAAAACTTTTTTTGGTGTGGCAACATAATAGCATGCAATTTACCATTTTAACCATTAAAAAATTTTAATGCTTTTATTTAATTTTGAGAGAGAGACAAAGAGAGAGACAGAGACAGAGCAGGTGTGGAGGAGGGGCAGAGAGAGAGAGGGAGACATGGAATCGGAAGCAGCTCCAGGCTCTGAGCTGTCAGCACAGAGCCCAACACGGGGCTTGAACCCACAAACTGCGAGATCATGACCTGAGCCAAAGTCGGCCACTTAACTGACTGAGTCCCCCAGGCGACCCCCACTGTAACCATTTTTAAATGTGAAATTCAATGGCACCAAGTGCCTTCACAACATTGTACAACCGTCACTGCTCTCCATCTCCAGGATGTTCATCACCCCAAACAGACTCTCTGTACCCATGAAACATGGATCCTCCCTCCTTGGCCCTCAGTCCCTGGAAACTGCTGTTCTGCTTCCTGGCTTGTGAATTTGAATAGAGACTTCACGGAGGTGGAATCGTACAGCGTTTGTCCTTTTGTGTCTGGCTTCCTTCATGCAGCGTAACCAACAAGCACATTTAAGTGCACAGGCCTCCCCCCTCCCCCCCCAAGGGCAGGCACTGGACTAGAGCTGTCGGGGCGGGGGCGGGGGAGGGGTCCAGGCCTCGTGTCGTCCGTACCTTCCAGCAGAAGCACCTCCATGTAGCCAAGGAGGACACTGAGATGAGATGAGTCAACACTTTGGCCAAGGTCTCCCAAATTGTGACAGAGCCAGATCCTCTGTCCACAGGCCTCTGACTCTAATGCGGGGGTCTTTGTAATTCACCTCTGAGGCTTAATGTGGTGATAAAACCCCAGTGAACTGATAAAGGTCCCCCAGCACATGAGCCACAGACCCTGGCGTGGGTACTTTAAGTTCTCGTCAAGGGGCCTTGGCACAGGAGAAAGTGCCATTCCTCTGAATCCCAAGAGTACAGACCCACCCCCTCCCTGCTCCCTGCTTGCCCACCTGCTTCTTCCTGCAGTACTTGAGCCAAGTCACCGGAGCCTCCGTCTCAACTTCCCCATCACTAAAGAGGCTGAACAAAACCTGCTTTACCTGTGTTTCCAAAGGCCGGTGAACCTGCAGGTGTAAGCGACATTGGCAATTGCAGGCAGTCTCTGTGTGGAGGGACGTTGTGGGAAGAGCGTGATGGAGCCCCAGCGGGCCACTCTCAGGGCAGATGACCTCTCGACTTCTCGGGGCTTCAGTTTCTCCAAGCGCGAGTTAACCCCTGACGTGCCAGGCCCGGAGCCGGATGCAGGGCGCGTGGGGTGTAAGGAAGATACACCCACGCGCTCACGGTGGTTAAAACCTTGTGGGCTGAAGGGCGGGTTAAGGCCGACAGGGCGGGCGCTCGGCTCAGCGTGCGGGAGATGGCAAGCACCCAGGATTCCACAGCGTTTTCTGTAACGGACTCATTCAGCAAACATCGCTTGAGTCACCAACCGTGGGGTCAGGAGGGGCTTCTCAACCTTGGCACTGTGGACACTGGGGCCGCAGAACCCTATGGCACATCCCTGGCCTCCTTGCCAGATGCCAGTAGCACCCCCTCCCGGGTTCCAACACCCAATACGCCTCCCGGCATCACCCCGGGTCCCCGGGAGGCGCAGCTGCACCAGGTGAACGTCCGGTTTAACAGAATGTCAAGCACTGAGAAGCAGAGATAGACGGGACAGGCCTGTCCCAGGAGCTCCCAGTCCAAGGGCACAGACCCTTCCATCAGGCAAGAGTGGGGCCAGGAGAGCAAGGGTAATCTGCCGTTAGCCGGGTGCTTTCCCTGGCAGACAGGGGCCAGCTAGCAAGCAGTCGACTAGGCGGCGGCCACGGTCTAGGCAGAAGGGGACGTGGGCCTGTGCCCGGCAGCGACGGCACTGATGGACAGGTGAAAGTTCTGGAGCAGCCCAGACAGGAAAGAGGGGTGACAGGCCGGGGGTAGGGGGGAGATGCTGACGACAGCCAGGCAGGACCCGACCTGGACAAGGGTCAGGAGACGAGGCTGTGCTTGTAGTGAGCAGTGTGACGAGGGTCCGGACAGGCCTGTGACCTCTGTGACAAGGCTACCTGCTCTCCCAGCCCCTCCCTGCCACTCAGAAGCACGCCTCTCCCACGGGCCTCTCCAAAGAGGAGAAAAAGAGAAAGCCTCTCCTTGGGTCCCCAGAGGCTTAGGCCTGGGGCCCTCCCTGCTCCATGTCCTCCCACGAGGAAACGCTCTCAGAGCCTCCTCAGCTGCAGGGTGCGGGGGCCGCTGAGCGGCACACGGTGACTCACACCCAGCAGATAATGAGCTCTGGTGACAAGGGACCGGGCATCAGAGGCGCAAGAGCCACTTTTCCCAGGGCTGCGGCGGCGCCCACCAGGCTCATCCGTGGGACGGCGGCTGAAGGCTCTGACGTCTTCCCTGGCACCCCCCTTCTCGCCACAGCCACCCTACCCCCCGCCGGGGAGGGCCGGCTCTTTTAAATGAGCATTTTGCAGTTAATCAGTCAAGCCGGAGGCCCCTGGAGGTCCCATCCTTGACATGGGCCGTCCCTCACCTTCCCTTTAAGCACAGGCTCCAGCCAGGTCTCAACGCTTGGAACATCCAGATGTGTGTCTCCTGGGTCCACGTGGCCACCGTGGGCGGCCACGCGCACCACAGAGCCTCCCTGGCCGTGACACGTCCGTCATGGATAACTGCCCGGCTCCCACTCAGCACAGCGAGTGCGGGGCACTTTGTCTGAAGTGGTGCCGTTGTCGCTTGTAACTGAAAACCCCGTGTCAGTAAGACCACAGCGTTGGTAAGACGCACAGAAACGAGGATAGACCGAGCGACAGGAAGGCAAGACCGGGTCGGAGGGCGAGCGCAGCACAAGTTCAGCCTGCCGCAGACGTCCCTACAAGGCAATGAAGGCTGGTGTCGGTCAGGGCCCTGAGGTCCGGGAGGCCACGGCGCGCACGAGCCGGATGGACACGCGAGGGTTTTCATAACAGAACGACATGCAGGGGGGAAGCCAGTGAGGGCTAGTGCAGAGCCTCAGGGCAGAGGGAAGCAGGGGGCCGTGACCACCTCCCAGCTCCAAAGAGGCAACGGGGGCAGAAGTTACCGGATTCAGAGAGTAGCTACATGGAGAGGGTTTCCCCGCGGGAGCAGAGGTCACAATGAGTGTGCAAACCCGACAAGGAGACTGCGAGGCCAATGAGCGCCCGCCTCACTCTCCTCCTGCCTCGAATCTCCTGCCTGAGCTCCCTAAGGCCAGGCTCCAGCCGATGACAAAGGGCAGCGAGCCTGTTGACGAGTTGCACAGGCTACCTCCCTGCCTCCCCCGGTGTTCTGGGGCCTCCTTGCCTGGACCTCACGGCTTGGCAGCTCCTTACAGCAGGCAGATGGAGGGAAGGAGACGATGGGCAGTGGAGAAGGTCAGTGAGTCCTCTAGCGGTACCCCAACCCGGTACTTAGAGGTAAGGAAACGATTTTAATGTCTTCAGTGGAGACTTTTTGGTGGTCTCTCTCGCATCCATTTTCCCCTCCCTCTTCCTGACAGCTGAGTCCAGCTCCAGGTGTCAGAGAAGTCAGTTAGGCTAAGCCAATCAGAACATCCCACCACCACCCCTCTCCAGAGTCAGGTTGGGCATTGGACTGTATGACTTTCCCTTGGAATTCTGGGAATTCCGCATCCGGGTCTCCTGCTGGATGTCCATAAGGAAGAATGGAAGCCCTAAGATGCAGAGTCACTAGCGCGGGGGCAAGAAAAGAGCCAACGTAAGATGAAGTAGGCCCCATCGAAAGGATAGTAAAGAGATATAATGAGGTACCAAGTCCTCGGGTTTTCACCCTCCCATCACTGGATCTTCTGATGAACTGATATGATCTCTTACTCTATAGATGAAAAAAATTAAGGCTCTGTCATACAAAGTTATCCAGCCAGTAACTGATGGAGCTGGGACTTGAACCCAAAGCCTTCCAAGCTAGATTCACCACAGCTGCTTTATCGTGGCTTCTCTCTACAGCGCTGGCAAAATAAGACTGGGGAAATGCCACCCGCTACACACATTTTCATCACACCCTGTGTCGATATTTATTGGAAGCACAAAATATGAAGGCTTCCGTTAATGAAATTAGATCCATCCCCCCATTCATCATCTTTTCTGCATCTGCAACCTCCAAATTGAATCTGGGATGGAGTGGCAGAATTTATCAGGACTGGGATAATTCAATGAACACCACAATGGGGCTTCTCAATAGTCTGTGCAGGCTGCGTGTCACGGTGATTGGGGAATATACAGTCATCTTCCTAAAGTTGGAGTTAAGTCTTTTTAACCATGACTATGGCCTAAATTCAGCTGAAACCAGTGAAATGACACTCAAATAACTTAATCGTGAGCAACACCCTCAATACCCCCGCAACCTTTCTGCTCTCCTTCCTCCCTCCTCATCAGCCTCCATTTTTAATCTGGGAACAAGTATAGTCCAATCCATTCCTTCACTCTTGAGTTGGCTGAAATAATACCAGAAATAAGGTTGTTGGAGAGGAAGAAATGATGAAGGAAAGCGTGAAGGAAGGAAATGGAAGTTAATGAGTCTCATGTTACAGGCATGAGATTCCATACATTCATTCATATAGATTTCCCACCACCACCACCGCCACCAATTATCAGTGATCTTTCCAGAGCTTCTAATATAAGGAAGAGATGAAAGAAACTTAAGGGAGTAACAGACTCGATCTCTTGGCCACTTGGGCCCAAAACGGCCAGGAGAAGAAGTTGAGCTGAGTGACAGAAACTGTCAAAATATATCCTTGCAGGCAAACCAAGCTTTCCCAGTGTCACCCTGTACCTTTCCTACCCACTGTGTGTTCTGTATTTATAAGGCGTATTTCTTTTACCTATGCCTCAATGCCCATAATGTTCTTCAGGCTTTGTGTCTTCATTTAGTCCACGTTCATCCAGTAAGTACTGAGTGTCTACTATGTACCAGGCACTGTTGTAGGTGTTAGGAATATAGCAGTGTGGGAGGAGAAGAAAGAGGAAGAAAGAGGAAGAAGGAGGAGGAGGAGGAGGAGGAGGGAGAAGAGGAGGGGGAGGGGGAGGAGGAGGGGAAGGAGGGGGAGGAGAAGAAGAAGGAATAATCCTACCTTTCCAGAGCTTATATTCTAGTGGGTGGAGGCAGATAGGAAACAAAATAATAAGTAGAACTATAATATTCTAGGCAGTGTTGCATGTTATAGAGAAAAATAAAACAACAGCAAAGGGAAGGTAAGAGTGTTGGATGGGGCTGGGATATAATCTTAAGTAGAACACTTAGGAAAGGCCTCACCAAAAATACAGCATTTGAGTAATGACTTAAGTGAAGAAGCAAGTCATGCAAAAATCTGAAAAACAGCATTTCAGGTAGAGGAAACAGGATGTGCATAGGTCCTGAGGTCTGAGTGTGCCTGTGAGTCTAGGGAACATCAGTACATCACTGCAGGCTAAGCGCAGTTAATGGGAGAGGGGGCAGGCATAGAGACTGCGTCAGAACAGTGACAAGAGTGCAGATCAAATTGGCTTCACAGGCATTTCTTGGCTTTTATTCTGCAAGGGCTGGAAAACAATTGCTGGATTTTGTGCACGAGAATGGCATAATCTAACTTGCATTTTCACCAGATATTTCTTTTTTTACGTATAATTTGTTATTAAACTGGTTAACATACAGTGTGTAAAATGTGCTCTTGGTTTTTGGGGTGTATTTCTGAGATCCATCGCTTACATACAATGCCCAGTGCTCATCCCAACAAGTGCCCCCCCAATGCCCATCACCCATCTTCCTCTCTCCCTCCCCAGCCATCCACCCTCAGTTTGTTCCCTGTATTTTTTAAAATTTTTTAAATTTTAATGTTTGGTTTTTTTTTTTCTGAGAGAGAGAGAGACAGCGTGAGCAGGGGAGGGTCAGAGAGAGAGGGAGACACAGATCTGAAACAGGCTCCAGGCTCTGAGCTGGCTGTCAACACAGAGCCCCACGCGGGGCTGGAACCCATGAACTGCGAGATCATGACCTGAGCCGAAGTCAGATGCTTAACTGACTGAGCCACCCAGGTGCCCATTTATTTAAGAGTCTCTTATGGTTTGCCTCCCTCTCTGTTTGTAACTATTTTTTCCCCTTCCCTTCCCCCATGGTCTTCTGTTAAATTTCTCAAGATCGACATATGAGTGAAAACAATGAAATCACCAGATATTTCTTATTGTTGAGTTAAAAATAGCCTGTCAGAGAGGACAGGTGGAAACAGGGGTATGAGCTTGGAGCTCTCTATTAATGCAGGCAAGTTTTCTGGAGATATGGAACCCAACCGTGCCATTTCCACAATGTGTTTGGATTTACTGCTGCTTCCTTCATCTGCACCGTCTCTCTCACAGTCCAGGCCCTTGTCATCACTAGACTTTGATATTACCAGAGCTTCCTAACTGGTCTCTGCATCTCTAGTCTTGTCTCCTGAATCAGGGTAGGAGAGGCCTTGCTGTGGCCATAGATGAATGCTAGAATGTCTGTGACTCAACAGAGTCAATGAGTACTTTCACTTATGCCATCGTCTCATGTGAGTCAGCTGGCTTTTTCCATCTTCTGTCTGTATCCTCTGAAACATGTGGGCTCTGAGCTCTTCACAGAAGAGGAATAAAGAGGATTTTAGAACTGTAAATCTTGGAAGTGGCTGACACTGTGCCCACATCCTTTCAGCCAGAACCCCTTTATATGGCCCAACCTAATTTCACAGGAGGCTAGAAGCATAGAACAGCTTGTGGATCATCGTTCTCTGCCATGCATCCTTCTATCCTAGTGCTCTTCCTAAAGCATAAATATCACCACGTCCCTTTCATGTTCGTAACTTGGTGATGTACCCTGATCCCATCACAGTTTATCATAGTACAATTGGTAATTCTTCCATGAATTTTTCCTCCCTCATCCAGATATTCATTCCTTTGTAAGCAGACATTCTTATCCGACCCATCTTTATCCTTTCTTCTTCAGCCAATAAAACCATTACCACAACAATGTTTTTAAACCATAGTGTGTTCTCAGTATCTTTGTTCTTTATTAATTAATTCTCAGTCTTTTTTTTTTTCTTCAGGAATTTGGAGCTCAAAACAGATAGATGGTGGTTCATTAGCCACATTTTTTAAAGAACTTATTAAGCCAACCATCAACATCCACTTTAGTAAAAAAAGAATCAAGGCTCAGAAAACTCAAATGGAGAGTGTATGTCAAAATCTAGGTTCAAATTCAGAGTTGGTTTTCAAAAGCCAGTGCTTCTTTTAATAAATTCAGGGATGATATTTAATCCAATATGGGAATAGGGATTTAAGAACAATCTTGGCATTATGATTGCCTTTGAGTTCACTCATTCTCCTGTTCATGCTTCCCCAGCCTATGGTAGCTTCTGTCAGGTCCAAACTCCCAGACCTCACTGATGTCTCAGAGACATGGTGGGAGTACCTACATATAGAAAAGACAGGAGCTGAACAGCTCTCCACTGTTCCCCAGTTCCACTGAGAGACTTTTACTCTCAAGTTTTCAGATGCAGTATGTCTGTCAAGGGTCCCTTTTAATCATCTGTTCATGCATCTGTCTTCCCTAGTAGACTATGAGCTCCTCCATGTCAAGAGTCAGGTCTTATTCATCTCTTCATCTACAGCATAATTGCATCCAGAATGAGTCTGCACCTGACTTATAAAGGGTCTAAAGCAGAATAAATTAAAAGCACCTATTGATCCAAGGATTAACAAGACCTTCTAAGATTCTGACCCTCAGAATTAGACCCACAACCTACATTTTCCTTCAACACTCTGAGTATCTACACTTTGGCAAGCACTTTGCCAGACCTGAATATGCAGTAAAAATCAAACCACATCCCTTCTCTTAAACAGCTCATGGTTGGGTCCAGTGGCTTTGTAAATGGCCAACGGGATGACCACAATGCCATATTCCTTTCCCCCGTGCTTTCATTTCCAGACCCTTACATACACAGTTGCATCTACTACTCAAGAAAGTAGGAAGCTACAGCAATAGAAACTCAAATATGACCCTGAAAGCACTAATCTTTGACTCAGGGAATCTGTAGTCCTTCCACTGCAGTGTCACTCCAACAGTCTACTAATGTTGACTGCAGTCAATGGTCTTAGTTTCTTAGACTGTAGAAACTGTAGTTTCTTAGACTACTTAGACTGTAGTTAAGTCTTAGTCTTTCTCCATATATAAAAAGATAGAGTTGGACCAAAGAAAATCTGAGGCTTCTTCCAGCTCCAAAATCCTATGCAGACCCACTGAATGTCATGCAGAGGCCACCTTATTAATTCAAAGCTAGAGAAGAAATTCTTCTAAGTATAGAATTATTTATCATTTTCAGGAAGAACTGAGCGGAACTCAAGCTGTTCAGGCTCCCTTCTTTTTGGCCAAGCACGATTTCCGTGCAAAAGTTTTCGGTGGGATTTTTTAAGCTTCCAAAGAGGTTCTAAAGACTTTTTGGACATTGATCTGTATTTTTATACCATATGGTTTGAATTTAGTAGGAAGAAGTCAGGAACAGACAGAATGAGCCACTTGTGCCAAGCACCCAGTAATTTAGAAAGTTCCAAGAAAATGGATGGTTCAAAATTGCCAAAAAGCAATTGGGGGCAGAATGGGTATATCCAAGTAGGCAGAGGAGAATAAATGTTCTGAAAGCCTGATGTACCACATTTTCTGCAAAACAGACCCCTTCAAAACTTAGTGACTTAAATCAACAACCACCTATTTAGCTCATTACTCTGTGGGCCAGCATGTTGGGTCAGGGTACCTGGATGGTTTCTCTGGTTTTGGCTGGACTGTCTCATCTGCAGGGGTTTGACTGCAACAGCTCATCCTAGTTGTACGTGTCATAGACCAAAATACAGGAGTGTTCAGATGTTGGTAAAAGAGACCCCAAGAGATTGAGCGCCAAGGAGCAAATGCTTTCCAAGTCTCATGGTGCTACTGTCCCATTGGCCAAACACATCATTTGGTCACTCCAGGTTCAGGAGGTGGAGAAGGACTCCTACTTCCTGATGGGAGGAGCTTTAAAAAGTGATACAAATATGAAGATACAGGGAGTGGAAATTTTTATGGCCAGTTTTACAATCTATACATTTGGACACATGGGAATTAACTTAAATTCACTGATATTTTGCTGTGAAAAGTGAAGACTGGTAGAGGATGGCAGAAGAAATAGGGGGTTCACAAAACATGACCACTGTTTTCAAGAGTTTAAAGAGATATCATGGATAAGAAGAATTGCGTATATTCTGAATAGATGCAAATGGAAGTATTACGGTATTGGCACAAGTCACATGATGCAAAAAGAAGAACATTTGAAACATTGGAACTTCCTGTTATAAGTAAGGAGGAAGGGAACAAACGCTGAGTACCTACAACAGATCAGATAGTATAACACTTCCCATTTCATGCTCTCAAAAATGCATTCCCTTCCATATTTTAGAGATGAGGATGTAAGTCTCAGAGGAGTTAAGTGATTTCAATAGACCTCACAGAACTAAGAAATGGTATTTTGGTATTTGAACCTCAGATCTCTGATAACAAAATCCATGTCTTTTGACTCTATGACTTGATGCTTCTAGGCTCTTTCAGGATTGAAAGGACAGAGGTAGACCCAGGTTCAGTATGAAAATTAACGTTTGTTGTAAGGATACATGAGGTGGCAGCAGGTGTTGGGAAGTATCTCTAAATCCTCCCCACCTTCTCACCCATTGGCTGCTTCTCTGGTCTCTTGCCTGATTTTCCTTGCCCCCCCTCTCCTAGAAATCAGGGACCCCAATCCTGCTCAGAGATGCTGTTTTCTGGGCTTGCAAATGCATTCATCAAAGTTCACTTATAAGGCTGAGCCTTTCCCTGCAGTGGTTGCATTGTAAAGAATGTCCTGGAAACCAAGAAGTCATAATGAGAACTACTCTTTTCCTAGCACTTCATATTCCACTCCTGACCCTCACCGAGCACCCACAAAGTCAGTACAATGTCACCATCTTACAGATTTAAAAGACCTGAAGCTCAGGATTCAAATCCAGGCCAAACAAGACAAAAATCAATTCTTTTCCACAGCACCACACTCCCTCTTGAAGGATTTGATGTTGGAAGCCTCCCAGGCAGTATGAAAGTGGGTGGTAGAGATAGTTTTTATCGAGTGGGCTTTCCTTAAATTATACCACATTCTAGCAGACTTGATGCATGAGAAATTCTGGTCTTTCACAAGTGAATTAAATCTGATCATTTTGCCATTAACTTCAAAAGGTTTTTGCAGATACTTAAAGCTTTCCTTATTATAGAAAAATTTCAAACATATGTAAAAATAAAGCAAAAAGCATGATGAACCCTCATGTACCCATCATCCAGCTTCAATAATTTTCAACATATGGTCAATCTTGTTTCTTGGCAGATTTCTAAGAGATGAGTCCCAAACCTATGGTTGATAATGAGCTGCTTCAGATTTCCCAAAGTTAATAGGCAAGGAGTATTGGAGCAGGAAGGCCCCCCAGCATCATCTGGGATGAGCCCTTCATTTTTAAGGGCAAAGGCTAGGATCAAGAGAGGACCTGCTCAAAGTCACACACTGAAAGTATAGAAAAGAAAGAATTATAGCCAGGGTCTGCCAGCTCCAAGATCAGAGCCCTCCCCAAAAGACTGGGCTCTCCAATGCATCAGGAGGCTTGCTTGGTGCCCAGGCCCTAAGCAGCCACTGACACCTCCAGAGGAGAAAGAGGAGGTCAGTGTGGATTGATTTGGCCTCCATCCAGCAGAGCAGGCTCAATGGACTTTGTCAACCATGCCCTCCTCTGACTTTCTTACTCTTTCAAGGGTAATTAACCAGCCAAATGGGTTCTTCTGCTGAGACTTGGCATCCAAATAATCACAATGCAACCCCCCCATCCCCAGTTGCTGGTGACCAAATCACTCCTGTGAGGTCCCACTCAGTTCTCCAATGTCATGTCCTTCATTGCTCCACTCTCCTTGCTTGAGAGCTTGGTGCCTCACAAAGATGGCAGGCTTGGGAGGAGGCAACAGGCTTTGCACACATTCCTCTGTCCCTGGGTTCTGGTGGCATATTTCCTGGTAAGAAATGACCTCCACTCCGGGATGAATGCAAATTAATAGGAGATTACATAGTGCGTAGGCATGACGTGGAATGATCATTCTCAAATTGGGAACTCCTGGAGGAACCGGGTGGCTTACCAGGGGCATCCTGGAAGTCATGGGATAAACATCTTCTAGACGAACATCTCGGTTTCACAGCAAACACCAAAGCCAGGATATCCTGAGTGTGAATCCTGTAGTAGGCACTGTGCTTAGTACTTCACATGCATTAATTCACTTAATCCTCCCTCTAACACTTGAGGCAGATATTATTGTTTCCTCCAATGGGAAGAAACGGAGGCACAGAGAGAATAGGTACCTTCTTGCAAGTCACACAGCTATTAAGCAGCAGGGACTATTAATCAGAATAATAGGGCTTAACATACTGCCTAAACTCTAGAAAGGGGTTATCACATTTGTAGGATTATTACTGAAGCCAAAAAATATGTGAGGTAGGACTGTGGGAAAGTATGGGCCAGTATATATACAAATACTTAATTCATAGTCCATTTGGAAAATGCTGAAGGAATTGCAGAAAGTAGAAAAGCAATACATTTATCAGAGAGGACTTCAAGGTGGGACAGGATATTTGGAGAGTAACCACATTTACAAAATATTCTCTCAGCTCCTCTCTCCTCATCTTGACAATGCCCCTAATGTGGAAATTATCATAACCCCATTTTACAGATGAAGAAACCGACATTCACAGGGGGCACGTGACTTGCCAAGACCTTAAGCAGGCATTAGGACTGACTCCAGATCCTGAACTTTTCCGGTCCATCTCAGCAGAGCTCACTATGAACCTATCGGGATGTTCCCAGTTCTCAGCAAGGTGTCTCAGTCCTGGGCCCACAGAATCCTGCATGAAGAAGGTGACCATGTGCCCCACCTTGCCCCATGCAAGTCTATACTTGTGTCCTAGTATGATTAGTAATAGTGCCCTCTTTTGTTTTCAAAAAGTTCTGTTTCTGTTTGGATGAAAAAATCATAAAGCTGCCCTTACTCTGAACAACACTTTGCTAGCATCTTTACTTGCCTAGTGCAGCAAAGTGCCTGGAAACTTCCTGCCTCCCAGGGAAAGGGCAGGAGAGCCCTTACTGAGCAGATGAGCCACAGATGCGACTAAATTTAAGGCAATGTGCAAGGAGACTTTCTAGCTTATTCCTCCCCCTCTCAACTCCAGCTCCAACTGACTGTGGCAGAAGCACCTGTTCTCTGAGCGGAAGGTTCAGGAAGAAGGGAAATAGGAAAAAGGAAATAGAAGCAAACAGAAGAGAAAGCACAATGGGTATTTGCCCTGCCCTGGCTACACACCTGAATTCATTAACTACCTGGGGGTTAAGATTCTCGCTGTGAGTTGCCTGGCCCCTCTGTCACCAAGATGACTCGGGTTCCTCCAACCCTCAGGACATTTACACATCATTCCCACACGTCATTCCCACCATAGTTCTGAACATCAAGGATAGCTCTTCAGGCAGGTTTTTCTGGCCACCCACCCCTTGCTCAGGTAGATGGTGTTAAGGAGACCAGAGAGAAGAAACCAAGAAGACTTGTCCAAGTCCAGTGTGATGGAGTGAAACAGGCCTGGGGTCCAACAGAGGTTGAATCCTGGCCACATCCCAAGCCAGCTGTGTGCTCTGTGCACTAGTATCACTTTTTCTGCCCAAGGGAAGAAAACCCAACCACCCCTACTGGGATCAGAGGCTGTGGCTCTCAGAGGTGTTGCTGGGTGGTCAGGCAGTCTGTCTGACCAGAAGCCCAGATAGTCCCTAAGTGCGCCTCAATGCCTTCATCAAGAATGAGTAGTGGTTAATAACAGCATCTTCCAGGTACTATTTATAAAAGGTATTACAGATTCGATGTCCTCTGGTCATGGTCTTTCTTTGAGATACGCGGGGTGGTGACCAAAGCCTCGTCAACCTCAAGAGAGGTACAGTGTACAAGGCTCTGGAATCAGGTAGATGTGTGGTCCAACTGGTGGTTGTAGGCCCTCAGCTAGTTATGTTAAACTCTCTTTGCCTCAGTCAGGTATCAAACTCAGTGAGTTTGGGCTGTTACAACAAGATACCACAGACCTGGTAGGTTAAGCATCCGACTTTGGCCCAGGTCTTGATCCCACACCTGATGGGTTCGAGCCCTGCGTCGGCTCTACGCTGACAGCTCGGAGCCCTCAGCCTGCCTTGGATTCTGTGTGTGTGTGTGTGTGTGTCTCTCTCTCTCTGCCCCTCCCCTGCTTGCACTCTGTCTCTCTGTCTCCCAAAAATAAATAAACATTTAGAAAAAATTTTTTTAAAGAAGCAGAGGCTATGGGTATTTTCTAAGGAGCAATAGACAAGGATGACTTTTCCTGACATCCAATCCTGAAATGAGTCTCTTGAATAGAATGCGAGCTGCACAGAGGGCAGAACTCGGTCTGCGTTATTCACTGCTGTATTCCCAGAGCCTGGATATGGAAGACAATAGACATTTGGTTAATCAATGGATAGACATCTGTTAGGTCACGGGAGTAATGGATTGTGCGAGTGTGGTTGTTTTGTTTTTCAAGGGGTAGGTTAGAAACACAAAAGATGCGCCATTAGTAAGCCTCCCTCCCCCACCTTCAACAAATTAACACATAAAGAAGACAGGCAGTGTAGCCCCGGTGCTAAGCATAAGGGCCTCTGACCAGGGAGTCCTGGACCCAAGCCCTAGCTTTGTCATCCACGGGCCGTGCGACTTTAAATGTGCTATTTACTCTCTTCAAGATAAAAGTGTCTCTTTCAAAAGATTGGTATGAGTAGCAAGGAAAGCACATATGCCTGTTGAGCTTAGAGCCTGACACAGCGTGGGGGGCCCATCAATGGGAGCTCAACACACAAAAGTAAGTACACCACAGCATCCCGGCCTCCCTGTTGGAGGGAGGTGAGGCTGGTTCCTCTGTTAGGCATCCCAGGCAGGCTCGTGGAAGAAGACAGACCATGGGGACCCTCCCAGTCTCCCTGCCCCACTGTGTGTCTGCAGAACCCTAGTCCATTATAAACAGGCTGGTAGTCACAGGTCTTGGTAAGGGGACCCCAGATAGGGAAAAGGGAGGAGAAATTACCAGTCAAGGTCACCAAGCACAGGCTTATCTGTTATATCCCCTCGAAAATTAAGGAGAAAGGAGTCACGACAGGGAGGTATTTCTCACTAGCATTGGCCAGCAGGAGGCAAACTACCCAATCATGGCCCCACTGTAATGATTACTTGGGATCCCTACATTTGCATATTTATATAATTTCTTTCTTTCAACCTTATCTCACTTTTTTCAATGTTTATTTATTTCTGAGAGAGAGAACGAGAGACAGAGCATGAGCAGGGGAGGGACAGAGAGAGAGACACAGAAACCGAAGCAGGCTCCAGGCTCTGAGCAGTCAGCCCAGAGCCCGACATGGGGCTCAAACTCATGAGCTGTCAGATCATGACCTGAGCTGAAGTCAGATGCTTAACTGACTGAGCCACCCAAGCGCCCATCACTTTTTTTTATGGAAGTGGAAGTGTAATTTACATACAGTGTTTAATTAGTTTTGGGTGTACATTCTAGCGATTCAACATTTCTGTACATTACACAGCACACGTGGTGACCCTTCAATCCCCTTCCCCTGTGTCACCCATCCCCCACCCATGTAAAACCTTCACTATTTGCCAGTGACATGATGCTATACACAGAAAATATACTTTTTTCTTTGTTTTCCTTTTCTCTTTTACTATATAAATCCTGACAGAATACCTGAAATACTCTGTGAAGTAAAGATAGATATTGATCTGTCAATAATTCCATTTATCCTCCCAATGACCCCAGGAAGAAAGCATCATTATTTCCATTTTAGACAAAGAGTAAGAGTCTCAGGGAGACCTCACAGGTATCATCCGCAGCAGAGTGAAATTCAGGCCCACGTCCGAGTGACCGCATGCGCCTTTTCCTCCCACTGCAAAAGGACCCTCCTGCCCCGATCACTGGGTCCCCTGATCTCCTGGACATCATTGGCCTCCTCCCCTCTTTGTGCAGAAAAACTACCTGACAGTCAAGATTATCTCCTTGGGGTAAATTCGCAGGAAACAAGTGATGGAGTCAAAGGCTATGAAGGCATTACAGCTCTTGCCCAAATGCTGTGTGAAGGCGGCCACCATGTCCCTGAGGCCAATGGAGGAAACAAGATCTGTGAGACCCCAGGGCCATCTGCAGTGGAGCCAGGACTGCAGCCTCCACTCGGTCGAGCCTCAGTCCAACACCGTCTCCTACGTGAAGGACGATATAGCTTCTCACCTCTTCCTGAAACCTCCCAGTCAACGTCAGGCTGGGAGCCATCGTTCAGCCTCACAGCACCCAGCTCCCTGGGAAAGGCAAGGGACCGCCAGCAGCCTGGTGGGGACAGGCTCGTGGTCCCAGGCAGGCACCACCGTCGGGTCAGAGAAGCCAGGCTCTTGGAAATGGCCCCGGGCTGTGGGATTTCAAGCACAAGAGTCCCCTCCAACAATAAGCACGAGCTACGTGGAACATGCACTAGATGTTACCCAGGAAGCTGCCTCAGACGCTGCCTCTCCCTTTTCTCCACTTTAACTTGTCCTACCCTCTGTTTCTTTATCCATCAAATGTTCGAATTGAGACGCAACAATGGGGCTGCTGTGGGGAATAAATGATACAACCCAGGCAAAGTGTCGTGACCACACCCAGCACATCCCCAGGGTTAATAAACGCGATTTGCGTGCATCAAATTTGGATAGTGTTTTACAGTTTACAATGGGTATTCACGTCCACATCAGTTCCTATGGTTTCAGTAAGTGACAGACCTTGGTGGCCTGAGCCGAGTGGGAAGTGACAAGAAGGGATAAGGTCAGAATAAATTGACTCTGGCTTTTATGCTACTGCTCTTGAGTCCTGGGGTGACTACATGCGTCTGTTTGCCAGGACAGCCCTGATTTCCTCCTGCTATGTTGGGGTGACAGTAAATGGTTCCCCCTTTACACCTCAGCGTGTACGGGTTTGGATGATACATTATCTGATCACCCTACCTCTAGACAGATCTATTCAGGGTTTCGATGAAGAGACACTGAATCATGATGTGATCAAAAGCTTGAATTCTGGATTCCGAGTTAATACAGTTTGGTCACTTTGTCGCTAGGTGACCATGGGCAAACTACTTAGTCTCTATGAATTCCAGTTTCCTCATCTACAAAGTGAGGACAAATTAAGACCAACCTCATAGGGTCATTGTGAAGGTGAAGGACAGATGCCCCCCCACCAGATGAGTGTCCTAGGGGTGCCCGGGTGGCTCAGTTGGTTAAGGGTCCGACTTTGGCTCAGGTCATGATCTCACGGTTCATGAGTTCGAGCCCTGCATCAGGCTCTGTGCTGACAGCTCAGAGTCTGGAGCCTGCTTCAGATTCTGTGTCTCCCTCTCTCTCTCCCCCTCCCCTGCTCATCCTTTCTCTCTCTCTCTCTCTCTTAAAAATAAATTAAACATTAAAAACAATTTTTAAATGCAAGCCCAGCAAGGCAAGCATACAATCATCATTAGTCAGTGACATTAGTTCTTTTGGAAAAATAATTACTTGTTCAAAATGCTTCTGGAATCACATTTTGGCAGGCTCAACCCATCAAAAAGTTCAAAAGTTAAAGGACTCCACTGCCTCATAAATAAATCGAGGGTCACCTTTAAGCATACAGTCAGCAGGGGCTTCGGGCATTACTTGGTCATTTCAGATGCCAACTGAGAAGGTTGACACCAGTGAGATTTCGCCCTTGGCTTCCTTCAGAGTCACTGCTGAGGGCTGCTGGTGATTGGTGGCCATTCCTTCCACCACGCGATGTGTTAAATATTTACAGCTGGTCAGCCCTGGATGGAAGTCCTCGATGGCTATATATAACGTGGACTGTAACAGTGCCAGCAGGAGGAAGTTGCCCGCAACCTTGGTTATTCATTACCCTCTGTGACTCTCCCCTGGTGAGCCTCCCTCTCCTCTGGTCACCGGTGCTCCCTATTGCACGCATAGAGCAGGGGACACAGGTGGGGTGGAGGTGGGGTGGAGGTGGGGCGGGGGGGGGGGG
>NW_027551562.1:4509926-4539132 GCF_008692635.1 Crocuta crocuta | reverse complement strand
GGGGGAGGGGAATGGGAGGAAGGATGGCTTTGCATCTGCGTGTGGCCCCAGGGCTCCAGAACGGCCAAGCTGCCTGGAGACCGCTCTCATTTCACACATGGGAGATCCGGGGCACGGAGAGCTTGAGGGATGTGCTCCAGGTCACAAGGCAAGTTAGTGGGTCCGGAGGAACGGGGACTCTGAGCTTGCAGCCAGCCGTAGCTCCTCCTGCTGTGCCACGCTTTGTGAAATTCTGTTCCGATGGGTTCTTCGAGACATACTAGATCCTCTTCACTCCTTTCCCAAATTTTCTCATCCATGGGTTGACTCTAGAAAGGTCATGTGGCCCCAATCATATTCTTGGAGACCAAGAGAGATTTCTGGCTTCATTCAAGAGAGGCTGTATGCCCCCTTGCCAGCCTCACAGCAGGGGTCATGCTGTCGATGCACCTCCACTCCCCTGCTCCACCAGCCCAGCCCTCTGCAGGTCCCCTGGGTCCTGAGGCATGCCCCAACGGTGCCCCACCTCCGCCTTACACCACGAGCCTTGTGCTCCACATGAAGGATGTCGGTGTGGACACCAACATGTAAGGCACATAACAGCAGGTTTCCGTACTCACTGGCTCACGCAACTGGACCTGCTCCATGCTGTCCCTGATGCAATGAGCCTCGCTCTCCAGGTAACAGACCAGGCAGCATGGGAGAATTAATGCCCATCGCACAGCCTTTGGCCACTGAGAGATGGCAGACAGGAAGGAGCAGGCATTGAACCCTCTTCTTATCTCCCCTGAGGGGGCTCTTCCAAGACATGGTGCTTCCATTTGGCCCCTCAGAGCGGTCCTGCGTGATCCAGAGAATGGCTATTTGGAGTGAAGCTATAGGCAGCTCATTGTCACCCCTCTCCTGCCTCGGTTCCCATTTTACTCCACGATCTTGCTTTTTGGGATCTTACCCACCAATAGAGCCTTAACACATATGTTTTCCTCAGGCTCTATTTCCTAAGAAATCCATGCTAAGACAAAGGTAAGCTCTAGTAATAAACAGTCAATGTCGTGGGGTCACAGTGGGGCTGGGTAACCCCGAATAATGTGGTGTAACCAAGTGGAAGCAGAGATTGTTCCTCTTCCCTCACTGAAATCGCCCAGGCTTCTAGAATAGTGCCTGGAGACAGTAGCACCCAATAAATGTTAGTGGAATGGACAAGCACTACCATAAATTTGTACAGGGCTTTGCAGCTGAGAAAGTGCTTTCACATACAGGATTACCTCACGATTTCCAAGGCCCCCCTGTGCGGGATGGGTAAGAAGTGTGTTACCATTTTTGACTGTGAGGAAACTAAGTCTCAGGGCTACTCAAGGTTGCAGAGCTGGCTGGTAAGACCACCTAAGCTTGCAGACTTGAACAAAATTCTTTGGAGTATATTTCTTTCGTTTTGTTTTATGCTGTTAGTTATCAGGGTCTAAGAACAGGCAACAGTTTGGGGTAATCCGTCCAACAAAGCAGGTATTAAAGATTGAGCAATTTCTAAAGTCTGGAGGTGACAGAGGTCCCAAAATTCCATGAGATGGAGAAGTCGGCTCCGGGCATCAGGGGAAGGGGGTGTTGATGTCACCCTGCTTCTGTAGCTGTTTCTCCCTCTGTTCAGAGATGTTGTCCATGAAGGTTTGAAAGGGAGACCATGAGTCCCCTGATATAATCAAAGATACCTGAGAGTGAGGGGGGGAGACGGGGAAGGTAATGCTTCAGTTTATGAAGTACTCACACATATTATCTCATTTAATGCAATCATCTGAGAAGTGAGTGAGTGTAGCTTTTGCTGCATGACAAACAACTCCAGACTTAATGGTTTACAACAACAACTGTTTATTAAGCTTATGAACCTACAAGTTGTCCATTTGGACTGGATGTAGCTCAGTGGCTGGCTCTTCTGGTCTTATTAGATCCCCCTCCCCTTTGAGCCCAGTGGGCTGCAGAGTCAGCTGGGAGCTGGCTGGCCTAGGATAGCTTTCCCTGGGATAAGGCACCTCTGCTCCACATGGTTCTCCTCCTCCAGCAGGGTCGCGTGGGCTTATTCACACAGCAGAAGCAGGGGTCCAAAAGAACTAGCTGAAGCACGCAAGGCTCCTTAAACTTTAAGCCCCTACCTGGTGCACTGTCTCTTTTACTGCATCCTGTTAGCAAAAGCAAGGCAAAAGCGCTGCCCCTACTCAACGGGTAGGGAAATGGACTCTAATTTTGAAGGGAAAAGTTGCAAAGTCACATTTCGAGGCATGACTCTGGAGAAGTATGAATAGTGGCTGGCTTGCATTGTGCCACAGTGATGTTATCCTACCTCTATAGCTGAGGGAAGTGGAGTTTCCAGAGGCGGGTGGCTTGTCCAAGGTCACACAGCACAAAAGCTGGAGTGTGGGACACAAATCTCGGACTCCTCCCTCTAAATCCAGAATAGCCAGCATCCTGCTCAGCCCGTTGGAGGGTTCCCAAGACCAGCATGATGGCCCTTTCCTGAGACACTGAGGCTCAAGGAGAGGAAAGCCATGGACAAAATCAAGGTCCAATGTGATTAAGGCCTGGAGAGTTGCCAAAACTCCCTGGGGGAGGCAGAGATCAAAGACTTTTTGCACCAAACTGACATATAGCAGGAAAGGAAGAATGATGCACTGAAAGAGCCACACTCACAGAAAGCAGACTTGTGCCTACATGTCGGACACCACCTTGGGGGGACACCTTGCAAGAAAGGTGTAGATAAGGTCACAGGAGGGACAAGTCTCATTGAAAGGTGGGGACTGGACCACAGGGTCATGCAGTTGCCTTATGTCTCTTCTCATGTCTGTTGCTGTTTGGTTTAGTTTACTTCTTCTTTTGACTTTTGTTTAGAAGCAATCAAATCCAGTTTCCAAATTCAGAATGATTCCTACCTTCTAGGTTAGAGTGTTGAATTTGTGTTTGGGGCAAACTGCCCCTGGCTCTGAAAGGATCTTCACGGATTTGCAGGCTTAGGTGGTTACCCACCCATTGCTCTCAGGAAAACTATGCTTAGTGCTCTCAAGGGTCTAGGAGATGCAGAGACGCCTGAAGGTGCTTAAGAAGAAGTTGGCTGGAAGTTTGGGGGAGTTTTCCCCTGCCTTGTAGGGCATCTAGGAGGGAGTTGGGAAGCAGCAGCATTGGGGATCCTAAGCCAGGATTTAGGTCTCTGGACCCCAGAAGCAGTGCCCTGTGGCAGCAATGGGGTGTTTGTGCTACACTTCAAGGGGGAACCCAAGGAGGAGGGCTGAGATGGGAATCTGTGCTGATCAGCCTCAAGGAGCACTGCACCCCAAGAGTGGTGGTGGCCTATAGATCTTTGGCGGAGACCAAAGCCACATGAAGAGGGCTGAGCAGATGGTGCTCAAATGGAGAGTGTTGAAACATGTTGTAGTCAGAGATGGGTGAGACCTAGGGTGGCCTGGATACACCTGGCTCCAGCAGAGCACCCCAAACTTAATCAGTGCTCGATGGGAGTTTGTTGCATTAATTAATGAGGTGAAAGTAATATATGACTACATGACAAGTCATTAAGAGGAGAGAAACCCCTTGTCTTTAAAAAAATGTTTTATTTATTTATTTTGAGAGAGAGAAAACAAGTGAGGGACAGAGAGTGAGGGCACGAGAGAATCCCAAGCAGGCTCTGTATTGTCAGTGCAGAGCCCGACGCAGGGCTCGAACCCACAAACCATGAGATCATGACCTGAGAGCCAAATTCAAGAGTCAGATGCTTAACCGACTGAGCCACCCAGGTGCCCCCAAACCTCTTTCCTTAAAGGGAAGTGATGACCTCAGAGATTGAACTAGACCAGTTATAATCTCTCCCACCAGCTTCTTCCTCAGCAGGATCTCCCTTCCTGGTGGTAAGGCTGCCAAGAGGGGCATCAATGTCCTCTTGCAGGATCCTAGGGACATCTTGATGCACCTATGTGGCCTCTACTGGTCCACATGTATAATCCGTGGCTGTGGCCACTGTGAGCAACGGCGTCATGAGACCAAGAACACACGCAAAGTACAGGTGGATTTAAATCCACAAGCAACAGCAACAACCTTGGGGTGGGGGAAGACAGTGGATCTTCATGCAAAAATCAGGGGCCCTTGCAAGAAAAAGAGGATGTGGAAGTATCAATGTCCACTCTGTAGCACCCATGACCCTGGGGTCCTTGGTTAGCCTTATTGAACCTCACTTTCTTATGGACGAAAACACAATTACAGCAAAAGCCTCACCATGGGATTTTTTTGGGGTGTAATTTGAAAGTGATAACATGAATATCGGTTGGAACTGGGTCTGGTAGAGAGCACGATTCTAGAGAGTCACATGAAACCATTCCCTTCCTGTTAGATTCAGCTTCATTTCTATGGAACAGGGATTAGCCCCTCTTTCCTTATAGAAACTTGTCAGGAATATCTTCACTGGGACACAAATGCGCCTTTTTCAGAATAAAACAAATGTACCATCCCTTGCCAAGTTCAGAGGCATCCAAGATTAGCAGTGTTCTCTAGCACACACCCCAGAAGGAGGGCAGATAGCAGAGGCTTGGGGAATTTTCCATAGGCCTTGAAGAGCAGTCCAAGTTATAAAAAGAATGTTCATGTTTAAAAATTAAATGTTTGGTTTAAATATTTAAATGTTCCATTTTTCCCCCTGCCTGGTTGTTAATTCAGTATTAAAACAGAAGAGGAATTGATGTACAGCCCTTGACACTGGCCTCCAGGGCTTTCTGAGTTGGAGCTCCTGGTTCTTTCTTCGAAGTAATAATCATTTTAATAGATCACCATCGTCGGAGCTTCTCTTCTAGTCCAGAAACCAGGATAGGTGCTGTTCACTCATCAATTCATTCCCTCTTAACCTCGATCCCCCATTTACAGGCAAGGAGACTGGGGCGAATGGAGGCTATGCTGGTTTGTCCAAGATGACCCAGCCCTCCGTGAGACGATGGGACACGGGATATTAATCGGAGCCTGTCGGACCTCAAAGTCTGTGTCATTTCAACTGGCAATCGTAGGTCAGGGAATCAGACTCCAAACCACATCAGCCCTGGAATACCCATGGTGGCCTCCTCACCGGTTGCTCTGACGGAGTTACAGAAATGTGATTAGGGTCCAACAAGGTGCTTGCAAAAGATGAAAGGCTGCAAGATTAAAACCAGTCCTTGTTATAAATCAAACAGAGCGACGACAGGCATTTGCAAGTAGCACTTAAAGACACATCATCAGCAAAGTAATGAGATATTTATTGTTTTCAAGATTTACTGGCATTCTAATAAATGCCAAAATTGACATCCGTCAGTGTGGGTGTGAGATTCTGCCCAGAATGATAAGCCTGAACGTTCTTCTTAGCATTTAGGAAAAAAACACGGGGTGCAGGTGTGGCTCGCAAGATGGGTTCTGTCTGGTCAAACTGCGGGTCCTTGTGTGGAGGGAAAGACCTTGCCAATTTCAGAGTTCTCCATGTCTGACCAGGAAGGGACCTGAGAACTCTTCTCAACTAGCCATTGATTACACAGAGGGTAATGTGAGGACCAGAGAAGGCAAAGAAGTTGCCTGAGGTCACACAGCAAGTTGGTGGTGAAGGTGGGCTCCAGCCTGAGACTCCCCGCCTCCCCATGCAGAGCAACTTTGACTCTGCCATGCAGCTTCTGAGCCTTCCTAACATAAGAGAAAGTATTTTCCAATAGAGGGCGATTGACAAGACGGCCAGGGGATACCGACTGTGGCAGAGAGGACGAGGCAGGAGCGAAGTCTCTCAGCAGAGTGGAGAGATGAGGAGTCCGAGACAGCTAGAGATCCACCTTGGGGTTGGGAAGCCCAAGGCCCACACTACGGTCCTGGGGTCTCAGCAGCTCCAGGAACCCGCAGAGGAGACAATTGTTCACCTCGTGGTTATGGAGGACACATGAATGAAGGAGTCCCCGGAAGTCTTCCCCAGCAGGGCTTAAAGATGGCAGAAGGTACGCACATGAATCCACAGAAGAATGTCTTGGAATCATGGAGGTCTTGGTTCCCATCTCACACACACACACACACACTCACACACACACTCACACATGTATACATAGACAGGTGCCAAGCTAAAAGATTAGCGATGAAGGAATTATATTCGAGCCTGAGTCAGAGACTCTAAGACAGGATTTCTTAAGCCAGCACTATCAACATTGGGGGCTAGATCATTCTTAGTTGGGAGAGAGGGGCTGTCATGTGCATTGCAGGATGTATAGCAGCATCCTGATCTACTCCCAAGGTGTCAGGACCCACAACCCCTGTCAAGTGGGGCAACCAAAAGTATCTCCAGGCATTATTAAACGTACCTCTCACCCCTCTTGAGAACTACTGATCTAAAATAATGATTGATAACATCTCATGGGTTCAGTCTTTGTCTTTTCTTTTTAAATTTTATTGATTTATTTTGAGAGAGATATAGAGAGAGAGAGACTGAGAGAGAGAGCTTAAGCAAGAGAAAGGGCAGAGAAAGAGGGAGAGAATGAATCCCAAACAGCCTCCACACTCTAAGTGCAGAGACCGGCATGGGGCTCAATCTCCTGAACTGTGAGATCACGACCTGAGCCGAAATCAAGAGTCAGACACTTAACCAACTGAGCCAGCCAGGCGTCCCAGTCTTTGTAATTTTTAAAATGTTGTTTTGACAGCATCCTCTAATTGACTGGAATACTAACAGTATCCAATGTTTACCTTTAGTTTCCTAAATAATGAACAATATATATTTTTCAAATTATATATTTTAAGGCAAAAGCAAATGCACTCCCATGGTTAATAGTGCTTCTGAGAAGTTCATTGGCATGGGCCATCTGGTCATCACTTAATGATATCCATCCATCTGGTGCTAACACACATTTTGTCTGAAAGAGAAGCAAATAAACCACAATTTAAAGATGTCCAAAGGCTTCTTCAAGAAATCCCATCCTGTCCACTCAGCAACTGAAATACTAGGCCAGTTACCAGAATCTCCTGAGAAAACTTTGTGAAGATACACATTTGTAGGACCTGTCCGGGTATTCCAAGGGATGAAGCCCTGAAATCTGTATTTTTTAAAAATCTCTCTCCATGAGATTGGGATGATGGTACCTTGGAGGGAATCACTGCCGGGGTTAGCATCCCTTATTCTTATTAAAAATCAAGATGGTCCTTATTCTCATCATCCTTTGTTACCACAGTAGTGGGTAAATTCACAGATTGGCAAGGGCAGTTTTTGCAATAATGCATGAAGTCCAGATTTATTCACTTACCAAGAGCCACTTTATAAACACAACTTGAAAGTCAAGTTTGTAAGTCCGTGACTGAATAGCTAACACTGGTCAATGATCCCTCCCAACACAGTGAATTGTCACGTCCTAACAACAGAGAGGATGCGCGGCCCTCTTCCAAACATGTCTGTCAGGGAGGGAGCACCAGACAGGAAGTCAGGAGCTTTCTTACTTTTCTCCAGCCTTGCCCTGCCACTTACACCTGTCTGACCTTGATGAGGTCACTTCACCTTTCTGGGTCCCAATTTCCTCATCTGGAAAGTCAGATTAAATAAAGATGGCTGAAACAAGACCAAGCCATCAACTGAGTACATAACTTGCCCAAAGATAGGCTAGATAAGGTGGAAATTGGAGCAGAATCCAGGCCACCTCCCTACAGACATTCAAGGTCAGTCCCTCTGCTTCTGCTACACCACTTGCCTGGGCTATGAGCCCCTTTAGATTATTATACTCTTGAAAAGAGTGAAGAGATCTTGAGGACTTATATTCTAACCCCTATCTGCCCTTAAAGCAAGATGGAACCTTGGATGTTACCCATGTTGGGTGCTTATTCTTTTCATCTGTTAAAGGGGTGGCCTTGACTAAATGAATGAGAAAGAGGTAATGTGGCCATGACCTCTCATTACCTACCAGAGACACAGCAAACACTCTATTGCTATCCAGAAGCCACTCTCCCCACTTTCTGTCTTGCTGATGGACCCACACTTCACCCAGGATGCCCATATGCCAGGTCCAGGAGGACTTTCAGGATCCTTTGCTACATACTCACTTTCCCGGTATCCCCTGCAGCTGGAAGACACCATGCAATCCAGTTGTGACAAAGGAAACATGAGGAGGCAGTTCTGAGGAAGCTTTTGATTCCCTGGTGAAGGCAACAGGCAGGAAGGTAGAGCTGAATGGCTTGGTCCCTTAATCCCATCTTGATCCCTGGACCAGCTGGAGACATCTTGGGCAGATAAAGAGGCAACACAGCACGAAAAGGAGGCTGAGGAAGACAGAGGCAAAAGACAGGAGACAAGTCCTCGATGACACGGATGAGCTGCCTCCCTCAGGGTCTCTTGTTAAAGAAACATTATGAGCCCTTTTGGTCGAAGCAACTGTTAAGGATTCTGTAAAGCTGCACAAACACAAACATGTGTTTGCTTTGCTTGGGGCTGGAATTAAATCCATTGACGTGGTCACAGTGATTATCTCCTGCTGATCAGTAACTCTTATCAGCAGCTACACATGTCTTTGAGTAATAAGAAATAGTCAAATGAATTGCTTTGTATAAATGCAGTCTGTTTGGTGGACAGAAACCTTCCCAAATATGGAGCCCCCGAGGGAAGAAGAGAAATATTATAAGGGAGTCTTTGGTGGCGAAGAGAGAAAATGAAGGCCACCATTACTGTGCTGGCACTCTCCTGGTCATATGCGTTTGTCTGCAGGCTCTTGACTTATGCCTGGCGCTGTTCAAGGAGGGGACACAGCGATAACAAGGCAGGCAAGGGCTTGTCCTCACAGGGTTGGACAGCCATGTGACAGGCTGCTGAGAAGAGATTATAGATGAGACGAAGGCCAGAAAAGAAGGAAGGTGCTACATAGAAACTCTAATAGCAGAAGAGGGAAACCCCATCAGGGCTCCAGGGAAGGGCCTCTCTAAAGAAACCCCACTTCAGCTGACACCTCGAAAGCAAATGAGAGTTCGCCTGAAGTGGAGAAGGAAATGGAAGGTTCCAGAGAGAGGGAAGAACAACATCCAATCATCAGGACAATCTTGTGCTGTGCACAGGAGAAGAGATTATCATTTCCATCTCCGTCAGTCAGGACAGGCTATGTTACACCATAGGAGCAAACAACCCAGACATTTTTAAAGGTTCAAAGTAAAGCAAGTTTGTTTCTGCCTCAGCCTTACTTACATGCCACAGGTGGACTAGGGGTTCTGCACGTGCTAATTCCTCTGGAATCCAGGCCGCGGGAGGCTCCCTCTAGATCCACACATCCACAGGCACAGAGACAAGGGGAGGAAAGCATGGCAAAGCCATACACTGACTCTTCAAAGCTTTCACCCAGAAGCGTCCGGTGTCATTTCTGTACACATTTCACTGCTTGACGCAGAGCACATGGTCACAAGTATCATCCCCTTGCAGGAAAGGGCACCAAATATATTCTACTGCATCCCTGTACTCTTAAGTACCAGTGAAAATGCAGACACTTTAAGAGGTTACGTGATTTGGTCACAGTCACTCGGCTAAGACGTAGCAGAGCCAGGACTTTTTTTTTTTATTTTAAAAAATATTTTCTTTTAATATTTATTTATTTGAGGGAGGGAGGGGCAGAAAGAGATAGAGACACACAGGGTCCAGGCTGAGGGCTGTCTGCACAGAGCCCAACATGGGGCTTGCACTCAAAAACCATAAGATCATGACCTGAGCTGGAGGCAGACACTTAACTGATTGAGTCTCCCAGGCACCCCCATCCAGGATTTAGAATACAGCTTCCATTTCTAAGTCAAGAGCCCTGGCTGCCATGACCGGAAGTGAATTGAGTGATTCAGGCTTGGAAATGCTCTAGCAGACACCACAGGGAACCCACAGTTCTGTGCATGTGGACTCCGTGTGCTGGCCGCTGTGAGCAAATAGATAACCGCAGCGCCCTTTCTGAGCACCTTCCCTCCAGCCAGCGTGGCCGGCAGAACTGAAGGTCGGGGCTCCCTGGGAGTGCCCTCATTGCTCCGAGGTGCACGACTCTTCTTCCATCTGCTGCTCTGAAACTTGCAGACATCTGTGGGTCTGAGCTGCCAAGATGCCCTCTTCCCCCCCCCCCCCCGCTCCACAGGCACCTTCTTCTTGCAACAACGGGTTTCTGGTTTTCCCAGCACAGAAGGCTGCTGTCACCACCTCAGCCTGTTCCCAGGGAAGTTTCTGGCTTCTCACCTCCTCAGAGATGAGAAGATTCTAGCAGGATCTTCTCGATCCATGTCCACGACCAGGTAAGAGTCATATGCATGTTTGACATTTGTGAGGGTAAGAAGCCAAGAGGTTGCCTAATCTCCACATTTGTGGGGGCAAGTGGTTCCCTCCTCAAACACACTATAATCAAAATATCTAAGGAACCTTTGCTAGACCTTTAGGGATCGTTTTGAGACAGTTTGAAGGACATTTAAAAAGCTGTTTAAATAAGTTCTGTCACTGAAATAAACTCGCTCCCGGCATCCTCTGGTCAGAGAGTTCTGCTGGCTCTGCCTTCAAAACGTGTGCACTGTCTGACCAGTACATCACCTCCACCAGAGCGCCAGCAACTGGCTCCCACCCGGACTCTGGCTTCCCTCCTGTCCTCGCCCCACCTGAGTCACTTCTCCACATGCCGGAGCAATTCAAAATAGCCATCAGAGGGGCTCCTGGGGGGCTCAGTCAGTTAAGCATCCGACATCGGCTCAGGTCATGATCTCGCGGTTCACGAGTTCGAGCCCCACGTCGGGCTCTGTGCTGACAGCTCAGAGCCTGGAGCCTGCTTCAGATTCTGTGTCTCCATCTGTCTCTGCTCCTCTCCTGCTCATGATCTGTCTCTCAATAATAAATAAGCATTAAAAATTTTAAGAAAAAACAAAAACAGCCATCAGAGCAAGTCACGTGTCTGCTGCAGCCCCCCGGTGGTTGCCATCTCCCTCAGAGCGGAAATTGCCGTCAGTGGAATGGCCCACTGGCCTCTCGTGGTTTGGGCCTGTGGCCTGGCAGCCCCGTCTCCTCACAGCCACCCCACAGGTTCACACCCCAGTCGTGCAGGCCTCCGGATGTGCATGAGCACACCAGGCACTGTGTCCGGGCCAATGCATTGCCACTCCTCTTTCCGGCACATTCTACCTCACCTCTGAGACCTGCATGTCCTATCCTCTCTCTGCTTTTTCTCCCCAGCACTTGTCAACCTCCGGCACAGAATGTCTGCTGTTGTATAGTTTATTGCCTGTCTACACCGGTGGAAAGCTCCAGGAGGACCGAATTGTGTGTCCCTCTTTGTTCACTGATGCAAAAACACCATTCATGGAGCAATGTCTGGCACATTGCTCAATATGCCAGACATTGAGTTCAATCAATATTTGTCGAATACAGGAACCCTGTGCTGCCCTAATGGCAGTTGCCTACCCATGAACCTTCCTCCCTGAGCCTGGCAAGAATCACTGCTGAGATCTCTCCAGCAGTGAGATCTCTCCAGCAGTGAGAAGCACGGGCTTTGAAGGGAAACAGACCTGGGTTTGGATCCTGACTGTGACACTTAGTGCCATGACCCCATGGGAACCGTACCTAATACAGCTGAACTCCCCTTTCTCTGCATAATGAGACACCATTCTACAAAGTTTTTGTGAGGAATAAATGATATCATGCACTTGGAGCACAGAATACAGCGTCTGACCGAGAATACACCCTTGAGGGCCAGTGGCAGCGATTCTGAATTATGAACGTGATAACACAGAGAGGTCACATGGCTGAGGCGGGCAGGGATGAGGCTGCCTGCAGCTCGTGCACCAGTGAAGTGCCCACTCCGGCAAGACAGTCTTGCAGCCCTTGAAATTCAAACTTTGCTTCAACGAAGTTTCAAATTAACATACGACATGTATCTTCAGAGACTCTGCCAAATAGTCAAAATCACAAGGTTAAGCTTCAAACACCAAGGTTTCCTGAAATATTAAGTAGCATTGGAAAAAGAAGCAATACAGCGGGAAATGAAGGGGGGGGATGTTAAGTGGATTTGTAGAATTCTAGAATTTCAACTAGCAGGGACTTTACAGAATGTCCGTCCCTAACCCTGTGGCACAGATTACCCTGAAAGTCCAGCAGAGCCTGGACTAGGGGAGATCCAAGAGGCCCCCAACACCGAGAGCTTCTTTGTTAAAGTTTATTTATTTATTTTGAGAGAGAAAGAGAGGGGGTAAGGGCAGACAGAATGAGAGAGAGAGAGAAAGAATCCCAAGAAGGCTCAGCACCGTCAGTGCAGATTTGGGGCTCGAACTCACAAACTGTGAGGTCATGACCTAAGCTGAAACCAAGAATCAGACACTTAACCAACTGAGCCACCCAAGCGGGCCAACTCTGAGAAGTCTTTAAGTCGTGTGCCCCCAGGTGCCTCGAGACCCGCCAAGAGCCCTGTAGGCAAAGAATCCTCTATGAGATGGAAAAGAGGAGGAGGAGTGTGTCTCTTGCAGCCCCCACATGGATGAGAAAATGTGGGAGCCCTAGATAATTGTCTTTTTCCTTTCTTTTGTTTAAGCCTGAATGACCCTGAGGCAGCAAGAACCCCAGGCTCCACCTCAGCTCATGGAGTACATCTGGATTTGCAGAGACCACTCAATGTCAGGTTGGCCACATTTGCAAACACCTGCCCTCCACCAGACAGATGATCCTTCCCCCAGGTGTTGTCCTGTGTAAGCGACACCACAGACCTGTTTCTCAGGTGCACTCCTCTCCGTGAGCTCTCGCCCTTCTGTGAGTTGGCTCAGGACCCACACACCTGGAAGAGCTTCATCTATTTTGTCACTGCCACTTTGGGGTTTTCAGAGGTACAAGTGAGGCCACTGGATCAGCATCCAGGTGAGGTGGGAAGCTCGTGGGAATGTGCATGTGCTTTAGTGCCAGGTGCTCCTGGCTGGGGACACTGGCTCTGCCTTCACTAGCTCTGTGTTTATGGACAAATCCAGCAGCCTTCATTTCCTTATGAGGAGAGGCAGTGCTAAACACAGTGTTGAGGGCTGTTACAAAGAACAGAAACAGTATATACAAGAGCCTGGTACAGCCACCTGGGTGGCTCAGTCAGTTGAGCATCCAACTCTTGATTTCAGTTCAGGTCATGTTCCCAGGGTCAAGGAATTGAGTTCCACATCAGCCTCTGCACTGAGCATGGAGCCTGCTTGCGATTCTATCTCCTTCTCCCTTTGCCCCTCTCCCCTACTTATGTGTGCTTGCTTTCTCTATAAAATAAGATAAATAAAATAAAATAATAAAATAAAATACAAGAGCCTGGTACAGAGTGGGTCATTGATGAGTTGTAGCGTTTTCATTATCTTCTAAAATATCCCTTCGTTTCATTGCCTTTCTGCATCTCATTGTACCTCAACTACAGCAGAATCCACCCAATGGGCTTCCTGCCTGAGTCTTGCCCCTTCCCATCTTTTCTCTAATGCAGTTACAAAGATGTCACCTAAACCCTAGACACAATCATGCTCCTTCCTGCATAAATCACCACAGTGTCTTGGAGGACTCGCTGTGTGAGTAAATATGAATATGAAACACATTGATAGAGATGTCACTGTTGGGGCTTCTAGTTGCAAGAAACAGAAGCTGATTCTGACTGATAAAGCAGGAAAGAAATGATTTAAAGGATTTGGGGTGCATAATAATTACAAAGGGATAAATAGTAGCTTCACAGTAGAGAAACCTAGAAGTCAGCACCTTAACCAAGTGATCAAAGAAACATCATGAGTAAAGGACAAATCAATACCATGTGCCTCCTGATATGAGGCACTGAGGAGGACACAATAGCACTTCCATCATTTTTCTGCCAAACATGCATTTAACATCATTCTAATAATGAGGAAACATCAGACAAACCCAAACTGAGACACCTTCTACAAAGTAAAATGCCTGTCTGTTTTCTTAGCAAATGTTAAGGTCAAGATAGGAAAAGAAATATGGTAGAACTATTCCAGATTGAAAGAGATAAAGGATGTAGGACAGTTAAATAAAATGTGTACTCCTAGATTGGATCCTGGACGAGAAAATAATGTTTTCATCTCTTGCACAAAAACATTAGTCACCCAGCTGTGAGATTGGGTTAGTAGAAGTGTATTGGTGTGGATTTTGTGATTTTGCTCATTGCACTAAGGGGGATGTTAGAAAGAGTGGAGGGCTGGGTAGCTCAGAGACTCGCAGGGACAGCTGGTGAGTCAGACCTGAGCTTCAGCTTTCAGGAGCAACATCCCTAACTGGTAAGGACATCAGCCCTGGAGCTCATTAGACGTGTGATAGTTTATGAACAGCTAGGAAACTCTGCATCAGGAATTTGGTCTGCTCCCAAAACTCTTCCAAACCTGGGTGCTTCTCCAACCAACCTCTGCAGGAAAATGGGTCACTGCAGGAGTCGAACTGTGCCTATTACTCACTTTCACACCAGATCTGCGTGGGTGTCAGTGACCAGCACAACTTGTTGAAAGTACAGATGGTCTGTGTCCTTGCTGCAAGGGAGGCTATGAATTTGAGATTTCTGGTTTCTACACTGAGGATGGGAAAGCGGTGAGGAAACCATTTTACAAAATTCATAAAGTGTTTTAGCTTACTTTGAAAAGTCATAAAATATGGCCTAGGTAAGAGATAATGATCATTCACAAATTCTACTTACTGTTATTCATTTCGGGCACAACTGCCTCTCTGGATGGCTATTCTCCAACCACTATAAAGTTTGCTAGTGGTTGCGATTTTTGTGGGTTTTGAGATGGACATTGCAATTCCTTGTCTCCTTTCTGCAGAAGTTTACAACAATCTTGAATCAAATAAAAAAGCTTTTGGCTATGTCTGAACCTAAAACAACAGGGAGCCCTGTTCATATTTCAGCACACTAGCACTGTGGAGAGGGAGATGAAGAAGTGTTTCTACCCAGAGAGAAAAAGGTGGTCAGTGATTCTAAAACCCCAGTGGTGCTAAGAATCGCCCACCGTATTTGCTAAAATCCCAATTCTGAGCTCCGGTCCCCGGAGCATGATTCAGCAGGAGTGTCCCGGGGTCTGGCTTCCACAATTCCAGCGACATCCCCACATTTTTCCAAGGCAAATGGTGCCCAGATGGCACTTTGAGAAATTCTGGAAGAGGGACAGGGGGTGTACCGTGGATAAAGACAAGAGGGTGGGATCACTCTGGTGCCTGTAAGGAAATGTAACTAGTTTAGGCCAGGAAAGCAGGGAGGTTGGCACTGGGGACCACAGCTGGGGAGGAGCTGGGCTCAGCCACCTGCTCGACAGAAGTGACCTGCCACAGAATAGGATCGAACTCTAAACTCAGTGCTGACGCACGTTGAGTCGGCCAGTTCAGCTGGCCTTCCGTAGGGCTCCTGTTAAGTTTCTATGTGTTCATTCATGTATTTATTTTCACCACTTTTGGCACTGACCATTCACGCCCCTCCACGGGCTCCCCAGAACAAAGACCGACATTCTCACCTTCAGCCTTTGTTCTCACACACTGCCTCCTGTCCGGAGAAGGAAATGAGGGGACTTTGTCCCCAGATCCGTGGGCAGTCTCCCAGGAGGCATCCTTCGGGAGATGCCTGTCCCATCCGCGGGCACCGCGCCTGTCCCCAGCACAGCTCACATCCCCGATCCCAGGCTGCTGCACTGCCTGAAGCCCCCACACGGTGACAGAAATGCGTTCCGTGCATCCTCCATCAGAAGCCTCGCTCCTTTCCGGCCCTGGATCGATGGCACTGAAATGGCCAATTTAATTAGTCCTATTGCCGGCTCTCCTTATTATTTTCCCACTTACGGTGAAATAATGGGGAGAAAACGAAAGGGATTTGTCATTATCCGAGGAGCCGGTGGGGCTGGGGAGGATGCCAGTTTCTGGGCTTAGCTGCAGCGCTTACATCAAGGCAGACAAGGGAAGTGGCTGCCTTTCCAAGACAATCAGTACTTGTGTCAGTTTCTGGGGGCCGGGAGGGGGTCGGGCCAACAGCGCTGGACTGCAGTGCTCCTAACACTCACCATGTCTAATGAGTCAATGGGACAGAAACCCTCACCAGAGCCCAAATACCACAGTGCTGCCCATCACCCAGTTCAACACGTGCTGTCCCTGCCTAGGATTTACTTTTCTTCCTCCACCCCACTCCTTTCTCCACTGCCAAACTCTTCTTCCCTAAAGAAGGCCTGAAACAAATATTACTACCTCCGTGAAGCTGTCCCTGATTGTCAGAGGCGGAGCCTCTGTCACACCGTCCCCCATGCACACAGAGCGTTTTGTACAACCCTTCAATCAAAGCACACATTTCATTGTACATTTTTCAAGCCTTCCCCCAAGTAGATAATGAGATGCTTGGACTTATATTTTGTTCATCTTAATATCCCCCCAGAAAAAGTGTCTGGCACCCAAGCAGGTATTCAAATTGTATGTGATGAAAGAATCAATTAATCCATCAATCAATCAATTTTGAACCGATCTCATCGTCTATTAAGCCCCAGCTCTCAGCTTAGGAATAACAAAATGTATAGTTGTCTGAGTGATGTGATTTCAGAGAGATCAATAACTCTCTCCACACCCTGAAATAGCTTCCTTCAAATCCCATTATGGTGCATGAAATTCTCACCATTAGTTTACTCATTTAATTCAACAAATATTGATTGTGACAAGAAGCATATGAGATAAACTCGAAATTGTAGTTGGAGCCTGTCTGGCATGCCCACCTGAGAAAGCAGTGGAGGAGCTGCTCTTCCAATGGAAGGAAGCACTGAGCCATAGATGGCCTGGCTCTTGGGAGACCGGTGGCCCTATCCTCTGGAACAAGTCTATAGGAGGAGCAGACAGCATGGATGGAAAGAGCTAAGGAGTTTATTTGAAGACAGGCTGTGTTGGATAGCCTATGGCACGTCTCACAGGAAGTGGGCATCAGGTGATGGATACAAGCATCCAGAGCTCAGAGGAGAAAGGTCCTTGGGAGACTGTGATTAGGGAGTATGGGAAGGTCCTGACCATGCAATGGAGATGACACCCCATAGGAAAGTGCAGCAGAAGGAAAATAGCCAAGGACCAAATACAGGGAAAATCTTTTCTTAGTGGACAGAAATTAAGGCACCTGGCATGTAGCTAAACTCTTAGATGTTGATTAATCATCATCTTGATTAATTAACACTTGTTGAATGAATAAAGGAAGGAAGGAAGGAAATGAATGAATGTGTGAATGAATGGACTCTGTGTTGTGAGTACTGTCATTTCCATTTTCTTAGTTTGACAACTAGAGCTTAGAGAGCAAAATGAATTAACCAGGATTGTACACTTAGGGAGAGGCAGAGCCAAAATCCAGACTCTGTTTTGTCTGACTTAGAGGTTCAAACTCTGCTATCCTTATTACGTCGTTGGAAGTGAGAGCTGTTAGCAGCCATATTGGTCCCTGATAGTTGTGTGAAGAGACATCTGGCCCCAAGCAGCTCGTGACACCTGGCCGAGCACATCTCACGCCAATCCTGTAGTCAGCAACTTCTTGTTGGTAGGCTGAAATTGGCCATGACTGACGTGTTTACATCACAGAAATTGGCAAATGGTAAAAACTCTATAAACTAATTTTTTGGTTTGGTTTGGTTTGGTTTTTTAAACTTGTTTGTTTGCTTCCACAAAGCCAGTTTTAAACATTTACCTGGATACCACTAGGGGGAAGGCCAAGGTATATTATTCCCATTTTACAGAGATAACAGACTCGGGTGGTTAAAACAGCCCTTTTCAATGCATGTGAGGACATGAAGTTCCAAGAAATTAAGGGATGGGCAAAATAACACGGCCCATGAGTGGTGGGCAGATCCAGAGCTAGAACCCGGGTCTTCCTACCCAGGGTCTCCCGCCACAAGGCTGGCTGAACTCAGAGTTCTCGGGAAGGCTGCAGCTCTGAACCCAAACCCATGGCCACATTTTGCCCTATGGGGTTGGCATCACTTAGACTCAATGTTTCTTGTCTCTGTCCTGACTCCCAACAGGTGCTAAAATTTGGAGTGGTCAGTGCCCAGCTCCCAGTCTTTGGCATCAAGTTCTATCTCTCAGCAGCTGTGTGACTTAAGACAAAATGCTATCTGTGCCCAAATGTAGGACAACCCTGCCGCCTATAACTTATTTCCCAATGACAACATCCACAGAATGGTGAAGCTAACTCGCACATGTAAACTTCTGATGACATAAGCAGAGGCACAGATCTACTTATGCTATAAGATTGATACATTCAATTACATATGCATATTTCAAATCATGTATAAAACAAACATCCATTAATCATCTCTCATATTTGGTGAACTAATATTATATAGACTCTTCCTAAGCACCCCCTACATCAGTGACTCTGTCTTCACAAGGCCCATTGATCACAGCATGCTCAAACACACCCTCTTCTCTCTAGCGAGGCTGTGTGAGACATGGGTCTTTCTGAAGACATGAATGGTGTTGGCATGGAGTTGTATACCAGGCTTTTTTTCTCATTCATTTACCTCACAGATGTATATTCCAGATCACTACAATGGACCACTTATTTTTAGACATTTTGATTTAGCTGCTTTTCATATGTTAAAGAATAGTCACAAACAATTTGAAAGTTATAAGGCATAACATACGATATCTTACATTAATTTTGACCCAACATTAAGACAGAGACACCAGTTATGGTTATTTAATATTTGCTAAGAATGTAGTTTTTGCCTTTTTCCCCCCAACCTTTCCATCTCCTTATATTTGAGGACCTTATGAATATCATGTCAATAGATTTCTTTAAAGCCGGGATGATAATCATTGTCATTTATCAGGAACACCTTGAGTTACATGTGCTGAGATCCTCAGGTTTATTTCTGTCATCATATTCTATACTATTTGCCCTCTTTTATTTTTTTATTTTTTTTAAGTTTATGTGTTTTTGAGAGAGAGAGAGAGAGCGAGCGAGCGTGAGTGTGAGTAGGGGAGGGGCAGAGAGAGAGGGAGACACAGAATCCAAAGTAGGCTGCAGGCTCTGAACTGTCAGTACAGAGCCACACGTGGGGCTCAAACCCACAATCCGTGGGATCATGACCTGAGCCAAAGGTGGATGTTCACAACTGAGCCACTCAGGCGCCCCATATATGCCCTCTTTTATATATTGCTTTTGTCCTCCTTTCTTATATTAACTTGCATTTTTGGAACTGATATTTGTGTTTATTCCATATATTTTCCATCTACTGGTTTGGAAGTTATAGCCTCTGTTTCTATTCTTTAAGGGCCATTCCTAGAAATTCCAGCATGCCGAGTTGACATCTTAGCATTTCAGAGTCTAAGTTCTTGGGACATTTTTTTCTCCCTTCAATCACTTCTCAACTTACATTCTATCATACTTGTGTTTTTTAATTCTATCTTTTTAACTTCACAAAACATTATTCTTGCTGTTTTATAAAATCAAGTCTCCCTAGAACTCAAGAGATGACTAGGAGTTAGTCTATCAGAAAGGAGGGAATAATATACCAGGAAGGTGGAGCTAATGTAGTGTTTCCCAAAGTAGGGAACATGTGTCACTATGGGAGATAATTTTAGATAATGTTGGGAAAATCTTTATTTTTTACTTCAATCGTTACAAATTTACTTTCATATGAATTAGGAAAAAATTATATACACACACATGCACACATGAACACCCGTGTTCAACACCCCAAACTCATATTTTCATGGGTTTTCACAGCTACCTATTGTGGCTAAGTTAAAATCCACTTTTTAAGTAATAGTTAATCTTAAAAATAAAGGTTAAATAATGATACAGGTGGTATGGAAAAATGGAAACTTTGTGAAAATGATATCTGAACACCCAAAGTTCTGGAAGCACTTAACTAAGGCAGTGGGGATTGGGAAACAGCACAGGGCAGGGAAATGCTACACCATTTTTTTTTTCATTTTTTTCTTTCTCTTTTTAAAGGTATTTATTTATTTTTGAGAGAGAGAGACAGAGCGTGGGCAGGGGAGGGGCAGAGAGAGAGGGAGACACAGAATCCGAAGCAGGCTCCAGGCTTTGAGCTGTCAGGACAGAGCCCAATGTGGGGCTCAAATTACAGACCATGAGACCATGAACTGAGCCGAAGCAGGACGTTTAACTAACTGAGCCACTCAGGCACCCCAACACCAATTTAAATCAGCAGAGTTGTAAACTGGATGTGGGCCGCTATGGGGAAGGATCTGGATACTCTGGAAGGGACCACATTATGCAAGGCTTTGAAGCCTTACTGACTAGCTTGGGATTTCTCCCAAGGGCAGGGCATCAGGGAGAAGACAGGTGGTCAGGATTTTGGTTAGAGCACATGGGACCCTCAGTCCCACATTTCAAGTCTTGGAAAATGCTACCCAGCTAAAAGAGCCAGAGATGCAAGCCCAGATAAGCATACAAGGAGAGTCGGGGCAGTGTCATCTGTGAAGGTGGAAGGTGGCAAACAAGCTAAATGAGAACAAAAGAGAGAGTTCCGAGTGGCAGATTGATGCGGGGAGAATGCAGCCATCAATGTCATTTGAAAAATACACCATGACGTGGGAGAAATGCTCACACAGAAAGTTAAGTAAAAACTCTAGATATAAGTCTATATTCAGCATGAATATATATATATATATATTCATTGGGGGAAAATGAAATATACACACACATAATAAATATAAAACAGTGTTTATATCTGATGATGTACTTACAATTTTTAAAATAACTCTCAGTACTTTCTAAAATGTCTACTACACATAGTATTTTATTTATTTATTTATATTCAGAAGAAAGGTTATTTTTAAAAAGAAAAAGACATTTTCACCAAGATAGTGCTAAAAAAGCAAAGAAGGAAGCCATTGGCCCTCCCGAAACCGAAGCCAAAGCAAAGGCTGTGAAGGCCAAGAAGACAGTGCTGAAAGGCATCTATTCTACTCAGAATGAGACCAAAGCAAAAGACCTGCGAGTCACCCACATCCCAGCAGATGAGACACTGGCGTCTCTCAAGGGCACCTCCCAGCGGGACCAGCTACATCACCATTCTGCCCTCAAACTCCCCTGAGGACAGAGTCCGCCTTGAAGAAGATCAAAGAGAACTCCCTGCTCTGTGCACTGTGGACGTCCAGGCCAGTAAGGCCCAGCTCAAACAGCTGTGACAAAGCTCAGTGAACTTGACTGGCCAAGGTCAATCCCTTGATGCGGTTCGATGGAGACAGAAGAGGAGTATGTTTGATGGGACCCTGACTACGGTGCCTAGGACGTGACCGCCAACCCTGGGGTCACCTAGCCCGGCTTTGTCACCTCCAAACAAAGAAAAGAAAGAGAAAGGAAGTCACTGAGGACCCTTTGTCGTGGCTCTGTAATCATCGCCCCAGAAAAAAAGAAAAAAGAACGGATCTTGTGACTAATTTTAAAATCAGAGGATGTGTTCAAATTCCCCTTTATACTCACTCACCTTTTGTCTCTTGCCGGCTGGGTGCTAATACCAGGAACTGGGCTTTTGTTCCCATAGCCCCGGGCTTCTCTTCATCAATAATGGTTTGTCGGAACTATTTTCTGAATCAAACCTGGGGCCCTGGAAGAGGAGGAGGATTTCTGATCAACCCCCAGTGTGTGTCCTGCACAAGTGAACTTTCAAAGAGGACAGAGAGAGAAAATGAAAAGTCGGGGTAAGGAGGAGAAACTATTTTCTTTATACTCAAGCTAAGCATTTTGGTTATCTGATTGTGTTTAAGCAATGGAATAAAATGGAGTCAAGGCTTGTGTTTGTTAAAATTTTTTTTAAGTTTATTTATTTTGAGAGAGAGCAGGAGAAGGTCAGAGAGAGAGGAAGAGAGAGCATCCCAAGCAGACTCTGTGCTGTTAGCACGGAGCCCAAAGTGGGGCTCGAACTCATGAACCGTGAGATCATGACTTGAGCCAAAACCAAGAGTCAGATGCTTAACTGACTGAGCCAGTCATGGGCTCCTATGTTTTTATTTTTTAATGATCCATTTTTCCCTTCATTCATTTGTTGAATCATCAAATCTCAAGGTTGAAAGAGGCCTACAAGCTCATCTGATCCAATCCTTTCATTTTGCAGAAGGGAAACTGAGGCTCAATTCTGAGTTGAGTCAGAATTTAGTAAGGAGGACACACAAAGACAGAAGTGAGGAGGAACAATGAGGTTGTAGTGAAAAATATTGTATGATTTGAGATTATACAGAATTCCAGCATTTCTAAGCCATGTGAATGTCTTATTCCCACTGAGACTCAAATCTGCAAATGGAAATGGAAATAATCTGCCCCACAGAGTGGATATCTGGAAAATACCAAGCAAGTGCCAGGCATGTGGTCAGATCTCCATATACGTCACACACCGTGCAAAGCAGGTGACACCCAAGTGTCATACGTCTCTGCACATTCAACGCGAGGTCGGGAGTTGCTATTATCCTTCTGTTACTGACCTAGAAGACAAAGCAACAAAGCTGGAAAGCTGCAGAATCAAAATTCACACACATTCCACAAAAGCAGGAGTTGGAGGCATTGAACACTCTATCACCCCCAGACTGCTACTTTATACTTTTAGAACCAGGAGTGAACACACTGTAAAAACTGCCAAGTGCCCAAAACGTAAGGAATTACTCTTCTTTCTAAATATCCAGTGTGGTTGGGGTTTTTCTCAGATTCCAAGTCTGAATCAGCAGTTTCTCCTCTAGGCTACTTTGCTAAGTGATAACTCAGGCTCTTTCCAGGTGGTTTCTAAAGGTCACTTGATTATAGTTCTGAGCGTGCAGATGATCTGATGGCCTTAGCATAGACACGCACGGGTCCAACGAGGTCCTCCGGTGCAGGAAGTGGAAAATACACCTTTTCAAGACAACCTCTCACTGGGAGTCAGGAAGCCCTTCATCCCATTCCTGGCTGCACAACATGTACCTTCCTGGCCACAGGCACAGTCACTGACCTTGCTGGAGCTCAATTTCTGCATCCATAAAATGGAAACTTATATTCAAATAAGGACAAAATAGTATTGCCCACAAGTGTCTTTGCCGATACCGACAAAGTAGGATGTGAAATTCAAGACCCTCAAGTCCAGGGGTCATAAACTTAAATGCCAGTAGGGGCCGGGCAGATGGTATCACTGGGTGACATAAATCCTTGTCTCAGACAATAGGGAGAGGTAAGGACTGTGGTGAAGGAAGGACCCTCACTGAAAGAATTGTTGAGCTCCAGCTTGGTGCAGAAACGTGGGCCCAAGGCGTCTAGATTTCTCCCATTATCAACAGAAGGCAGAAATTGTATTTTTTATAAAACCTATTTGGAGTTCTAAATGCTGGCAATTAACTCAAATCATTTGGGTACCAAATAGACAGTTCTGGGGCCTGGATTTGGCCATGGGGTGATGGTTCATGACCCTCGATTCTGACCTATCTCAGTCCCATCCCAGGTGAGGAAACCGAGGTTCTATGAGGTTAATGGAGTGACCTGTCACCACCAGGACCAGAATCCAAGTGTCCTGTTACCTAGTTCAGGCTCTTCCCTAGCACCTGGCTGCTTTACTTTGGTTTGCTGGAGTGGACCGGAAAGGGAGGATTATAAATTCAACACAGCCAGCCGCAAACCTCAGATTCCCCCTCTTCCACCCTGACTGGGTTATTTGGCCAGAGCACAAGGCACAAAAAAGATGATTCACATCCTGTTCTGCTGCCCGGGAGGTCGGCAGTGAGGGGAAAGGGCATTGGACTCACGTTACAGTCAGGGACATTTCATTCTGTTTCAGACTTTGACATGTGTGCATCTTCATAGAAGTCTCCATCGTTATTCCGGTAATGCCCACATTTCCCTGTCTAAATTCTCAAGTGCTACCTCCCTCTTACCTGCCGAGCAGAGCGCACTTCCCCATGGCCATGCTGCTGTGTCGCACAGGAAGATAAGCTGTTGCCAGGAGAGCCGGCTTCACAAGTCAGAACCATGGAAGGTAAGAGGCACCAGGTTACACAGAAACAATTACACCTGAGACCCTAATTGGATTATCAGCGGTCCAAAAGTCAGCCTTAAGCAATTATCTATCCCAAGTGTGTGAAAAAATCAAGCCATTTCTTCACTGTCCTTCTGCACAAAGGGGAGAAAGGTTCTTACAACCTGCAAGAGAGTTCCTACTAATGAGGCAGAAAGCAAATTCTTGGAGGAAGAAATTACATACATCCACACAACTCATTCGTGGGTTCTCCTCTATTATAAAAAGGATTTTTTTAAGAATTTTGTTAAATGGTTTATTTATTTTTGAGAGGGAGAGAGACAGAGTATGAGCAGGGGAGGGACAGAGAGAGAATGAGACAGAATCCATGAAGCAGGCTCAAGCTCTGAGCTGTCAGTACAGAGCCCGACACAGGGCTCGAACCTGTGAACCATGAGATCATGACCTGAGCCGGAGTTGGACACTCAACTGACTGAGCCACCCAGATGCCCCAAAAAGTTTAAAAAAACACAAAAGTAAGGAATTTAAATCTGTATTCATGGCCCAGTTCTACTTCCGTGTTGAGCTCTGCCAAAGATCAGATAACCTTTTCAAATTTCCCAAGTGATCTCTTATCACCTCCGAATCACCAGACCTTCAATTCGAGGCCACGTGAATTTCAGACTGTCCACGCGCCAGCCCCCATGTGGGGTCCAGAGGGGAGTAGTATCAGTGAGTGAGGTCTCCAAGAGCTCAGAGCCTCTGGGTGGAGAAGCCAACACTGAACCAGGACATCACAGAACGATGCAACCCACCTCCGTGTAAGTCTGGACATCTACACCAAGCACTATGGAGGCAGAAGTGGGAATAGCCAGCAGTACCTGGGAAAGTCAGGGAAGGCTGCATGAAGGAGGCGACACTAATGGGTGTTGAAGGATGAATAGGAGTTTGCCACAGAGACAAGGCAGTGGATTGTCGCTATGAGCAGAGAACACAATACCTGGCCGCGGTGTGAAAATCCTGGTTCCCTCAGGAGTCCCTGTGTGATTGAAGAGGGCGTCGGAGCACAGGACCTGTGGTTTTGTGCAAAGTGCTTTTTGTCTCACTATCTCATCTGATCCCTAAAATAGCCCCAGGCTCATGAAGCCAGTACTGGTGCTGATTACCTGTCACGTGCCAGGCACTTGGGTAAGTACTTTGCATTCATAATCTCACTTCCTCTTCATACTAGAAATTTGCAGGAAATACCTTTCCTATCCCCATTCTTCCATTGCAGACCGGAAGTCCGAGGCTGCAAGCCATTCCTAGCCGGCCCCAGGGTCACAGAGCAGAACCAGGACTCCGCCCCGGCAGCCTGACTCCAAGGACCACGCTCTTGACTGCCCATGCGCCACCCACATGAGGCAGTGCCGAGCACAGCTCATTCATGGGATCTTGGTAAGACGGGGATCGAATCCCCAGGAGACCAAGGGGTACCAAGGGAGTCCAAAGGTATGACCCAAAGAGTCCTAGTTGCATACTCATGCTAAATGTACTTGCATTGCTCTCCCAGAAAGGGCTGGAAGAAGTGGAAGCCAGGGCCAGTGGAGGCTGGAGCTGAGGACACAGGCTCTAAGAGTTAATACTTGCCCCGAAAGGTACAGAGACAGAATACCAGGCTGTGTCCGAAGTGGGGGCTGGAGATGGGGCTCTCCAACATTGTGGATCCCTCCACTCCACCATGTGGTCCCGGGTGAGCAGTGTACAGCCAGCCCCACACAGCCTCAAGCCTCCTTGGAGAGCGAGAGTTTAGGCCCCTGTGACATTCCCAACCAGTGCTTTCTCCCCTTCCCGCCACCCAGGCCTGGGGATTGCTGGTCAACCAACACAGCACAGGTGGGAATTCCCCTCCTCACCTTACGACAGCTTCCCTCCAACACGGGCTCACACAAGGGTCTCCGCGGGACATTTTCACGCAATTATTTATCCCTACCTTTGCCTCTTCCTCCCCGTTTACAAACACTGACAGCACCCCACCCCTAAATCTCTTCCAGTGGAAAGTGGGCCGACTCTGAAGTGGGGAGGGAATTTGAATCCCAATGCCACATTTTATTAACATCTGGGGAACAGAGGTCCCTTGGCTATCAAATGGGATTTATCCATTCAACACATATTTATTGAGCACCTATAATGTGCCAGGTACATAGAATTCATGGTCGGCAAAATGAAGCTGGTCCTCATCTCATAAAATCTACAATCTAGCGGGAAAGAAAAGCAATGAAATCAACCACTGCAATCAATTTGATAAGCATTCAATCAGAGGGTGAATGATTCTTAGAGTCAGGGCGGTGATATTTCTAATTCTTTTTTTTTCTTATTTCTATTTATTTATTCTGAGAGAGAGAGTGTGTGTGTGAGAGAGGGAGCAGGGGAAGAACAGAGAGAGAGGAAGAGAGAGAGAATCCCATGCAGGCTCTGCATAGACTGGGGCTCAAACCCATGAACTGGGAGATCATGACCTGAGCTGAAGTCGAACACTTAACCGACTGAGCCAACCAGGCGCCCCTATTTCTAATTCTTACCCAGGATGTTAAAAGCAGATCTTCTATATCCAATGCCTGAGAACATTTTGGAACCAGCACGGTCAGGATCAGGAGGAGGAGAGGTTTTATATTCAGACAAAGCCAGATTCCACCATTTATCAGACACAATTTTCCTCATCCGTGAAATGGGTATAAGAGGAACTTCCTCTTTTTGTTGGAATGTGTACTTTTTTTGTGAATCAAATGAGATCATGTCTGTCCCAAATCTGGCACATAGTAGGTGCACCTGTCCTGAGTCCACACAGAAAGTCCTCAGTACGAGGTCTGAGCCTGGAGAGGTATTGAGACTCACATAGCCACTGGGTCACCCTTCCCTCTTAATCAGTCCCTTGCAATAACATGCAAGACACAGGATGAAGCACAAGAGCCACAATGAAAATACAGAAAAACATCTGGTTCCAGCCACAACCAGGGGACCAACTTCCTATGTGGCCCTCGGGCTCTCTGGTCAATTTTACCTTCACCTTCCAACAGGGTAGTCACATTGACTCTGATGGTCCCGTGGTGATAAATGCTGTCAAGATCAGAATCTGATGAAACAAGTCAGTGGAAAGCCACCCAGAGGGAAGTGATTAACGTTCTTCCAACAGTCGTCACTATTATTGTTCAGAGTGGGGCCACATGTTTAAATGGGGCTTATGATAAATCATGGTGACGACGGGCTGGTGGAAAAGTCACTCGTGCTTCCCTTACAGTGGGCAGAACAGAAAGACCAGGGTTACAATCCCTTCTCAGTCATTTTCCGCTGTGTGGCCTTGGCGACGTTCATGAACCTCTCTGAGCCTCCATTTCCTCATGTGCAGAATGGGGAAGAGCAATACATTCTCCAGAGCTCGGCATTCTGAGGAGTGGAAGGCATGGCCCGTGTCAAGGGTCTGAACATCGGAGGAGCTCCATAAAGCTGTGAGCCCAGTGAGCGACATTGGCTTCCCTGCCTGCCTGTCGGGAAGCCTGACTCCCCCGCTTCTGGGTGACCTCACAGAGCCGTGCGTTTCCCAGGAATCGTGCCCACCTCTGCGATTCCTCCAGCCTCTGCCGGCTGGCCCTCAGTGTCCCTCCTGGGCCGCAGGCTGCCTTCTCCAGCTCAGAAGAGGAGTAGGTCGTGCCCTCAGACCAGGCCTGCCCAAGCCGGTTCTACCTGCTCTGGTTTGTTCTCTCCAGAGAACAGAGGCCCCTCCCCCTGCCCACCCAGCCTCATCTCCCCTGCAGCTCATCCAACTCTAACAGAACCTGCTTCTCCAAGCTCAGCCAGATTCCTTTGGGCTTGTACCTCCAGGCTCTTCCTTTCTGTCTCCATCCTTCACCCTGGCCAAGAGGCTCAATTCCTCTGGCCCCAGGAAGCCGCACCCTACTTTGACCCAACACACACAGCCAGCAGAGCCCTGCGGGGAGAGTCCCAGTGGGCTCCTGTGCTTAATCCAGGACCCTATTCCATGGCCAGGATTCTTGCACTTGTAACTTAGCAGTGCTGGCTGTTGGGGGCCCTGAGTGGCTCAGTCCATTAAGGGGCTGACTGACTCTTGATTTTGGCTCAGGTCATGATCTCATAGTTGGTGAGTTCGAGCCTGGCCTAGGGCCCTGGGCTGACAGCTCAGAGCCTTGAGCCTGCTTCGGATTCTGTGTCTCCCTCTCTCTCTGCCCCTCCCCTGCTCATGGTCTGTCTCTCTCTGTCTCTCAAAATAAATAAACATTAAAAAAAATTTTTTTAGGGATGCCTGGGTGGCTCAGTCAGTTAAGCGTCCGACTTTGGCTCAGGTCATGATCTCTCAGTTCATGAGTTCAAGCCCCATGTCAGGCTCTGTGCTGACAGCTCAGAGCCTAGAGCCTGCTTCAGGTTCTGTGTCTCTCTTTCTCTCTGCCCCTGTCCTGAACATACTCTGTCTCTGTCTCTCTGTCTCTTTCTCTGTCTCTCTCAAAAACAATAAATAAACATTTTAAAAAAGGTTTTTTTTAATGCTGACTCTTGGGGCGACTGGGTGGCTCTGTCCATTAAGCTCAGGTCATGATCTCACAATTGGTGAGTTTGAGCCCAGTGTCGGGCTCTGTACTGACAGCTCAGAACCTGCTCGGGATTCTCTCTCCCTCTCTCTCTGCCCCTCCCTGCATGCACTCGTGCTCACACACTCTCTCTCTCAAAATAAATAAATAAACATTTGTTTTAAATGCTATTAAACTCCTACTTACTTAAAACATAGCATTTTAACTCAGGATTCACCTAATTTCCCTTCTGGAGGTCACCAGTGATGGCCACGTGACCCCCGAAACAAGGAGCCATCCTAGCCGTGCATGGGGCTGGTGGGGCGACGGGGAGGCAGGGTCTTCCATCCAGGCTCACAGGCAGCTCTGAGAGCAAGAGCACATTCGGAGTCAAGCAGGAAGGAGGGCAGCACTCTGTGAGCCAGAGGAGGGTGTGGACAGCTTGCCCAGTGGAGGGGAGGGCCAGGAGAAGATTCCAGAGACAGAACAGAGACCAGGGACTCCAGGGCCCAGGAGCCAAATGCAGGGAGTCAGAGGCCAGACGGGTCAGTGTCGGGCTCCAATGGGCTGCCCGTGTGCCTGTGTCGCTGGACTGTCTGAGAAAGGAGGCTGGATTCACGAGGCCGGAGATGAGCGCGGACAACCTCCTCGCTGTCACAGCCAGAGTCCAGGGACTCTCCGTCCTCAGGTGCCACACTGCACTTCCTCCCCAGAACCCCCCCCCCCACTTCCCATCCCTCTCTCTATCTGCTTCTTCC